>NC_134355.1:261933150-262247415 GCF_048569485.1 Anomaloglossus baeobatrachus
CACTGACTCCAATCTTGTTTCTAAAAACCTAATGTGGACAGTGCGTTATATAGATGACATAGTCATTATGTGGAAAGGAACACAGGAGGAAGCCTCCAGTTTTATAAATAGCATTAATGTGAATGATTTCAACCTAGCTTTTACACATTTTTGGAATAAAAATTCAGTGAATTTTCTAGATGTTACACTAACAGCAGGTCTAGATAAAAATGACAAAAAAGTCTCTATCAAAAGCACTGCCAAAAACACATTGCTGGCAGCGGATTCTTGCCATCCCCAACATGTAATAAAAAACATTCCCATAGGAGAGCTCATAAGGTACAAATGTAAGTCTACTGACCCAAAAACATATAAAAATGCACAGGAGTCAGTTAATATGAGACTAAAAAGCAGAGGCTATCCAGATTGGATATTACATAGAGCAACTAAAAAAGTCAATGACATCGATAGGAAAGATTTAACAACAAGCAATAAAACAAAAAAACTACAATCTCCAAAGAAAAAAAACTTTTTTTCTACTCCATAAAGCCTTCAATATAACAATATAGTCTCTATTATAAAAAAAAATATTCCAATATTGAGCCAGGATCCAAAATTAAAACAAATTATTGCAGAAAACCAAATTTCTTATGTAGCATAAAAGGCACCTACATTGAGGATAAATTATCGCCAAGTCTGTATCTGAATTCTTCACTGGAGACCAGCGATACCTGGTTGAAATTGAAAGGGTTTTTTAAATGTGGAAACAACAGATGTACTTGTTGTCAATATGTCCATAAAATTAATACATTTTCCTCATTTCATAATAACAAGGAATATTCTATTAACAATTTTTTAAACTGTAATTCCACCTACGTTGTATATTTGATTGACTGTACATCATGCTGTAAACAGTACATAGGTTGTACAACGGGAAAATTGAGAAAAAGAATCAGAAGGCATATTTCTAATGCTATTAACCCTTCCACTTCACTTTCAAACCATCAGCGGTCTCCAGCCATTTTTCACAATACCATTCTGGCAATTTTGATTGTTTCAGGTTTAAAGCAATTGAATCAGTAACACGATCTACCAGAGGGGGCGATAGAAAACGTAAACTACTTAACAGAGAATCCGCTAGGATTTTTACTCTGGAAACTAGGATGCCAATAGGCTTAAATAATAGACAAAATCTAATCAGAATTTATTAAAAATCCAGAAAAAATTATTCTAATGTCAATAACCATAGCCCACTCTATTCCAAGTTTATAAATATTTTCCTGTGCTAAAATTATACTGAAGGTGCATTGTTTTTTTGAGTTTTTTTTTGAGGTTTAGTTTTGTTTTTTCTCTTTGCACATGTTAATATGGTGAAAGTAATTTTTGTATACATAATCTGTTATATCATGTATTGTAAATCATGTAGAAAAATTACTGATAGCGTATCAGCCTTTTTTAGGGTTAATACTTGTTTTTAAATAGTCAATGTTATAGGTGGATGCTCACAAGTGTGATCAATTATGAATTAATTAATTATAGCACCACCTACCTTAGGAGTTTTTCCTTCTTATATCCCAGTAAAATAGCAATGTGTATCATGGCAATGATAAAGGTTTAGCCAAAACGCGTCTTGCCGTGCGCTTTACAGCAGTAATTTTTTTTTATCTCTGCCTGTATTTATACTACATAGAAAACAATGGGAGGCATCACAAACAAATAAAAACACATTATAAATGTACACATACAGTTAATAAACATTGCCATAACACGTACCGGTGCCCGCGATGCATCCTGCACTCTGTCTCCCGCAGCTTTTCCATCGGTAATTGCTGCATCCTCCCAGTAACCAGCAGTGATGACAGGACCTATAGTGACATCAAAATAGCCATGTGACCAGTCACGTGTCTATTATCTCATTGGCTACAGACTGGTCACATGGCTAGACGTCATGTCGTGCCCTAGGTCCTGTCACTGCATTTCTCCAGTATGCGGTGATCATTTGTGTATCTCCGTGTACCGGCGACATGCTCTGGCACATGGATGACTCCCCGTTCCTGCATGGGGCACTCTTTACAGTCAGCCCACATGCAAGGACTGGCTGTCACAGCCGGTGAATAGCGGCATCGGGAATCACATGATCGGAGCATCGTTGCTATAGTAACCCGACTATGAGCGGTGAAGTCACCGCTAACAGCCAGCAGCCTGTGGTCAATTTCACTGAGTGATTTCTGCACGGGGCAGCAGCGTTTTTCTCCCATGCAGTGAAGCCTGATGTAGCAGAGCTGTATGGGTTGAATCAGAAAGAAGACAGAAGAGCAGGATCGTGGAGGGCTGACAGGGAGTAATAAACATGGAGTCTCTAATGTGTATGTGTATTTATTTCTATTAAAGTATTTTTTCTCTGTGTGGTGTCTTTTTTTTTTAACCCTTTATTGGAGATTCTTAAACTTGCCTGACATTAAGAATCTCTGGCTTAATACTAGCTAGTAAAACAAAGCTCGTATTAACTCATAATTACCCAGCGAGCCACCGTCACCAGGGCAGCTGAAAGAGTTGGATACAGTGTCAGATGATGGCGCTTCTATGAGAGCGCCATTTTCTGGGGCGGCTGCGGACTGCAATTCGCAGCAGAGGTGCCCAGAGACCTCGGGCTAACCTGTGCTGCGGATTCCAATTCCCAGCTGCCCAGTTGTACCCGGCTGGACACAAAAATGGGGCGAAGCCTACGTCGTCTTTTTTTGTTTTGTGATTCCTGTGCGCTGACTTGCTTGTTGTTGACTACCCTTCTCCCTGCTGTTTTGTACCTCGCTGCCCGACCCGAATCTGACCACTGCTACGTTTTCTGTTTACGCCTTTGCCTGCCGATTCTGTCCCTGTTCTGCTGTTCCTGGTTTGACCCTGCCTGACGACTACTTTCATCGGACTGCAGCCTTCCACGGGTAGAGATCTCCAGGGCCTTGTATAATTCCAAATCCCTGTATAGGGGTTAAAGGGTTTCAGGGTTCTGGGGTCCTGCTTGGTGAGGGGCTTCCCTCTAGTCTGTCCATTACATCCTACCTGAGTCTGTTTATCCAGGCAGGTGTTACATTTTCTCTGGCCCACTAAACAAAAAAAAAAAATGGATTCTCTCCATGCTGTGCTGAATCAGGTGCACACCCTTTCTGGCCTGGTACATGGACTTACACAGCAAGTGCAGGATCTCAGGTCTGCTCAGGTTCAAGCCCCTACAGCACCGACCTCCGCATGTCCAGAGTCCCGTCGACTGCAAGGGAACAGATCACATTGTGGAGCCGATTGTGGAGGGCCTGGATCTCTGAGGCAATCGTTTCCAAGGCAGCAACCGCACCTGAGCGGGCCCCAGGATACCCGCTCAGGTGCCCAGGTACTTCCTGCAGACCCTATGAGGTTAAGGATACCTGTCTCATTGTTTCACCAGGGTAAATCTGTGCGGCTGCAGGCCTTTGTTGATTGTGGATCTGCTACTAATTGTATAGACACTATTGTAGCAAAAGAGCTGGGTTTGACTTTGCTAAGGTTAAATGCGCCTATTAGAATCTCTGCTATTGACAATACACCTCTCACGCAGGGTGTGATTATTTTTGTAACTCCAGAGATCTCCATGCTTGTTGGGGCTCTGCATGTAGAATCCGTCTCATTTTTTGTTCTTGAGAATCTGATGTCAGCAGTGGTTTTGGGCATGCCATGGCTACGTAGGTATAACCCCGTCATAGACTGGCATCAGGGTGAGATTGTGCGATGCAGCCCTGAGTGTCAGGAGACGGGTATGTTGTTATCTGTTAACCTGACCAGAGCTGAACCTATCTTCATACCTAATGCATTCAGGGATTTTGCTGACGTGTTTTCTGTATCTGAATCTGAAAAATTACCTCCGCACAGAGATTATGACTGCCCCATAGATTTGGTCCCCAATTCCCGACTTTCCAAGGGTAAAATATATAATCTTTCTGGTCCGGAGCGTCAGGCCATGAAAGATTATATAGCAGACAGTCTGCAGAGAGGGTTCATCAGACCATCCAGGTAACCAGTCGGCGCTGGATTCTTTTTCGTTGATAAGAAAGATCGTGGCCTCAGACCTTGTATTGACTACCGTGAACTGAATGCTATTACTGTAAAGAATCAGTACCCTCTTCCACTCATCCCCGATCTGTTTAACCAGCTCATAGGAGCCCGGTGGTTCACCAAGCTGGATCTCAGGGGAGCATATAACCTAATCCGCATCATAAAAGGGGATGAGGGGAAAACGGCATTTAATACTCCAGAGGGACACTATGAGTATCTGGTAATGCTTTTTGGATTGAGTAATGCGCCAGCAGTGTTTCAGAACTTTGTAAATGACATTTTCAGAGTTTTTTGTGGTCAATATGTGGTGGTCTATCTGGATGACATCCTGATTTATTCTCCTGAGGCTACGTCACATGTCCAACATGTCCGCACTGTACTCCAGAGACTCAGAGAGAACTCCCTATTTGCTAAATATGAGAAATGTGGATTTTTTGAGGCAGAGGTTAATTTCCTGGGTTATATATTGTCCGCAGAAGGCTTCCACATGGATCCCTCTAAGCTTCAACCAACTAAGGAATGGGTACAACCCAAGTCTCTGAAAGCTTTGCAGCGTTTCCTTGGGTTTTCTAATTATTACCGCAAATGTATTAGAGATTTTTCCAAAATTGCCAAACCCCTCACTGATTTGACTAAAATTGGGGCTGATGTCGTTAACTGGAAGCCAGAGGCAATCCATGCCTTCTCAAAATTAAAAGAATGTTTCTCCTCAGACCTGATTCTGGTTCAGCCTGACCTTATGCGTCCGTTTATTGTGGAAGTCGATGCATCCGAGGTTGGAGTGGGAGCGGTGCTATCACAAGGTACTCCGTCTCTCACTCAGCTTCGTCCTTGTGCCTTCTTTTCCCGCAAGTTTTCTCCCACAGAGTGAAATTATGACATTGGTAATTGGGAGCTGTTGGCAATTAAATGGGCCTTCGAGGAATGGCGCCACTTCCTCGAAGGCGCCAAACATAAGGTCACAGTCATCACAGACCATAAGAACCTCACTTATCTGGAATCTGCTAAGAGACTCAATCCTAGGCAAGCTAGGTGGGCATTGTTCTTCTCCAGATTTGATTTTGTAGTAACATTCTGGCCCGGTACCAGGAACACCAAAGCTGATGCACTTTCCTGTAGCTTCTGTCCCTCTCAGTCTGAAAACTCTGAACCAGAGCATATTTTAGCTAAAGGCATTATTATGTCATCTGTTTCCTTAGATTTGATAGAAGAGGTCCATAATACCCAAGACCAAGCTCCTGAAACCACTCCTGTCCATAAACTGTTTGTCGCCCCCCACTTCGCAAACGGGTACCTCAGGAATCCCACAAGTCTGTGCTGGCAGGTCACCCTGGTATCGGCAATACCCTCCGATTAGTAACCAGGCATTTTTGGTGGCCAACCGTAGCGAAAGATTGTAAGGAATAAGTACTGGCTTGTGAAACTTGTGCTCGAGCCAAGGCACCTCGTACCCGCCCTGCCGGATTTCTCCAGTCTCTGCCTACCCCAGTAAACCCTTGGACACATCTCTACATGGACTTCATCACTGACCTTCCACCCTCAGAAGGGAAGACCTGTATCTGGGTAGTAGTGGATAGATTCAGCAAACAGTGTCATTTTGTTCCTCTGTCCGGATTACCCAATTCTGAAACTCTTAGCAAGTTGTTTATTAGGCATATTGTGCGGTTACACGGGGTTCTGGAAAATATTGTTTCTGACCAAGGAACACAGTTCGTCTCGAAATTCTGGAGGGCATTTTGTAAGAAGATCAATATAGAGATATCTTTTTATTCTGCCTACCACCCAGAGACCAATGGTCAGACCGAACGTTCCAATCAAACCCTTGAACAATATCTCCGGTGTTATGTGTCTGACCGTCAGTCTGCCTGGGTGGAATATATGCCGCTAGCTGAGTTCGCAATCAATAATCAGTATCAGGAATCCATCAAGACTACCCCCTTTTTCTGCAATTTAGGGTTGCATCCCCGTTTTGGTTTTTTTTTCTTCCGCTGTGGTGGATACTACTGAGGGTGAATCAACTGTGGACAAATTGAAGGCTATCTGGTCTGAGGTGAAAGAGAACCTGAAGAAGGCAAAGGTTGGTCAAGCCTCCTCTGCTAATAAGAGACGTTCCAAGGGCCCTAGCCTTGGAGTTGGGGACAAGGTATGGTTATCCACACGGAATATTAAACTCAAGGTCCCTTCTGCTAAGCTGGGTCCGAGATTTATTGGACCTTACGAGATAATCGAGGTCATTAATCCCACAGCTTTCCGTCTGCAACTCCCCCCATCCTTTAAGATATCGAATGTGTTCCATAAGTCCCTCCTCAAGTTATATTGTGTCCCCATTCACCCAGTCAGTGACCCCCCTCCTCCTGTTTTGGTTGAAGGTAACTTGGAGTATGAGGTACAGAGAATACTTGATTACCGTATTGTCAGAGGGGCGGTACAGTATTTGGTGCACTGGAAGGGTTACGGCCCTGAGGAGAGGTCATGGGTCCCTGCAAGCGATATTCCTGCTAAGGGTCTGGTCCGGCGGTTTCACCTCCAATTTCCTGGGAAGCCGGGTTTTGAGGGTCCGGAGGCCCCTCGTGGAGGGGGGGGGTACTGTTACGTCACCGCCGGAGTCTGCTCCAGCGACTTCTGCTCCGATCGCCAGGCGACGCCGTGTTCCTGCCGTGGATGGTGCTGGTGATGGGAGAGGAGTTGATGCCAGCTGCACCGGTGGGCGCAGGCTCCGATCATCCACTGGGCTGGGTTATCTTGGGATCTGCAGAACCGCTGGCTAACTGTAGGTGGCGGGTGTCTCCCAGCTGAAGTACCATCATTCAGCTACAGCTAATGGGAAGACACCACACCCTTCTTATTCCCCCTCCTGTCTGCTGGCCTCTGCCAGAGATAGTTCTGATTCTGGCTCATGTGCTGTTTGTTTTGTGATTCCTGTGCGCTGACTTGATTGTTGTTGACTACCCTTCTGTCTGCTGTTTTGTATCTCGCTGCCTGACCCGGATCTGACCACTGCTACGTTTTCTGTTTACACCTTTGCCTGCCGATTCTGTCCCTGTTCTGCTGTTCCTGGTTTGACCCTGCCTGACGACTACTCTCATCGGACTGCAGCCTTCCACAGGTAGAGATCTCCAGGGCCTTGTGTAATTCCAAATCCCTGTATAGGGGTTAAAGGGTTTCAGGGTTCTGGGGTCCTGCTTGGTGAGGGGCTTCCCTCTAGTCTGTCCATTACCTCCTACCTGAGTCTGTTTATCCAGGCAGGTGTTACATTTTCTCTGGCCCACTAAACAAAAAAAAAAAATGGATTCTCTCCATGCTGTGCTGAATCAGGTGCACACCCTTTCTGGCCTGGTACATGGACTTACACAGCAAGTGCAGGATCTCAGGTCTGCTCAGGTTCAAGCCCCTACAGCACCGACCTCCGCATGTCCAGAGTCCTGTCGACTGCAAGGGAACAGATCACATTGTGGAGCCGATTGTGGAGGCCTGGATCTCTGAGGCAATCATTTGGTGAGGGGCTTCCATCTAGTCTGTCCATTACATCCTACCGGAGTCTGTTTATCCAGGCAGGTGTTACACAGTGAAGGTAACACCAAGCAGTGGGGGTTAGCAGCCAGTATTACCCTTATCTAGCAATACAAAAAATGCACCGGGAGCCCATATATATATTTTTATTATTTATTTAAATAACTAAAAAAAATGGGCTTCCCTGTATTTTGATTGCCTGACATGACAGTGCTGTAAAAAGAAATAATTAAAAAAATGACGTAGCGCCCAGCGATATTTTTGTTTCTCAGCGCAGTTAAAGCAGACAGCTACGGGTTGCCACCCCCATCTACCTGGTGTTACCTTGGCTGGCAATCAAAATACAGGGAAGCCCATTAATTTTTTTTATTTAAAAAAAATAGTTAAAAAAAAAAATGACGTTGGGTCCCCCCATTTTTGAGAGCCAGCTAGGGTAAAGCAGACTGCTGTAGCCTGAAAACCACAGCTGGCAGCTTTACCGTGGTTGGGGATCCAATGTGGAGGTCACCCCGGGCTCTTTTTTATAATTATTTTATAAATAATAATAATTACAAAAAAAAGTAGGGTCCCCCCAAATTGGATCACCAGCCAAGGTAAAGCGGACAGCTGTGGTCTGGTATTCTCAAGGTGGGAAGGTCCATAGTTATTGGCACTTCACAGCCTAAAAATAGCAGGCCGCAGGCGCCCCAGAAGTGGCGCATCCACTAGATGCGCCAATCCTGGCGCTTCACCCAGCTCATCCCGTGCCCTAGTGTAGTGGCAAACTGGGTAATAAAAGGGGTTGATACTAGCTGTAAGGTCACCTGACATCAAGCCCAGGAGTTTGTGATGTTATGGCGTCCATCAGATACCCGACATCACAAACTGTCAGTACTAACAAAAAAAATAGACAAAAAAAAATGTATTTCAAAAAACACTCCCCAAAACATTCCCTCTTTCACCAATTTATTGTAAGGAAAAAAAAATAAGGGGGTCCCACGATGACTTTGGACCATCTAGAATATGAAGGGACACGCTCAGGGAACGTATGCCCCATTTTCTAGGAGTGCAGACACTCCATGTGAGGAGTGTGGGTGCAATGAATCTGCACCCACTCTCCCCGGGTCCACAGCAGCAGAGTCCATGTTGTAACTGTTGCTACCAAAGCTGCAATGCCCTGCTCATGAGGTAAGGGCATGCGTAATCAGGAGAACTATTCTACATTTCCAAATATTGGTATTTGCTGATATTATTGCTATTCCACCTACTATATATTGGGGATAGGATCTTGGAGATGGAATACCCCTTTAAGTCCAGTTATCCAGCTGAATGAATACTAAACAACAGAGCTCGCTATTTAGACATGTTTTCTTGTGGCGTATAACGGACTCTCATGTTTGGTAGTCGTCAGCAGGGCAACTATAAAATCAAATACCTCCATTTGGAAATTTAGTATAGCTCTCCTGATTAACTATGTTCCTTACCTCATGAGCAGGGTATTGCAGTAGCTTACACATGCATGGTTACCACCAATCACTGTGTCTGAACACATGAAGCTGAGCTGACAGCCGCTCTGTGCATGCAGCAGCGTCTAATGTGAAGGAGGAGGCCGGGGGTGATCAACGCTGCACAGATAACGTGGGACACCGGGGAACACTGGTGGAGTTATAGGGGGTGGCCTGGCAGGGCCTGGGGAGGAGTTCTCTGTCGCATGTGCCATGACACATGCGACAGAAATCAGAGGAGTAGGGTGAATGCGGCCGGTGCGCTGCTGTGCGTGCGGCCATCTTGGATTTCCGGGAGGGGGTCGGGGTGGGCACTTTGGCGACACCAGGGGAGGAGATTTATCTCCCATCTGACATGTTTGTTCATGCCAGATGGGAGATAAATAATTTTTTACCGGCGCTGTCATTTACTGTAACATGATCATCGGTATATGGTGTATACCGGTGATCACGTGAGCGGGGACCGGGAAAATCGGCCTGAATCATGATCTCCAGGGTCTCAGCTACCCCCTGAAACCCCGGAGATTTTCTGACGCTGGGGGGTGCTATTCACTTATTTCTGCCTGCTGTTTATAAACGGCAGATCAGGATAAGGCTACATTCACACGACCGATCCGTTTTTGCGGTCCGCAAAAAACGGTCCGTTTTTTTAACGGGTGCATCCGTGTGGCATCAGTTTCCGTTCCGTATATGGTCCGTTTGTCATCCGTTTGTCATCCGTGTGCCTTCCGTTTTTTTTTGCGTACTGCAAAAAAACTGGAGGGATAATACATAACTTTACCCAGGATCCAAAGCTTCAACCTACATGAGGCGGTCACATGTTCACTCCAGTGCCATTTTCTACTACTTTTCACAGCGTAGAGCGCTCTGGTGATTTTCTTGTGCTTGTACACTTCATATCAGTCTTTTCTGTCATTATAATGGCAGAAAGACACTTCATGTCCCACTCTCCTGCATTTTGTAATTTTGCACCCTTTGGTGCTTTTCATGTGGCACTAAGAGGTGCTTAGCCTTGTATTTAGGCTAAAAAATAAATTTAAAAAAAAATGTCGTAGGGTTCCCCCTATTTTTGATAGCCAGCTAGGGTAAAGCAGACAGCTGAAGCCTGCAGACCACAGCTGGCAGCTTCACCTTGGCTGGTAATCCAAAACTGAGGGCACCCCACGCTGTTATTTTAAATTAAATAAATAATTTAAAAAAAAAAAAACACATGGGAGACACCCAAAATTGGATCACCAGCCAATCCTGGTGCTTCGCTCCAGCTCATCCCGTACCCTGGTGCGGTGGCAAACGGGGTAATATATGGGGTTAATACCAGATGTGTAATGTCACCTGGCAACAAGCCCTGGGGTTCGTGATGTCAGGCGTCTATCAGATACCCTACATCACTAACCCAGTCAGTAATAAAAAAAAAATAGACGACAAACACATTTTTATTTGAAAAAACACTCCTCAACACATTCCCTCTTTCACCAATTTATTAGAAAGAAAAATAAATCCAGGTCTGCTGTAATCCAAGGGGTTACCATGACGATCCATACCATAGTCAATTTCTCAGTCAATGAAGAACAGAATGTTCCCCATTGGCTGGGGGAGCAATGCAATGAACTGAGCTAACATTAATAAATCAGCCCAGGTCACTGCAGGGCATGACAAGTGATGCTGTCAGGAGCGAGGTACATTACCTGTGGTGACTATCTCCTGCACTGCTGATAGCAGAGCTGTCACTGACTTCAATGACCACCCACTTCACAGCCAAGTATTGCGGGAGCCTGTGACGTCACCGCTAGTCACAGTCTCGGGTCGGCAGCGAGAGGAGGAGATGTGACAAGCGGCGGCCATGGAGGACAGTGACAGCGCTGAGGTCGGGAGGGCGGGACTTCATCACCGCAGGTAAGCCGAGCAGGGTAATGTGTGCAGAGTGTGAGGTGGGTGGAGCCAAGCGAGATAATGTGTGCGGAGTGCGAGGTGGGTGGAGCCAAGCAGGGTAATGTGTGCGGAGTATGAGGTGGGTGGAGCCAAGCAAGGTAATGTGTGCGGAGCGTGAAGTGGGTGGAGCCAAGCAGGGTAATGTGTGCAGAGTGTGAGATGGGTGGAGCCTAGCGGGGTAATGTGTGTGGAGTGCGAGGTGGGTGGAGCCTAGCAGGGTAATGTGTGCAGAGTGCGAGGTGGGTGGAGCCAAGCAGGGTAATGTGTGCGGAGCGCGAGGTGGGTGGAACCTAGCGGGGTAATGTGTGCGGAGCGTGAGGTGGGTGGAGCAAAGCGGGGTAATGTGTGCGGCGTACGAGGTGGGTGGAGCCGAGCGGGGCCATGTGTGCAGGTGGCGTAGTCTGAAGTGGCGCTGAGGATGTCAGTGCCGGGGACTGCATGGCTGGGGACAGGTGGACAGGTGAGTGTGAGTGTGTGTGTGTACATGCCGAGTGCAGGAGGGGGCGGAGCCGAGTGGGGAAGTGTCGGCTCCCTGCACACGTAACCAGGGTAAATATCGGGTTACTAACCAAAGCGCTTTGCTTGGATACCCGATATTTACATTGGTTACCAGGTTACCGCAGGCTGCCAGCGATGGCTCCCTGCACACTGTAGCTGTAAAAAGCCCTGCTTTTGGTGATCGAACCGTTCTCGAACGTAACTCGAACTGTCGAGCTTTTAGCAAAAAGCTCGAGTTCGAGTTCGATTTCTAGCACCCCCAAAATCACTCGAACATAAAATTGACGAACCTCGAACCTCAAACATCGCTCATCTCTAGTCTTGAGAATAACAAACTTGTTGTGAGCACAGCAGTAAAGCATATTTTTTTCAATACAAGTTCAGAAGTCATCACTCATATGAAAATGACAAGGCCTCTTACCTTTGCACTGCCTGTGTTTATCAACTTCATCCTCGCACTTCGTTTTCACCTTCATGACCAGGCCAATTTTTGCAATTCTGACCAGGGTCAATATATGAGGTTAAAACTCTGAAACGATTCAATGGATTCTGAGCCTTTTTTTTTCATGACATTGTACTTCATGATAGTGGTAAATTTAGGACAATGTTTTTTGCATATATTTGTGAAAATATCTGAAATTTGGTAGAAATTTTGAAAATTTTGCAATGTTCAAATTTTCAATTTCTAATGTCCTTAAACCAGAGAGTTATGTTACACAAAATAGTTAATAAATAACGTTTCCCACATGTCTACTTTACATCAACACCATTTTTTAAATATTTTTTTTTGTTAGACATTAGAACGGTCTGTCACAATTTCTCTTTTTTCCAACAAAATTTACAAAACCTTTATAGGCCAGCGAACTACTACAGTATATTTTTCCTACGTATTACTCTGTCCTTAAGCTAGCTCTATCAATTCATTTAAACTATTATTTTTATTTAATTCTTTTATTACACTTTACTATCTGACACTAATCCTAACAATATTCAGTAAAAACACTGTAGTATATTTTTACTGTCCCTAATCTAGCCATAACAACTATTGTAAATTATTATTTTTATGTAATTATTTTATTTACACTTATTGAATGAAAAAAACAAAAAACAAAACAAACAACAACAACCGGAAGCCGATCAGTGATGTGTGCCACTGATCAATGCTCAGTGGCTGCAGGATGCAAGCACAGAAGTGGTGCAAAATTGAGAAAAGATGTACAGGAAAAAAATCCTGGCCAAAGGTGAGCTCAGACGTTGATTAGTGATGTGAAGCACTCAGCGGCTGCAGGACGCACTCATGAAGATGGTGCACAAAAAAAAAAAAAAAAAAGAATCCTACCAGAAACCAAGTGGGTGGCACGGTGGCTCAGTGGTTAGCACTGCAGTCTTGCTGCAGCACTGGAGTCCTGGGTTCAGATCCCACCTAGGACAACATCTGCAAGCAATTTGTTTGTTCTCTCTGTGTTTGTGTGGGTTTCCTCCCACACTCCAGAAAACACAGACTAATAGGGAATTAAGATTCTGAGCCCCAGTGGGGACAGTGTTGCCAATGTATGTAAAATGTTGTGGAATTATATGTGCTATATAAATGAATAAATATTATTATTACTGATCAGCGCTCAGTGACAGAAGAAGGGGTGGGAAAGAGAAGAAGGAGGACAGCGTGATTGGGGTGGATTAAAAAAAGCAAAGGATATGAACAGGTCACAAAAAGATCTTTCTTTTCTTCAGGTTTTCACTCAGGAGCATTAGCAACAGCAGCAGAAGTGGTGGCTCAGGCTAAAACTGTCTGTTGCACCACAAGTCCCAGGAGATTTTCAGCAGAACAACACAATGACCACTCTACTCATGTCTCCAAGCTGGAATATCGTGGAGTAGAGTAGTCATTATGAGGTGAAACTGCATTTCTGATCACTGATTGGTGCGATTTAATACCATCATTGCCCCATTGCTTCAACCAGTGCTGGGGCTGGTGACGCTGCCATTGCCAGGCCCCAGGCTATGATCAGTGCTGTTACAGAATCAATCATAGCTGGACTTCAATGATTCAGACAATTTCATTTTCCTTGATATTGAAATTGAACAGCCAATCACAGCAATTATAGTTGCTGGGTGGGAAGGAGGGGGGTGTGGCGAAACCTCCTATGGCAATGAATCAAAGTTCTCTGCTGTCAGATTGAGCAGGTGTAGCGCCCCTGAGCCATCAGGTGTTACAGGGTATTGCATCTAGTCATAGATGCAGTGCCTACCCCCAGGGACCTGGAATACCAATGCCGGTTTCACACACAACCTTACGCACAAAATTCAGTAGTCTGCCCTCCCCAATGGGGACTGGGCCAGGGTTGGGTTAGTATGGGCACCCCCTTAACATGCTGGGTCCATTGTTGGTAGTAAGATGCCAGGCAGCCTAGGGGCTCCCCAGATCCACTGGAGGAGCAGCCACCAGGGGAAGCAGGAGCACACACACACACACACACACACAGGAAAGGAAGTGGGAAGGTTAAGCTTTCTCACATACTGGGAGGAGTGAACCAGCCTGTCACGCAAACAGTGCAGCTCCATACACAGAACTGAGAAGAGCTCAGGGGTGACCTGTCAGGTTGCAAGCGTGTAGTTACCGAAGGAGTACGGTGGAGTGCTCTCGGAACCATAGCACCGACGGGGTACAGAGGCCTAGGTCAGGCAAACGCTCTAGGCAGACCTGATAAAATCTGCACAGTGAGGGGACCATCCAGGATATCACTGACTGTAAAGTCTGGGGGCACCAGCAGTGATGGGAGAACCAGGGACCGGAATGGATAAACCGACCTTACAGGGTTCAAACTGCCCGCCGTACAGACTAAAGACTGAAAGACTACCAGGAGGGGACCCCCAGACGCTCCAAGCCACAGGGACACAGGGACCCACCAACCAGAGACAGGTGCAGGAGAAAGAAGCCACCAGGTTACCACACTGGCACTGGGACTAAGGGGACCAGTGGTGAGGACCAGCCTTCTCTGGGTTACAAGCCATAACAACACTGTGAGTAAAGAAACCAGATGTACTGCAATCCGTTGTGTGGCCTACCTTATTTCCGTTCCTAACTCCATCACCAACCCCCTGGGACCTGACCCTACTTGCGGAGGGCCCAATATCAAGGCTGCCATTAAAATCAGCCACAGCGGTGAAAGACTGTGCAGCGGCTCCATCTACATAGCCTCAACCCGCAAGTGGTGTCACTACAAAACCTTTATTATTATTCCCCTGTACATAACTCCTTTCAAGCAACCCCCAGGGTCATGGAACCGGGCAACGGCCACCCAGTAAATACACTGCCAGGGACTGAGTACCCCATAGTCCTGGGGTGAGTCACAGACACCTTTCTCCAATCCCTGTGTCTGAAGACAGGGTTTCCGGAGGTTCCCATGGTGTACATTTATGTCAATTTGTGGGAACCCCTTCCCGACTATGACGTAAACTTTTGTCAAACGTTGTGAAGGAGTTAAACAACAAGAAAGCAGGCTCCACCAATAAAATTAATTTTGGGGCTGTGTTTACAAAAGAACTAGCCTAAAACTAGAGATGAGCGATCCTGATCTGCAAAGATTCAAAAATGTTAAAATTTTACGATCTTTGCCTAGATCAGACATCAGAAACTTTAACACAAAAGTCTGCAATCTTGCCAAGCATCGGTAAATGTTTGGATGGCAAAAATTATACTCTCCCTATCCATCACAGTCATGTCAAGTATTGGCATGGTTGTGATTAACCACTGTAATAAAAAGAAAGCAAAAAAGTTAAAGCAATACATACTTACCAAGTTTCACCGCTGTGCAGTGCTACTTCTAGGGCTGATAATTATCCCTCATACATATTCACTGCTTTCCCCACCCACCGGCATCCCTGATTGGCTTCAGTCAGATCGTATCCCCACCCTTTATGACACTGTTATACTGCTAGTGTAAAATAAACAAATACATTTTAAAAAATGCAGTGCGGTTCCCCTATACACTGATACCAGCACAGGTAAAGCCCACGGTTACAGGCTGCAGCCCCCAGTCATTTTCTTATCTTGGCTATGTATCAAAATAATAGGAACTGCATGGGGTTTTTTTTTTTTTTAATTATTGTATTGTTCCTGCTAATTGCCATTTCTTAAATACCCAAAATAAAAAATCACCCGGTCCTTAAGGGGTTAAAGGCATATTTCAAGATCAATTCCCTAGTTTGAGGGTATTACATATCTGTCCTTAATTTTACATGTTTGTCCCAGGCATAATAATTAATTATAATTGTATTCATTTATATTGCGCTATTAATTCCACAGCGCTTTACATACATTGGCAATACTGTCCCCATTGGGGCTCACAATCAAGACTCCCTATCTGTATGTCTTTGGAGTGTGGGAGGAAACCGGAGAACCCGGAGGAAACCCACGCAAACATGGGGAGAACATACAAACTCCTTGCAGATAGTGTCCTTGGTGGGATTTGAACCCAGCGCTGCAAGACTGCAGTGCTAACCACTGAGCCACCATGCCGCCCATAAGAAATGGTGTCTATGTTTAATAGTGCCACCTGGCACTAAAGTGATATAAAGGGCATACTTTCCATAAAACCCTCTTTATTCCTACGTACAGTGAAGGAAATAATTATTTGATCCCTTACTGATCTTGCAAGTTTGCCCACCGACAAAGACATTAACAGTCTATAATTTTAAGGGTAAGTTAATTTTAACTGTGAGAGATAGAATAGCAAACACAAAATCCAGAAAATCACTTGGTATAGATTATATAAAGTTATTTGTATTTTGCAGAGAGAACTAAGTATTTGATCCCCTACCAACCATTAAGCGTTCTGGCTCCTACAGACCATTTAGACTCTCCTAATTAACTCGTTACCTGCATTAAAGACAGCTGTCTAAAGGCCGCTTTACACGCTGTGATCTCGCTAGCGAGATCGCTAGCATGCGTACCCGCCCCCGTCGTTTGTGCGTCATGGGCAAATCGCTGCAACATCGCTAGTCCCTGTCACACTACTTACCTGCCTAGCGACATCACTTTGACCGGCAAACCGCCTCCTTTCTAAGGGGGCGGTTTGTTCGGCGTCACAGCGACAATCACTAAGCGGACGCCCAATAGAAGCGGTGGGGCAGAGATGAGCGGGACGAACATCCCGCCCACCTCCTTCCTTCCTTCCTCATTGCCGGCGGCCGCAGATAAGGTGAGGTTCCCCGTTCCTGCGGTGTCACACATAGCGATGTGTGCTGCCGCAGGAACGACGAACAACATCATACCTGCAGCAGCAACGATAATTGGGAATAGGGGAGCATGTCAAAGGTTAACGATTTTGCACGATTTTGTGACCTTTTTCGCTCGTAGGTGACACACGCAACGACACCGCTATCGAGGCCTGATGTGCGTCACAAATTCCGTGACCCCAACGACATCGCTATAGTGATGTCGCTGCGTATAAAGCGTCCTTTCAATTGTCACCTGTATAAAAAACTCCTGTCCACAGGCTCAATTAATCAGTCAGATGCTAATCTCTACAACATGGGCAAGACCAAAGAGCTTTCTAAGCATGCCAGGGAAAAGATCATAGACCTGCACAAGGCTGGAATGGGCTACAAAACCATAAGTAAGACGCTGGGTGATAAGGAGATAACTGTTGGTGCAATGGTAAGATGGTAACAAAATGGAAGAAATACAAAATAAGTGTCAATTGACATCGATCAGGAGCACCATGTAAAATCTCACCTCGTTGGGTATCCAGGATCATGATGAAGGTCAGTGATCAGCCTAAAACTACACAGTGGGAACTTGTTAATGATCTCAAAGCAGCTGGGACAACTATCACCAAGAAAACCATTGGTAACACATTACACGGTAATGGATTGAAACCTGCAGTGCCCGCTAAGTCCCACTGCTCAAGAAAACACATATGCAGGCCCGTCTGAAGTTTACCAATGAATACCTGGATGATTCTGAGAGTGATTGGGAGATGGTGCTGTTGTCAGATGAGACAAAAATTGAGCTGTTTGGCCTTAACTCAACTCGTCGTGCTTGGAGGAAGAGAAAAGCTGTCTATGACCCAAATAACACTATCCTCCCTTTCAAGCATGGAGGTGGAAACATTGTGTTTTGGAGGTTTTCCTCTGCTAAGGGCACAAGACTACATCATCAATGGGACAATGGATGGAGATAAGTATAGTAAAATCCTGAGTGACAACTTCCTTCCCTCCGCCAGGACATTAAAAATGGGTTGTGGCTGGGTCTTCCAGCATGACAATGACCAACAAATACAGCCAAGGCAACAAAGGAGTGGCTTAAAAAGAAGCACATCAAGTTCATGGAGTGGCCTAGCCAATATCTAGATCTTAATCCCATAGAAAACTTATGGAGGGAGCTGAAGCTCCAAGTTGCCAAGTGACAGGCTCAAAATCTTAATGATTTAGAGATGATCAAAATTCCTCCTGACATGTGCACAAACCTAATTATCAACTACAATAAACGTCTGACTGCTGTGCTTGCCAACAAGGATGTTGCCACCAAGTAGTAAGTCTTATTTGCCAGAGTGATCAAATACTTATTTCTCGCTGAAAAATGCAAAAAAATTTATATAATTTATGTAATGTGATTTTCTGGAATGTATTATTTATTTATTTATTTATCTATTACTGTTAAAATTAACCTACCCTTAAAATTATAGACTGTTTATGTCTTTGTCAGTGGGTAAACTTACAAAATCAGCAAGGGATCAAATTCTTATTTCCTTCACTGTAATAAGAACAGTTAATATTATAACAGTGCAAAAGTCCTTCTCTTTTAACTTTTCTTTCTTCTTCTGTAAATCTGTGAAGCAGGTGGAGCTGAGGATTTTAAGAAATTTCAATTGAATTTGATCCTGTATAGATGGAATAAGCTCATCAATCTATCAAATACAAATCCGTAGTAGCCTGTGCATGTGAAGATATTAAAATAAAAATCGATCCTCTGTGGATTGATTCACTCATCCCTACTTAAAACATATCACATGATCCACAAAAATGACTGTCTTTGTGGTATCATAGAGGCAGGATGCCACTTTTCATTCAAAGTTATTATTTGCTATTAAACATTAAGGTCAGCCTGATCTCTCATTTATCTATATCTTTATGACAGGTTCAAGTTACACATAACATTCAGCTCATTTTTTAGCAGTGTTGTGGCTCAACTTTTTGGAATCATTTTGCACTTCATTTCAGAGCAGTTTTATGATCCAGACACACTATTTTCATATTAGAGATGAGGAAACTGATTTATGAATAAAGTTGGACAATTTTTTTAGTGGAAATGAATTCTACTAAAAAAATTCCAAAATTTCCAGAACTATGACTTTTTGTAATTTGGTCTGCATGAGCTTAGGAAAAAGGCCAGCTTGATGCCATTTTGCTCAACCATAGACGGCTAACCCAAAGTAAATAAAAAAATGTAGACAGAAGCCGAGTAGATAAACCTCCAATTTAAGGTCCAGTCACACTAAGCAACTTACCAGCGATCCCAACAACGATAGGGATCGCTGGTAAGTTGCTAGAAGGTTGCTGGTGAGCTGTCACACTGTAACGCTCCAGCGATCCCACCAGCAACCTGACCTGGCAGGGATCGCTGGAGCGTGGCTACACGAGTTGCTGGTGAGCTCACCAGCAACCAGTGACCAGCCCCCAGCGCCGCGTGGAAGATGCTGCACTTGGTAACTAAGGTAAATATCGGGTAACCAACCCGATATTTACCTTGGTTACCAGTGCACTCAGCTACACGTGCAGAGAGCAGGGAGCAGCGCACACTGCTTAGCGCTGGCTCCCTGCTCTCCTAGTTACAGCACACATCGGGTTAATTACCCGATGTGTGCTGCAGCTACATGTGCACAGAGCAGGGAGCAGCGCACAATGCTTAGCGCTGGCTCCCTGCTCTCCTAGTTACAGCACATATCGGGTTAATTAACCCGATGTGTCCTGCAGCTACATGTGCACAGAGCAGGAGCCGGCACTGACAGTGAGAGCAGCGGAGGCTGGTAACAAAGGTAAATATCGGGTAACCAAGGACAGGGCTTCTTGGTTACCCGATGTTTACTGTGGTAACCAGCCTCCGCAGAAGCTGGCTCCTGCTGCCTGCACATTTAGTTGTTGCTGTCTCGCTGTCACACACAGCGATCTGTGCTTCACAGCGGGACAGCAACAACTAAAAAATGGCTCAGGACATTCAGCAACAACCAACGACCTCACAGCAGGGGCCAGGTTGTTGCTGGATGTCACACACAGCAACATCGCTAGCAACGTCACAAAAGTTGTTCGTTAGCAGCGATGTTGCTAGCGATGTTGCTAGCGATGTTGCTTAGTGTGACGGGGCCTTAACATTGCAAAGAAAACATTGGTTAGGAAAAGGTGGTTATTCCATTGGAGCATACCACATTACTTCCAAGTTCATCATAAAGTAATAGTTTATAACAGAATAGCACATCAAAAATAGGCACAAAAAAGAATGTTGTTTTGAATGCAGTGATATAAAAAGCATTTAAAATTAGGCACAAAAAGGAATGTTTTTTTGAATGTAGTGGTACAGTGGCTATTTCTGAACCCCTATAAAGCCCATTGATTCCTTGATATACTGGTATAAGTGGATTTTTCCATTTTTCCCATTCAAGAAGGACATTCCACACATATCTGTTACGAGGGGGACCCGGGGAAGCGTGCCAAGATGGGGAATGGACAGCTTTCGCCGGTCAAGGTCCACTGTGCGGTGTAAGGGACCGCTGCTATGGTGGGTGAAGAGTGAGCGGGTTGCTGCTAGCGATCGTCTGGAATGTCACAGACGATCTATGTACACCGGTCTGCCCTAACCCGTGTGGGTTGTATGGCAGGGATCACACGGCTCGGTGTACCTGTTGCACGGGGAAGCACAGAGGTGCCCACGCACGTGTGCCAGTGGAAGTCACGAGAATATGGCACGAGGGTAGCACAGAGGTGCCCACGCACGTGTGCTTTCAATAACCAGGTGAGTCCAGTGGAGACTCGAGGAGCTCACCTGGGACAGGAACACGGCCTGTAGAAGGAGCTACTGCCGGAGCAGCAAGGCAGGGACACGGCCTGCAAACCAGGTGCTGCCTAAGCAGCAAGGGCCAAGCCCACAGAGGAAGATAATGCCTGAGCAGTGGCGTGGCAGCACGCTGCCAGACATCCAAACATAGAAGGACGGTCGCGCGCCGCCATGATGGCTGGAGGAGCTTTTAAGGAGGTGTAGCTCCAGCCAAGGGCGGGCGCGAGGCGGAGATGACGGACTTGACCCAATCAGGGTCCACGACATCCCAGCCTGGCCAGTCAGGATTCACCACGTCACCAGCCTTGTCATCAAGCCGTGTGACGTCAGTGGGCGAATCAGGATCCACCAAGCATAGCACATGCTCACCCTCCTGCCTCTGGGAAATAGAGGCGGGATCCTCGGTCTCACAATGTGTAGAGATAACGGGAGTCTCACTGCTTCCCTTAGCAGCAAACCTCTGCACATTGCGCAACCTCACAGACCTTCGAGGCTGCTGAGCAGGAGGAGCTGCGGCAGGAAAGGAATGGGAGACCGCCTCATTTCTTGCAACAGGAGTACCACTAGGTGTCACCCTTGTGCTGCCTCTCTGAGGAGGTTTCTCCTGCACTCTGCGCAGTCTGGCAGACCTTCGGTGCTGCTGAGCGGGAGCACTTGTGGCAGGCAAGGAGACTGTCTCATTCCTTGCCACAGGAGAGCCACGAGGTGTAACATTACCCCCCCGTCTAGGCCCCCCCCTGCCCATGCTCGAAGGCCGCTATCAAACCCGGGGCGTGGATATGATCCTCCAATTCCCAGGATCTATGCTCCGGACCACGGCCGACCCACTCCACAAGGTAGTACCTCCTGCCCCGTATAACTTTTGTCTCCACAAGTTTCGCCACCTCAGCGTCGTCGGGCAGGGGGTCAGTTTGAGGCGTTAGGGACCCCGAGAACTTATTAAGTCGTACGGGTTTCAGGAGGGACACGTGAAAGGTGTTGGCTATAGCCCAGCGTGGAGGAAGCTGGAGTCGGTATGCCACCGGGTTCACCTGCTCCAACACTTTAAACGGACCCAGGTACCTAGGGGCGAACTTGGCTGCCTGTACCCGTAGGTTAACATTCTTAGAGGACAGCCACACTAGGTCACCAGGAGCGAAGGATGGTGCAGGGCGGCGGCGCTCATCAGCCGTTGTCACCATCCGGTCTTTAGCCCTCTTAAGGGCCTCTTGGGTGTTATCCCAGATCTCCCGGGCCTCGGTCGCCCAATCCTCCACTCTAGGATCGGGTGATGTTATGGGCATAGGAACCGGGATTCTGGGATGTTGTCCGTTATTGAGCAGGAACGGAGTCTGACCAGAGGATTCATGAACCGAATTATTAATGGCAAATTCGGCCCAAGGAAGGAGGTTAGCCCAGTTGTCGTGGTGCGCGGAGATAAAATGGCGGAGGTAAGTTATCAAGGTCTGATTGGTCCTCTCCACCAGTCCATTGGTTTCGGGA
The DNA here is from genome assembly GCF_048569485.1 of Anomaloglossus baeobatrachus. Taxonomy (NCBI): domain Eukaryota; kingdom Metazoa; phylum Chordata; class Amphibia; order Anura; family Aromobatidae; genus Anomaloglossus; species Anomaloglossus baeobatrachus. The sequence goes on from NC_134355.1 coordinate 261,955,165, forward strand.
TGGTATGCGGAGGAGATGTTCAGCTCTATCTGCAGGAGCTTACAGAGCTCTCTCCAGAAGCGAGACGCGAACTGGGGACCCCGGTCGCTCACCACCTTGTCAGGCATGCCATGCAGCCTAAATACATGCCTAATGAATAAGGTGGCGAGAGCACGTGACGTCGGGAGTCGTGGGAGAGGCACCAAGTGGACCATTTTAGAGAAGTGATCCGTGATGACCCATACGACCTTGTGACCTGCTGACTTGGGCAGATCTCCCAGGAAGTCCATTCCCACCACTTCCCAGGGACGATCCGGCACTGGCAGTGGGTGAAGAAGACCTGCCGGTCTCTGCCGGGACGGCTTATTCCGTGCACACGACATACAGGCTCCCACATACTCCTGTATGTCCTGGGGTAGTCTCGGCCACCAATAGTGCCTAGTCATAAGGTCTCTGGTCCTTTTGACCCCAAAGTGACCCCCGACCTTGGAGGCATGGGCCCACGATAGCACCTCATTCCGTAGTTCAGGGGGAACGAGGGTCTTGCCAGGTGGCACCTGGTCCAAAGAAGTGGGAGTGACCATCCTCAAGCTGTCCGGGGGTAGTATAAGACGAGGCTCCTCCTCGTCCTCCTCCAACACAACCATACAACGTGACAAGGCATCGGCCCGTACGTTCTTCTCACCGGCCAGGTGGCGGATAATAAAGCGGAACCGGGAGAAGAACAAGGACCAACGGGCCTGCCTTGGGTTCAGGCGTTGTGCTGTCTGGAGGTATGTGAGATTTTTATGGTCGGAAAATACTTCAAATGGATGCTTCGCACCCTCCAGGAGATGCCGCCATTCCTGGAATGCTAGTTTCATCGCCAGTAACTCCCTATCCCCTATGGAGTAGTTCCTCTCGGCCGGAGAAAAGGTTTTGGAGAAAAAGAAACATGGATGCTTCCTTCCTCGTTCGTCTTTCTGGTACAGGACTGCACCAGCACCGACCGAAGAGGCATCTACCTCTAGTAGAAAGGGTTTGGAGATGTCTGGACGATGAAGGATGGGAGCTCTGGAGAAGTAAGTTTTGAGAGTGTGAAATGCCTCTACCGTTTCCCGTGTCCATGCTTTGGGATTAGCGCCCTTGCGGGTAAGGGCAATGATGGGTGCTGCCACCGTCGAGAAGTTGGGAATGAACTGGCGATAATAATTGATAAACCCCAAGAATCGCTGGATCGCTTTCAGCGAGCGGGGCTCAGGCCATTTCATCACTGTCTCCAACTTCCCCGGATCCATTGCTAACCCTTGACTGGACACGATATACCCCAGGAACGGCAAGGATTCACGTTCAAAAACGCACTTTTCTAGCTTAGCATATAACGAATGAGTGCGGAGCCTCTTAAGTACTCGGATGACATCCCTCCGATGGGTGGCAAGATCGGGGGAGAAGATAAGGATATCATCCAGGTATGCAACCACGGAAAGATACAAATCCCGGAAAACATCATTCACAAAGTCTTGAAATACGGCGGGGGCATTGCAGAGTCCGAAGGGCATTACGAGATACTCGTAGTGACCGTCCCTGGTGTTGAAGGCGGTCTTCCACTCATCGCCCTCTCGGACTCGCACTAGATTATACGCCCCGCGTAGATCCAGCTTCGTGAAGATCTTTGCCCCGCGGAATCGATCAAATAACTCTGTAATGAGGGGCAAAGGGTATTTGTTTTTGATCGTGATTGCATTTAATCCCCTGTAATCGATACAGGGGCGTAGATCCCCTTCCTTCTTTTGCACGAAGAAGAACCCCGCACCGGCCGGTGAAATAGACTTGCGAATGAACCCTTTTGCCAGGCTGTCCTGAATATATTTGGACATAGCCTCCGTCTCTGGAGCAGAGAGGGGATACACTCTGCCCCTAGGGGGCTCGGAGCCTGGCTTCAGGTCTATTCGGCAATCGTATGGCCGGTGGGGAGGAAGGGTATCTGCGGCCCTCTTGGAGAAGACGTCCCTGTAGGCCTCATAAGGTGTCGGTAAACCTGGCTCCCCTGTATTCCCTGAGGACCCAACCGACCTAATGGTAGCGGGTGGTTCGGTAGTCACGAGGTGCTCCCTACAGGATCCTGCCCATGATGAGATCTCCCCTGTTGCCCAGTTGAGTATAGGAGCATGCTGTCTCAACTAGGGGAGGCCCAGTAGGATCTCATCCGTCCCCCCTGGAAGCACCAGGAAGGACACCTGCTCATGGTGTCCTGGTGATACTTCCATCCTGAGAGGGATGGTGATCTGGGTGATGGGATCGACTAGTAGGGACCCGTTGACTACCCGAACCCTGAGTGGCTTGGGCAAGAGAACCAGGGGAACTGAGTATCGGGTTGCCAGGGAGGTCGAAATGAAATTGCCATCAGCGCCTGAGTCCAGGCAGGCCAGAGCAGAGAAGAGAGTAGTGCCAAACTGCAACTGGGCGCTGATAGTCAACCTAGAGGGAGAAGCAGCGTCTAGGAACCCCCCTCTGATGGAAACTAGACGCTGTCTTTTCCCGACGGTTTGGGACATCGGGTAGCTATGTGTCCCCTCTGCCCACAGGAAAAGCAGATGACACCAGACCGAGAACCTGGGGTAGAGGAGACCGCTTTGGACACCTCCATTGACTCCACGGAGTCGCCTACAGAGCTGGCTGGGAGACCTGTCTGGTGGAAGACGGGAGCCAGACGCTTTTTAGGCCGTGAGGACGTGGGTGCTGAAGAGACCTCGAGCCTCCGCTCCGCCTGGCGGATGTCTATGCGAGAGGCAACCACAATCAAGGACTCTAAAGTAGCAGGCACCTCACGCGTGGCCAGTGCGTCTTTGACGAACCCTGCCAGGCCCTCCCAGAACACAGGGACAAGGACCTTATCGGGCCAGTCCAGCTCTGCGGCAAGTGTCCTAAAGTGTACGGCAAAGTCCCCGACTGAAGCGGACCCTTGCCGAAGTCGTAGGAGGCGCAGCGCGGAGTCGTGGGTGACTTGAGGCCCGAGGAACACCATTCTCATGGCCCCAAGATAAGATGCTAAGTTAGTCACCACCCGATCTCCGCGCTCCCACAATGGCGTAGACCACTTCAGCGCTCTCCCTCTGAGCAGGGACTGGACGAAGGCTACCTTCGCCTTCTCGGTAGCGTAAAGATTCGCGGACAGCTCTAAGTAGGTGGTAACTTGGTTTATAAACCCACGGCACTCGGAGCTGTCCCCGCTAAAGCGCTCTGGAAGCGCAAGGCGAGGAGACCTTCCGCCCAATAGCACAGCCTGGGTAGCCGCCTGGGTGGCGACTGTCGTCAGAGCAGTCTTGTCGGAGGAAGACTGCTCCACTGCTGCCAAACGTGATTCCAACTGCTGCACATAACGCAGCAACTGCTGCTGCTCTTCAGCCATAGCCAGACCTTTGGCGCGACCGTAATGTTACGAGGGGGACCCGGGGAAGCGTGCCAAGATGGGGAATGGACAGCTTTCGCCGGTCAAGGTCCACTGTGCGGTGTAAGGGACCGCTGCTATGGTGGGTGAAGAGTGAGCGGGTTGCTGCTAGCGATCGTCTGGAATGTCACAGACGATCTATGTACACCGGTCTGCCCTAACCCGTGTGGGTTGTATGGCAGGGATCACACGGCTCGGTGTACCTGTTGCACGGGGAAGCACAGAGGTGCCCACGCACGTGTGCCAGTGGAAGTCACGAGAATATGGCACGAGGGTAGCACAGAGGTGCCCACGCACGTGTGCTTTCAATAACCAGGTGAGTCCAGTGGAGACTCGAGGAGCTCACCTGGGACAGGAACACGGCCTGTAGAAGGAGCTACTGCCGGAGCAGCAAGGCAGGGACACGGCCTGCAAACCAGGTGCTGCCTAAGCAGCAAGGGCCAAGCCCACAGAGGAAGATAATGCCTGAGCAGTGGCGTGGCAGCACGCTGCCAGACATCCAAACATAGAAGGACGGTCGCGCGCCGCCATGATGGCTGGAGGAGCTTTTAAGGAGGTGTAGCTCCAGCCAAGGGCGGGCGCGAGGCGGAGATGACGGACTTGACCCAATCAGGGTCCACGACATCCCAGCCTGGCCAGTCAGGATTCACCACGTCACCAGCCTTGTCATCAAGCCGTGTGACGTCAGTGGGCGAATCAGGATCCACCAAGCATAGCACATGCTCACCCTCCTGCCTCTGGGAAATAGAGGCGGGATCCTCGGTCTCACAATGTGTAGAGATAATGGGAGTCTCACTGCTTCCCTGAGCAGCAAACCTCTGCACATTGCGCAACCTCACAGACCTTCGAGGCTGCTGAGCAGGAGGAGCTGCGGCAGGAAAGGAATGGGAGACCGCCTCATTTCTTGCAACAGGAGTACCACTAGGTGTCACCCTTGTGCTGCCTCTCTGAGGAGGTTTCTCCTGCACTCTGCGCAGTCTGGCAGACCTTCGGTGCTGCTGAGCGGGAGCACTCGTGGCAGGCAAGGAGACTGTCTCATTCCTTGCCACAGGAGAGCCACGAGGTGTAACACATATCCTTCGCACAGCCTGACGAAGGGTATGGGTACATTACCTGAAACATTGCTATACTTCAGTCTGCGGTGTAATAACCTTTTATATATGAGGCTATGTGTGCCTATTTTAGGTGTCTCAACTGACACACATATACCATAAAGCTCCTAGGTAGGTAATTGTTAAGGAAATAATGACTGTCCCAAGGGCCATATGTCTTTATTTTAGGTCATTCAAAAGTCTTGGCTAAAGTCTGCCTTGGACACCAGCGATAGACAGTGGTCTTCCCACACCAAAACAAAGGGAAAGAGAAAAACTCAATATATGCAAATGAAATGCATTCTTTAACTTTGGGGACAGATGAAGGGTCATTGTATGGTTTAGTTTAGCAGGACCAGCTGTGGATTGTCCTTTTAAGAGTGGGAGTCTATGGGTGCTAGGAAAGAGTGTAGTCTCCTCAGGGTTTGTTAGGGTAACTTCACACAGTGCGTTTTTTCGCGGCGTTTTTGCGCAGTTTTCGGGTGCGTTTTTGCTCAGAAAACTGCATGACTTTGCTTCCCCAGCAAAGTCTATGAGTTTTCATTTTTGCTGTCTGCAAATGTGACGCCCCTGGACTAGTCCAGTGTGTCACAGGGAATTGCACTATTCTCTATCCTTGGTGCAGGGCCCACCCTCCTTGGTTCCGGGGTCCGCAACAGTGATTCTGTACCAACAGCACAAATCCTAGTCACCCAAACACTACACTTGTCAGGCACACCAGGGGCGTATTTCCAGCTGGGAAAGGAACCGCCCACCTATGAGTCAGACAGGCTGGTGGGAGGAGTCAGTTAGACAGTTGGTAGTAACTGAAAAAAGAGAGAGGACCTGGGGATTAAGAGCTCCCTGAAGAGAGTCCGGCTGGGTCGCAGACAGTGGCCTGTGCCTGAGGAGACGGAAACCCAGTCGCGGGAAACTGGAGGACAGGGCTGGACGGGGCAAGAGGACCGTCAGTCATCGGATCCACAGTAACCGGTCTGGGGGCCGAGCACACAGCGGGGGACAGGCCCCTAAGTCGGGAGGTAGCTTCACACAACCCGGCAATTAACCTGCAGCGGGAAGTAGCTTCACGTGCTATCTGCAACGGCTCAGAGATTAGCGGTGTCAGCACAACGGAGGGATAGGATTTCCCACACAGAGCAGTCACAAAATCCCACGTGCCAGCTGCTAAGAGCAGGTCCCCAGTAAAAAGAGGAACGGGACCCAAAGGTTTCAAGCCAACAGGGCCAGGGACACACACAGTACACAGTGTATGGAGGAAGGCTCCAGTCCACCACAGAATCACTGAAAGGGACCACCGGACGTGCTGTCACCGAATGCAGCAGTACCAAGAGACTTTGTTTACCTCAGAGTCTGTGTCCAAAAAATGCGTCATCACACCTGAGTGAGTACCCTGGCTCCCCAGCGCCTTGCCGGCCCTATATCAATATAGACTGTTCCTACCTATTCCCTACCCTGAGTCCCGGGGCCCCTACCTGCGGAGGGAATCATCACCAGGCTGCCCCAATACCATCAGCCCCGGCACTCCCATAAGGCAGCGGCTGTATTCTTTATTACCGCACACCGCAGGTGGCGTCACAAATATTCTCCCCTGTAAATAACCCTTTTTTTTCATCGAAGTGTCTGCCGAGCAGTCCGACTGCTGCTAGGGCGTCACACATTGATTTTTGGCGTCACGAACAGGATCGTACTGGACCCACTAACCTGGGTGACGTGCGCCTTCTCCAAAACTGTTGAGCCCGAAGTGAATAAAATAATTCAGTTGCCACCATCTTGCCACTGAAAACCAAGGGGGCATAGAAAGATGTCGGCGCCGGGTGAAGCGAGAGCAGCAGCGGTTCCCCCTCAAGATCAAGGTGACATGGACGCACGAGCGACCGCGCCGATAATGCCAATGACTTTACCGTATGTGCCAGGCGCTATCTGGCTACCACAATATGATGGTTCCCCTGACACACTGCAAGGATTCAAAAGAAAAATCCGCACACTCCTGGATATGTATGGGATGAATGACCGGCAGCAAGCGTCTGTACTACTCGGTAAGTTATCAGGCGCTGCAGAGCTGGAGGCGGAAACCTGGACAGATCAGGACCGGGCCTCAGTAACTGCCATTTGTGATCGTCTGCGACTTTCCTTTGAAAACCGCACTGAGGCAGAACTCCGGATAAAGTTTTACAACTGCAAGCAGCGCCCACAAGAAAGCATTAGAGACTATGCCCTGAGGCTGCAATCAGCGCTACGGACTCTCAAACTAACCATCCCCAAAACAGTATAATAAATAGAATTCCAAAAATAAAAAGATTAAGGCAAGACAAGACATTCATAATGGTGGGCTCCGATTTGGACTGTGCTTTATCCCACAAGTGAACAATGTGCTGCAGCACCCTCTAGTGGCTGATGGAAACACTACTCTTCAGCAAGGCCTGCAATCCAATGTGGGATGATACAACATATTAATAACGATAAAGACAAAGGCAATCCAGTTGCTTCCAGATGCAGACATGCAAAACCATTAGGTTGCACCCGCCTAAAATGAATGACTACTTTTGCAAGCCTGAATAAAGAATTCAGGAGAAAGAAGCCACAAAGGCAGTTTCAACAAGCTGCCCATATAGTCCTTAAATGGAGAGATAATGCAGCAGTAATGAATATATAAGGAATCTTTGGCCTCCAAGCAAATAAACTACCAGTAGAGGAAACAATTCAAGAAAAGGGGCACAGTATATATTTGTGAACATATTAGGACCATCAACCTTATTTTAAAGCAAACGTAGAGTTCTGCAAAATAGCATTAAAATACACCTTTATTAGTAACCTTAAAAAGAGCAACGTTAATTACTCTAATGCATACACGTAAGGTTCAAAAAGCCATCACTCTCAGAGGTGATCACACCATGGCCACATAGGTTAGCCAAATGGGGACACACCCACACAGGGTCCCGTCTAGTGATGGCCACTAAAGAAGAACAAACACAAGAAAAAAACAGAACAAACAGGACAAAAAAGTGGTGTTGCTGTAAGCAAAGGACAATGGTCCAATTGACAAAAAACACAACAAAAGAAATAATACCTAAAAAAGAAAACAGTATGCACTTAATTAGCTGACAGTGGTCAGTCATACATGTGCACAAATATGCAGTAGACTTTTAGGTATTAAAAAAGGAATGGTCTCACCCAATCCCTTTCCATGGGAGGCCATGCAGTTTCTTGATCCTGAGCAGTAGAGTCGTCCGCCATATACTGGCCCTACCACCTCTCGGATACAAAATAATAAAAACTGCTGCCCCAAACTCCCGTCCTAACAAGGACGGACCACAGCTAGGTTTCAAACTGGACCCCTATGCTGACCCTGATGACATCCCAACGTCCCGACGCGTTTCGTCATACGTAGAGTTCTCCTTTAATATAAAATCCGTGTTGGGTTAAACCTATAAACCCGTAAACTCCTCTTTGTGGATTTGAAGGATCCATTAGCTGCAGGGAATTCCGATTGGTGACGATAATATTGTCTTCCCTTCACTTTCAGAGAGATCTCCAGCACATTGCCTCACATCTTTGTATTTTCCATTGCTTATTGTAAATGAAGGGATAGGGGGGAGACTGAAATTGGGGTCAGCAGAACAGGATGTGCGTGTGGAATCAGCTGGCCAAGCTGGGGACAGAGGCAGAGGCTTTCTCGCTGTCCCGTATTCTGCGGCAGATCTCGTCTGTAAAATCCAAGCACTTTGAGTTACCACCTAAGTCTTTAGTTAGAGCCTTGCCAGCTTTTATGGATTCAAAGCAGGAATTCTCTATTTTTCGTGCATGGTCCTGCAGCTTCATGTGTCGCAGCATCATCACAGCACTTAACAGCAGGGCAGTAGGGTTAGCCAAGTCCTTACCAGCTATATCCGGGGCAGTACCGTGGACTGACTCAAATATTGCAATGCCATTAGCACCAATGTTTCCACTTGGCGTCACCCCAAGACCACCGATCAGCCCTGCACACAGATCACTTAAAATGTCTCCATACAAGTTAGGCATAACAAGAACATCAAACTGTGTAGGATCCTGGACCATATTGAGACACACAGTATCCAAGTACATTTCATTAAATTTAATATCTTTGTAGTTTTCAGCAACTTCTCTGCATTTCTTCAAGAAAAGTCCATCAGACATTCTCATGATATTGGCTTTGTGCACCGCAGTCACTGTGCTTCTTTGGTTGTTCCGTGCATACTCAAAGGCAAATTCTGCAATCCTGTGGCTGGCTTCCTCTGTGATCAGCTTGATGCTCTGCACTACTCCATCCACAATCACATGCTCAATCCCACTGTATTCTCCTTCAGTGTTCTCCCGTATGGTCACCAGGTCCACATCAGTGTAAGGAATTTTGTAGCCCTCAATAGAGACACATGGTCGCACATTAGCATAAAGGTCAAACGTTTTTCGAAGTAACAAGTTCATGGAGGGATGTCCAGCAGCAATTGGCGTCTTCAAGGGCCTTTTAAGCCCCATCTTATTTTTATCCATGGATTCTTTGGCTTCTGGAGGGATCATCCACCTGCCACCAGGTCCTTTAATAGCAGTAACATTCTCACCATAGTAGATCACTATTCAAGATTCCTGGTGGTGGTACCTGCCAAAGATCTAACTGCCAGCACTGTGGCGAAGGCTTTCCAGGCACACTTCTGCAGACCCCATGGTTACCCAGATCATGTTCTAACAGATCGAGATCCCGCTTTTGAAGCAGAAATCTTCCAAGAATTTTGTAAATTGTATGGGTGTAAGAAGATACGCACTGCCCCCTACCACGCACAAACAAATGGGATGTGTGAGAAGATGAACTATGTAGTCATCAACCTGCTGAAAACTCTACCCCTTGAAGAGCGGAACCAGTGGCCTGAAAAATTGCCAGATCTTGTGGACATGTACAATAGTATTCCTGTGAGTTCCACTAAATGCACACCCGCTTATCTCATGAGGGCTAGACCTGGGAGACTGCCAGTGGATCTGGAGATGGAAGTTGAGATGCCTGAAGTTTATTCCCCAAATGCAGATTGGGATACCAAGCGTAGAGCCCAATACAGGCAAATTCAGGACTATGTTGAGAAGAATCTGGACCAAAGTAGGGAAAAGCAAGAAAGAAGCTTTAACAAGCAAGCCCAAGCCCCTCCATTTTCACCAGGAGAAGTGGTCTTAAAAAGAAAAAGAAAGATGCATAAACTGGACGACCAGTGGGAAAGAGAGCCATATGTGGTCCAGTCTTCCAATTTCAACAACCAGAAGATCTGTCTTGTCAGCAAGGACCAAGGAAGAACCACAGCTGTCATTTCCCGTGATCACTTGAAAAAGTGCCCTGAACCCCTGAACATCCAGAAGGAAGAACAGCCCTAACCTCAAGTGACTGAGAAAAAGAAGAGAGTGATCCACACCATTCTAGGTGACTTCCCGGAAGATTGGCCTATGTACAATGGAGCAGTGATTGTGCCTGTACTCACATTCCCACAACCCGCGGAAGAACCAGAACCAAGGAGGCCTGAAATCATTGCACCTAGAGAAGTACCCATACCAGCACCACGAACAAGTAGATTACCACCTACAACACCTAGCACCAGTAGTGGGGAACAGGTAGTAGCAAACACCACAGTACAAGGGTTAGAGGGAAGCCAGGAGCTGAGAAGGTCCACCCGTGTGAACTTTGGTCAGCCCCCACATAGGTTCAGAGATGAGGAATGGTAGCAGAACCCGGCTACTCTACCCTAATGTAAATAGTCTAAATATAGAGTAAATTTAAAAATGTTTAGTATTTTCCATGCTTTTAATTCTACTATTTTCCATGCTAATGATAGTCATGTAAGACATGTTGATATAGAGTGTTGATAAGAAGAATGTTGATTTTATTTTAATTACCTGGATTCATGACCTGATTGACGACCAATGATAAGTTTTATTGAAAATGGACCTTTGGCTACAGGACTGGTGGTAGCCAGCATGAACTGGTGCTATTGTAAATGGTTATTTCCCATTCATAGCCACGGACTGCATCCCCACCTACAGGAGAAGACACAGGTGGAGGAGAGACCTGGGAGACATATGGCCCAGGTCTGGCCACCAACAGGAGCGGTGGCTTGCCTCCTTTTGGAACTTTGGGGGTGGGATGAAGGACTGGGAAAGCAAAACGTTGGGTTCAAGCAAAATGCCTCCCCTGCGTGGGATAAATAGATGTTTTTCTTAGTAAAATGTTCACTTTTTGCAGATAAAAATAAACACTCTGGGTGCACTGTAGCTCGGGGACGAGCTACGTTTAACCAAGGGGGAATGTGACGGCCCTGGACTAGTCCAGTGTGTCACAGGGAACTGCACTATTCTCTATCCTTGGTGCAGGGCCCACCCTCCTTGGTTCCGGGGTCCGCAACAGTGATTCTGTACCAACAGCACAAATCCTAGTCACCCAAACACTACACTTGTCAGGCACACCAGGGGCGTATTTCCAGCTGGGAAAGGAACCGCCCACCTATGAGTCAGACAGGCTGGTGGGAGGAGTCAGTTAGACAGTTGGTAGTAACTGAAAAAAGATAGAGGACCTGGGGATTAAGAGCTCCCTGAGGAGAGTCTGGCTGGGTCGCAGACAGTGGCCTGTGCCTGAGGAGATGGAAACCCAGTCGCGGGAAACTGGAGGACAGGGCTGGACGGGGCAAGAGGACCGTCAGCCATCGGATCCACAGTAACCGGTCTGGGGGCCGAGCACACAGCGGGGGACAGGCCCCTAAGTCGGGAGGTAGCTTCACACAACCCGGCAATTAACCTGCAGCAGGAAGTAGCTTCACGTGCTATCTGCAACGGCTCAGAGATTAGCGGTGTCAGCACAACGGAGGGATAGGACTTCCCACACAGAGCAGTCACAAAATACCACGTGCCAGCTGCTAAGGGCAGGTCCCCAGTAAAAAGAGGGACGGGACCCAAAGGTTTCAAGCCAACAGGGCCAGGGACACACACAGTACACAGTGTATGGAGGAAGGCTCCAGTCCACCACAGAATCACTGAAAGGGACCACCAGACGTGCTGTCACCGAATGCAGCAGTACCAAGAGACTTTGTTTACCTCAGAGTCTGTGTCCACTGAATGCGTCATCACACCTGAGTGAGTACCCTGGCTCCCCAGCACCTTGCCGGCCCTATATCAATATAGACTGTTCCTACCTATTCCCTACCCTGAGTCCCGGGGCCCCTACCTGCGGAGGGAATCATCACCAGGCTGCCCCAATACCATCAGCCCCGGCACTCCCATAAGGCAGCGGCGGTATTCCTTATTACCGCACAGCACAGGTGGCGTCACAAATATTCTCCCCTGTAAATAACCCTTTTTTTTTCATCGAAGTGTCTGCCGAGCAGTCCGACTGCTGCTAGGGCGTCACACATTCAGCGTTTTTTTTCAGCTGCGTTTTTGTGGTGCCACAAAAACGCAGCATGTCAATTATTCCCGCGTTTTTCACTGCGCTTTTCATCCATTGAGTGCAATGGGATGTTGAAAGATGCAATGAGAAACGCAAATAGCTGCGTTTTGGTGCGTTTTGGTGCATTTCTAAGACCAAAAACGCAGCTATAAATGCAGGAGGTGGGTAGTAAAGTGACGTGTACAGGAAGAGGATTCCTTCTGTCAGTAAACACAGAAGCGTGAATCCTCCCGGTACCGTCACCGCCGCTTCCACCTCCCGTCCTGGGCATGTATGCTGCCGTGCGGCGCCATGTCTGGGCGGGAGGTGGAAGCGGCTGCGAAAACAAAAGTGAACAGTAGAAAAAAAAAAAGTTATACTCACCTGTCTGCAGCCTCCCGGTGCCATGCTCGCTCCCATCTCCTCTCACGATATCGCCGCTCCGGGTGTGTGCAGTCTCCCCGGGCAGTACGATAGATGCAGGACCTGGCGATGGATCACCTGATGCAGTCACCTGACGCATCAGGTGATCGTAAGTCTCGGGCTGACTCCAGCGGCCGGCCGGCTTCACCTATCAGCGGATGCGTCAGGAGACTTCATCCCTGATTACCGGCAGCTGCTGCAGCGATCGGACAGGATCAGACTCCCGCCCCATCGCTGCAGGAGCTGCCGGTAATCAGCACATAAGAGTATTTTTTTTTTTTTTTTTTGCACCGATGCATCAGCTGATTGTATAAATGGCTTTTATACAATCAGCTGATGTGTGATGTGCTTCAGCCCCTAAAACCTGACACATCATCTGATCGCTTTGCCTTCCAGCAAACCGATCAGATGATATTGGATCCGGATTGGACGGTGCGGGACCCTTGACCCAGGATTACTGCGGAGGGGGGTTCTTTATTTCAATAAAGATGGAGTCACTAATTGTGTTGTGTTTTATTTCTAATAAAAATATTTTTCTGTGTGTTGTGTTTTTTTTTTATCTTTACTAGAAATTCATGGTGGCCATGTCTAATATTGGCGTGACACCATGAATTTCGGGCTTAGGGCCAGCTATACAGCTAGCCCTAACCCCATTATTACCCAGCGAGCCACCCGGCATCAGGGCAGCTGGAAGAGTTGGATACAGCGCCAGAAGATGGCGCTTCTATGAAAGCGCCATTTTCTGGGGTGGCTGCGGGACTGCAATTCACAGCGGGGGTGCCCAGAAAGCATGGGCACCCTGCACTGTGGATTCCAATCTCCAGCTGCCTAGTTGTACCCGGCTGGACACAAAAATTAGGCGAAGCTCACATCATTTTTTTTTTTAATTATTTCATGAAATTCATGAAATAATTAAAAAAAAAGGGCTTCCCTATATTTTTGGTTCCCAGCCGGGTACAAATAGGCAGCTGGGGGTTGGGGGCAGCCTGTACCTGCCTGCTGTACCCGTCTAGCATACAAAAATATGGCGAAGCCCATGTCATTTTTTTTGTTTGGGGGATGCAAAGAAATCCTGCATGCAGTCCTGGAAAGAGGATGCTGAGCCTTGTAGTTCGACAGCTGCTGTCTGCTCTCCTGCATACACTATTGGATGGAGCATTCTGAGCCTTGTAGTTCTGCAGCTGTCTGCTCTTCTGCATACACTAGTGGATAATGAAGAACACATTGAACAAGGAAATGACATCAGACCTTTTTTTTTGTTCACTGATAAAAAACGCATAAAGACACAGTGAGCAAAAACGCAGCAACACGCAGCAAAAAACACACCAAATCGCGGCAAAACGCGTGCGTTTTTTGCCGCGTTTTTTTGCCGCAGGTGCGTTTTTGTGCGGTTTTTGCCGCAAAAAACGCACAAAAACGCAGCGTCAAAACAACGCAGTGTGTGAACCTAGCCGTAGGGTTAGCTCCATCTGTGTTAGCTGGAGGACCTTGTCATGATGGAGATATTCATGCACCCTGGCTCACACCCGGTGTGACCACTCCATTTTTTTACTCAATTTATTATATAGTTGACCACTGTCAATATTAAAGAATCCATGTCATTTGAGTATACTGTGTTTTTCTCTTTTTCCCTTTTTTTTTGTGGGAAGATCCCTGTATATTCCCTAAAGATTGAACACACATACTTTTTGTTCCCTGTCTGTTTTGTTTTGTTTGTTGTGTTTTTTTGAATTAGTGGTATCCTAGGCAGATTTTGGCCAAGACTTTTGGATGGCCTAAAATGATGACTTATGGCCCTTGGGACAATCATTATTTCCTTAACAATTACCTCCCTAGGAGCTTTGTGGTATATATGTGTCCGTTGAGATGTTAAAGTTTTATGAGTAATTATTAAAAGTTAAATTGTAGTCATTTGTTGATTCCTTCTACTCTATCTGACTATTAAGTATTCCATTGGTTTCTGTGTATTTTACTATTTTAGGTGTGCTATTCCTTTATACTCTTAAGGTGTGCTGTTCCTTTATACTCTGTTAATTAAAAAACAAAATTATAACTTACTTCAATGCATATCTCTATGACCACCTCTGCTGCTTGCTCTCAGTTTTACAGTCTTAGGTGCCTCTTCATAATGACTTTTCTTAATGTCTCCATGCACTAAAACACCTGGCATCTTCCTGCCTCTTTATACCTCAAAACGTTTGACCATAACTGAGGCCTATTTCCCGGACACATCTTTCCATTTGTATATTTTTAGTGCCAGTTTATTTTACAATTGTTTTTCTCTTCCTCTCCCTACCTCCCCACCTCCTCTCTACCTCTATCTCCCTCGCTTCTTCCCTCTCACCCTACCTCTCACCTCCACCCTCTTGCAGCACATCCATCTCCTCTCTCTCTCCTTCACTCCTGCTGAATGCTTGCTAAGGATTAGGTAACATACCTCTGCTAATAGCTTCTTATTTATTCTGTCCTGGTCCCCTCTTTTTTGTCTCTTAACATTGCTCTTACAGCTAGTTTTAATTTCTATAAAAAGTCTATCATGTTACAAAATTACTATGATATAAGTAAGATACAGGATTCAAATGTTCATAAGGTGTATCATGCCTACCATACATTGTCCTACACCAGAACTGTGCCTGTATCTCATTTGCATTGCACATCCAACTTACTGAAGCCCCTTAAATGCAAAAACACAAGTGCATACACTACTAGAAAACCTCACAATGTTAGCCATACATTTTCAGAAGAGATAAACAATTTATTAAATACAATTCAAATTTTCTGGAAAAATTGATCAAACCTGGTGAATTTGAAATTTCAAAAGGTTTCATCATTTCTAATCTTTGCCTAATCTTAAAGAAGAAAAACCAAGCAGAAAAGCATTCAGTAATAGTGACCCAACACCATATTTTGACAGAAATTTGTCAAATTGTATTGTATGAATTGTCAAAGTGGTAGCTATGTTATCGTCAATCCCTTACCAGATTTCAAGGAACACTGAGTAGAAAACCCTGCTGTTGTAATAAGAATTCAGATTCAATTTAGTAACTTAGTTTGGAACAAATAATCATATATATTTTTCATTTAAAATTGTTTCTTCTGCATAAATGAACAAAGTAATAATTTTATTAATTTTGCATGATCACAGTTAAATAATTCACCAATCTAGGTCAAGCACTGATATACATAATTATAGCAGAATTAAGATTGCTCATTGTTGATCTTTTTGAATGAGGTTACTTAAAAGACAACTATGGTAAATGCAAACTTTAATTATCTTGCTATTTTACAATTTAAAATGCATTGGTAATGTCAGTAAAGCATAAATATACAGAAGAAAATTAAGATCATGGACATAAATTACCATGCTAATTGTATTTGTGCTGCTGAATTAATATATGCAGATGACAGCATGGTGACCCTTAAGATGGCCAAACACCCTGACATCATTTAGATAAAGAAAATATAGAAAAAAATTCAGTAAGTGTTCAATGTTTTCTGTGATGTATACTGATGAACTAAAGGGTAACAATGTTTTGAACTTTTGACCTTCGTGCTTCATATCGCACTATCCACTACAGCTTTGAGCATGGGATTACCTTCATTTTATAAACAATCATCTTGACTAT
Source organism: Anomaloglossus baeobatrachus (assembly GCF_048569485.1). Lineage (NCBI taxonomy): Eukaryota > Metazoa > Chordata > Amphibia > Anura > Aromobatidae > Anomaloglossus > Anomaloglossus baeobatrachus. The sequence goes on from NC_134355.1 coordinate 261,971,122, forward strand.
CTCATACATAAATGTGACTTGCAGCTATTTAGTATATGAATAGCTATGCAGATTCTTGTCATGTCATTGCATTGTTACTATCTTGCTCCTAAAAATCTAAATTTAAATCTTTATTTAGTATTTTTTAAGTCCTCCTTTGGAGTTCCACACTGAATCCTTCTGGGCATGCTTTCATTTAGATTCAAGCAGCATGTCTCAACCAAAATCTGATCCCAGTTCTTTTATACGTTCCCAATGTTGGTGCATACTGGTCGACTCACTTGGGTATGTATATAGCGTTTTCTTCAACTGGAGTGTTCAATTTGGTTGAGGTCTGGGAACTGTATGAGCCAATCCAGCACCTCTACTTCATTGTCATTGAGCCATTTCTTTGCCAATCTAGATGTATTCTTAAAGTCGTTGTGCTGCTTTGACACTATGAAGAAGAAAAGAAACAGACTGAGCGTGAATGTGAGCTGTTATGATTCTGTGACCAAGGAGGATCAGAATAGGACAAAAACTCATAAACCCAATAAGTAACCAGAGTGGCTGGAACCTCAACGGACTGCAGACCTATTACTGACACACAACTAGAAGTAGTCGTGGGGCGTGCCTACGATGACCTACGATGTCGCCTTGACACAGCCGGAGAACTAAATATCCTTACAGAGAAAAATATTAGAATAGCTAATCTGCCTCGGAGCAGTTCCCAAAGATATAGATAGCCCCCCCACATGTAAAGACTACGATGATATAGGAAAACACAATACATAGCTCAAAACCAGATTCAGCAAAGATGAGGCCCAAGCTATCTATATAAGAAAGGACAGGAAAGAGCACTGTCTGCAGCCATAAAAAACCTTAGTAAATACCAGCACGTCTGATATGGAAAAATACTAAGCCTACACAGGCTCTCCCCCACTATATCAGTACTCTGGTGTTACTGGGATCCAAGTAATATACTAATATAGAGGAGGGACTGAATTTAGTACCAAGCATGAAAAAACACAATACATAGCTGAGCATGAAGTAAAGCACAAAGCCATTCCCAGCAGGGAATGATCCAACTCCACCCAGAACTCAGCAAGACAAAATCAGGAATTAAACATTAGTATCAAAACAGAAAAAAACAATAAGAAAGTGAAAACCATCAGCAGAGGTACAAAGACTTATCTGAGAGGAGTTCTTGTATACACAGCAGGAAGGGTTGGCTGCAGAATGTCCTTAGCACACAGGAGATACATTGAGCACCGGCAACGAACAAAAGCAAACTACTCTGTTATATAGGCCCATTCAGAATGGCCTGATTGCCAATCCTTGTCAGCTGTCTGGTTCCCATTCAGCAAGTCAACTGCACTGCCGGCACTGACCACAAGAGGGAGCCCCAAACTGGAACCTAATTCGAGTGTATTCACAACAGTCAGCAACCCATACACTCTAAAACGCAATATTTTTAATAGATACAAAAAACACACCATAAAAACATTTAAAAACATGTGCCAAATAGGGGGCAGAGAAGTGAAATTATGTACAGCAAGGAACAGCAGTGATAATCGAATAAAAAAAATGCGGTTAGATACAAAATCCAGAGAATGCAATTATCCCTACAATATTTAAAGGGTATTAAGATAGAAGTAAATCGCAAAACAGGGAATATGAGATCCAATTCCCAAGAGACAATGCATATACCACAATTGACAAACATAAAAGAGTGACTAGTGTAGTGGCCCGGTCCAGATTGTGTCTGTTTCTTTAAGTACATTTACTTATATGTAATATTATGCTATATGTTATAAGTAAAGCATTTTTCATTTGTTGTGTTCTAGCACCATCTACTGGTGAAAACTGTAAGAATCTGAAGTGTTTATTCATTGGGTGTTATCCTATTGGCTAGTTCTTGGTCACATGGCTCAATAGGTGGAGCTATTCTCCAGCCTCTGTCTAGAAACAACTGGAATGAGCTGGTTCTGGCTGAGTCTCCTCGGAGGGAAGACATTATGTGGAGAATCTCTTCACCACAAGACTCCTCCTAGGCCCGAGGCCTAGAATTTCATCATTTCTTGATTTTTACAGCCAATATGCTGAAGGCTTCCTATCCTGACATTGTACATCTCTTCAGACAGTAGGGCATACTGACTATATACCAGACCCTACTGCACGCAGATTGGGGAAGTTTGAGGGTCTCCCGCCCCACTGCAATATTAGTGACTTTCATGTCATTGTCCACGCACCAGCCGTCCGCTCCCTGTAGCACGCTGGGCAACTGTCTTCATTTGCTTACAAGTACTGCACGTGTCTGAACTAGCAGTGAAATTAACCCCAGGACTCCAGGTCTGTACAATCTTATCATATCTACCCTCTAAACTCAAGAGACTCTGAACCTAAAGCATACCAGTATTAATTCTGAAACAAATCGTGCACTTAAAGCTCCAGTACCCTAATTGCACTTCAGCATTCAACTCCAAGCTGTATTTGCCATGGCCTACCCACGAGAGACTGTGAAACATATATTCCGTATTGATTTGCTTTGTTCCTGCTATATTAAAGCAACTGTTATCCCCAAGACCGTGTCTGTGGACTGTCCATCAGCTGTGGATACTGTGTGGGGGTGGATAGCAGGGAATATCTGGGCCCTTACACTAGTCACTCCAAATGAACGGGTTACAGGTAAGTATTTCCAGTATTACCAAATTAGGATAATCCACTGCTGTAAGAAATACAGTAGATACAGTATGTAAGATGCCAATGCAAGAAAATAGCTGTGTATGAGGAATTGATGTCCACAAATACAGAATTCAGACATCAAATACACAATACAGGCATCAAATACACAGTTTAATCATCATACACAATACAGACAACAAAAACACAATACATTCATCAAATACAGAATGTGCACAATTAATAAACAAAATAAACAATTTAGACATTAAGTACACATTACATACATAAAATCAACGCACAAAACGAATACAAAATACAGATGTCAAAAACACAATACAGACATCAAATATGCAATACAAACAACAAAAACACAATGCAGACATCAAGTACTACATATACACAACAAATATTCAATACAGACATCAAAAACACAATACAGGCATCACATACATAATGCACACAGCAAAAACGCAATACACATAACAAATATATATTATAGACAAATATACAATAAAGACATCAAATACACAATTTAGACATCAGATAAATAATACAGGCAACAAAAACACAATAAGGATGACAAATACAAAATACATACATAAAAAGAATTAAATACACAATTTAGACATTAAATACACATTGCATAAAGTTGAAACCAGATATTTACATACATTATCTGAAAAGACACATATGCATGTGTTTCTGTCTATCTGACATGAAATCAGAATAAACCTTTCTCGTTTTAAGTCAATTAGGATTACCAAAATTATTTATATTTGCCAAATGCCAGGAAAATGAGAAAGAGATAACGTTTTAAGGCATTTTTATTACTTTCTGCAAAGTCAAAAGTTTACATACATTTCATTAGTATTTGGTACCATTGCCCTTAAACCATATGATTTCGGTGAAACATTTGGATATTCTTCTACAAGTTTCTCACAATAGTTTGTAGGAATTTGGGCCTATTCCTCCTGACAGAACTGGTAGATTGCCTTGCTGCCTTTTCAGCTTTGCACATAAAATTTCAATAGGATAGAGATCAGGGTTTTTTTGATGGCCACTCCAAAACAATGACTTTGTTATCCTTAAGCCACTTATAACCAGTTTGGCAGTATGCTTCAGGTCATTATCCACTTGGAAGACCCATTTCCGCCTAAGCTTTAAGTTCCTGGCTGATGTCTTGAGATGTTGCTTCAGTATTGACACATAATCTTCTTTCCTCATGATGAAATTTACTTTGTTAAGTGCACCAGTACCTCCTGCAGCAAAACAACTACAAAATATGATGCTGCCACCCCCGTTTTTCACAGTTAGGATGGTGTTCTTAGGCTTCAAAGCTTCTCCTTTTTTCCTCCACACATAACGATGGTCATTATAGCCAAACAGTTAAATTGTAGTTTAGTCAGACCACAGGACATGTCTCCATAAAATAAGGCTTTGTTCTTGTGTGAATTTGCAAACATTAATCTGGGTCTTTTATGTTTCTTTTGGAGTAATGACTTCTTCCTGGCAAAGTGGCCTTTCATCCCATGTTGATATAGTACGTGTTTCACTGTGGATAATGACACAATCTTACCAGCTTCCACCACAGTCTTCACAAGGTCTTTTGCTTTGGTTCTTGGTTGATATGCACATGTCTGACCAAAGCATGTTCATCTCTGATACACAGAACTGGTCTCTTTCCTGAGCAGCATGATGGCTGGAAACTCTCATCTTCTTTGTACTTGCATTGATATAAATGAATTAACTTAGATATATATGGATTAATTTCGATTAGGGAGTGTGATAGGCCATCCTAAGAATGTGTTTCTAATGAGTGAAGTTGTGCGAGTTGTGGATTGTTTTAGTTCCTTGGGGTAGAACATTCCAGAGGATTGGTGAAACTCGGGAGAAGTCTTGGAGCCGGGAGTGGGAGATTCGGATTAGTGTGGATGTTAGTCAATAGTCATTTGTGGAGCGTAGAGAACCGGTAAAGTAATAGACAGAGATAAGGGTGGAGATGCATGGGGGTATAAAATTATATAATCAATGTAATCACTATAATAAATAATCAATATAATACATTATTCCTTCTCCCGTAGAAGCTCTCCCTACATTATTTTCAGTATACAGTGCACTGAGCGTTACCAGGTCTTACATAGATGCTATGCTGGCAGTTACAGTAATGTCAAAAGCCAACATGGCTAAGACATTACTGTAATTAGTAGGCAATGCCTGCATGTGTAGTGGCTGAAAAATAGGCGGGCAGGACTAGAGCATGGCAATTGAGCACCAAGATACTCAAACTGAGTATTAAGCTTTCTGAGCACCTCGATGCTTGATTGAGTACTGAGCAGTTGCAAGCACGCTTGCTAATCACTAGTTTTAGTGTAAAATATAGTACTTTTTATTTAGAAGGTAAAGCTACATTTCAATTCTTTTATGAATGTGTTAATGGCACTTTTTAATCCACCACTACCACAACCACCACTATCCCCATCACCATGTATAGCTTTTCATAACATTAAAACTGATGTAGCACAAACATAAATCACTATTATTGGGCCATGAAAAGTTCTGGATACAGAAGTAGACTTTTGTAACCTAACAGAGAAGAATTAATATCATCATGCAGAAAGTTATCTTGTTACACTTAACACCAGAAAAGCCTTTGCATTTTTTTATAGTTCGGTTTTGACTGAGTTCAAATTTTCTGCAATGGATTTATTACTGTATTGTTATATCATTAGCAAAGGAAAATTCCAAAACGTATAATTTCAATACATTTAATTTGTGCCGAAAGTGGTATTGCGGATTCTAAATAATGAATGTGATACAAGATGTTTTTTCATTTTGTTACTATACTATATGTCCGTTTTTTCCTCAAACAGAATTGCTGAGAATTACCCAGGTTTTTTTCCTTATGGATAAACCAGATGTCATGCTGTACTACTGGGTGTTCTGAGGAAGTGCAATACAAACTCCACTAGATGGCAGCAGAGTGGAAAAAGAACAGAAATAACCTGCACAGGAGTAGTACAGTGAAGTCGCCACAAGGTAGCAATAGAATAGTCAGACAAGCCAGGTTGGATACCAAAGGTCAAACAAAGTACAGAGGAGTAATCAAACTCGTAGTTAGAAACAAATAACGGGGTCAAGAGCCTGTCAGTAACAGAAATGTCAGACAGGAGTGACAGAATCAGGTCAGTGCTGGAGCGTAAGTCAATACCAAGGATTCAAAGGAGATAAGTTAGGAGAGAAGGGATTGGAATAGGTAAACAGACACAGGTAGGGAATCAGAGGAATGCCATAGGACAGATCAGGAAATCACCAGAGCCAGCTACACATGCCAAACGCATAGACTATAACAGGCACTGCACAAAGGTTGCAGCACCAAGCTAAAGCAGGCCAGGAGCAGGAACAAGGCAGAGGAAAGTTAACCCCTGACATGATCAGAGCGTAGTTGGATGTTGAATAGAAATATGTGATGGTATCTCCGCGGTGTTGGATGTTGATCTCCCCGAGGTCAACAATCCTTACCTATGTAGTCTTCTACTAGGCATTGCTTCCACTAGCCAGTTTCCTACTCCACACTGATGAAGGGCAAATACCCTGAAACAGCTGTCTGTGGATGGATACAATGTTTTGGTATAGGCGGTTTCCTTGACTGGAGCCTGCCCTTCCCGTGGTTGTTCCTTCCCGGTGAAAGACCTGGCTAGTTTCCTGCAAGCGTTGAGAAACATGTGATGGTGTCTCCACGGCATTCTTGTTTTGCATATTTTCCTAGGGGGCCTTGTTCTAGTGTCACTACATTGAGAAGCACGTGATGGTGTCTCCGCAGTGTGGGATTTTGATCTCCCTGAGGTCAACCATCCTTACCTATGTAGTGTTCTACTAGGCATTGCTTCCACTAGCCAGTTTCCTACTCCACACTGATGAGGGAGCAAATACCCCGAAACAGCTGTCTGTGGATGGACACCATGTTTTGGTATAGGCGGTTTCCTTGACTCGAGACTGCCCTTGCTGTGGTTGTTCCTTCCCGGTGAAAGACCTAGCTAGTTTCCTGCCAGCGTTGAGAAACATGTGATGGTGTCTCAGCAGCATTCTTGTTTTGACCAGTATTTTTTATGACATTCTGCTAATTAAATAATCATATTCCCAATGCATTTATTTCAGAAAATTTCTCATTTGACTTATTTATTTTACATTTTTGCAGTAATAGCGGGGTACTTCTTTGAAATTGTCACATCTTTTGTTACTTAAATTTGCCGGGTTTGACAAAGATTTCTAAAAAGAGTCATTTGCAGAAAATTGCATTTCTGGAAATTTCAATAAAGTAAAGCCTTTAATTGATGTATGAAAAACTCTTAAGTGAGTTCTTTAACATTAGAACTACTGGACTCGTGACATCTATATAGAAATACATGGTGCAAAGTAGTCAAAATGACTACCTCAGTAGTTCTAGTGTTAAAGCAAACACAGCCAGCTTTAGGTGAACAAACGAAAACCAACTGTTTAATAATACTGTGCACTGACAGACTTTTTTGTCTTAATAAATGGTAAAAAGTATCTAAAAATTATCCATTTTGAGCGGAGATGCCTGCCTTGCTGTTGTTGTTTTTTTTTTTTTTGCACAAGTTGTTAAAGTGGATGAAGCAGTAACATTTTCACAAAACGTGGTGGGAATCTTATCCTTGTTTGCTGAGCATTAAAATCTTCGTTCTTTGCTAAATGAAAAAGTGATTGGTTTTTCACAAGTTATTCAAATAATTATCTCTATATTCAGGAGGCAGAAACAGGTGTGCTGATTAGAGATGAGCGAACCGGTCCCGGTTCGGCTCGAGGCCGGTTCGCCGAACGGGGTTCCCGTTCGAGTTCGGCTCGTCGAACGTTCGACGAACCGAACTCGAACGTATAGGCTATAATGGGAGGCAATCACAAACACATAAAAATGCATTAGAAATGTACACAAACAGTTAATAAACATTGCCATAACACTTACCTGTCCTCGCGATCCCTTCTGCACTCTGTCTCCTGCCGCTATTCCATCCGATGATCGCTGAATCCTCCCGGTGACCTGCACTGCCAGCAGAGATGTAGGACCTATCGTGACGTCAAAATAGCCATGTGACCAGTCACGTGGCTATTATCTCATTGGCTACAGACTGGTCACATGACTATGACACGTCATGTAGGACCTGCGAGTAGAGTTGAGCGCGGTTCGTGGTTCGTGGTTCTCCAGTTCTAGGCTCGAGTGATTTTGGGGCATGTTCTAGATCGAACTAGAACTCGAGCTTTTTGCAAAAGCTCGATAGTTCTAGAAACGTTCGAGAACGGTTCTAGCAGCCAAAAACCAGCTAAATCCTAGCTTGGTTTCTGCTGTAATAGTGTAAGTCACTCTGTGAATCACACTATTATGACATTTCAGTGTATAGTGTGCGTGAACAGCGCCTTCAGATCACTGCTGTTTCTATAATGGCCATTTTTTTTTTTTTTTTTTCTTGTCTTCCTTCCCTAAGCGCGCGCGTGTAGTGGGGCGGGCCAGCATGTCAGCCAATCCCAGACACACACACAGCTAAGTGGACTTTTAGCCAGAGAAGCAACGGCATGTGTGATAGGATGTCCATGTCACATGTCCCTGCATTATAAAAACGGACATTTTCCTCCAGGACGCCATTATCTGCCTTCTGCGTCTTTGGTGTCAGACATCACTGTCGCAGCTCCGTCCTCCTCAGTCCTATCGCCGATACAGCTGTATGCGCTGCATACACAGCGTTAGACAGCTTAGGGAGAGCACTTTCTAGCAGTCCTTTTAAGGGCTCAAACCGGCAGGGTCAGAGAGCCATAGGTGACAGGTCCTGCAAACAGCAACAGCATCTGTGTAGCCAAGGTCAGGGATTTCCTCCCTGCATTTCACCATTAGGAGGGAATAGAAAGGCAGGCTTCCATTCCTCTATCCAGAGCCCCACAATCCTGCCACTGTACCCTCTTGTCCTCTGCACACTCCAACTCATTATAACTAAGCCATTATACTAGCAAACACTCAGTGTACCTAGTGGCATCCTAAACGTGGCTATTGGACTTTGCTATAGTCCCACTAGTGCAAAGACATTTGCAGAGCACGTCTGCCTGCATTGCAGACTCCAACTCTTTTTAACTAAGCCATTATACTAGCAAACACTCAGTGTACCTAGTGGCATCCTAAACGTGGCTAATGGACTTTGCTATAGTCCCACTAGTGCAAAGACATTTGCAGAGCACGTCTGCCTGCATTGCACACTCCAACTTTTTTAAACTAAGCCATTATACTAGCAAACAGTCAGTGTACCTAGTGGCATCCTAAACGTGGCTATTGGACTTTGATATAGTCCCACTAGTGCAAAGACATTTGCAGAGCACGTCTGCCTGCATTGCACACTCCAACTTTTTTAAACTAAGCCATTATACTAGCAAACACTCAGTGTACTTAGTGGCATCCTAAACGTGGCTATTGTACTTTTGTCTATTCACACTATTGTAAACATATTTGCAGCACGTCTGCCTGCATTGCACACTCCAACTTTTTTAAACTAAGCCATTATACTAGCAAACACTCAGTGTACCTAGTGGCATCCTCAACGTGGCTATTGTACTTTTGTCTATTCACACTATTGTAACGATATTTGCAGCACGTCTGCCTGCATTGCACACTCCAACTTTTTTAAACTAAGCCATTATACTAGCAAACACTCAGTGTACCTAGTGGCATCCTAAACGTGGCTATTGTACTTTTGTCTATTCACACTATTGTAACGATATTTGCAGCACGTCTGCCTGCACTGCACACTCCAACTTTTTTAAACTAAGCCATTATACTAGCAAACACTCAGTGTACCTAGTGGCATCCTAAACGTGGCTATTGTACTTTTGTCTATTCACACTATTGTAACGATATTTGCAGCACGTCTGCCTGCATTGCACACTCAAACTTTTTTAAACTAAACCATTATACTAGCAAACAGTCAGTGTACCTAGTGGCATCCTAAACGTGGCTATTGGACTTTGCTATAGTCCCACTAGTGCAAAGACATTTGCAGAACACGTCTGCCTGCATTGCACACTCCAACTTTTTTAAACTAAGCCATTTTACTAGCAAACACTCAGTGTACCTAGTGGCATCCTAAACGTGGCTAATGGACTTTGCTATAGTCCCACTAGTGCAAAGACATTTGCAGAGCACGTCTGCCTGCATTGCACACTCCAACTTTTTTAAACTAAGCCATTATACTAGCAAACAGTCAGTGTACCTAGTGGCATCCTAAACGTGGCTATTGGACTTTGCTATAGTCAAACTAGTGCAAAGACATTTGCAGAGCACGTCTGCCTGCATTGCACACTCCAACTTTTTTAAACTAAGCCATTATACTAGCAAACACTCAGTGTACCTAGTGGCATCCTAATCGTGGCTATTGTACTTTTGTCTATTCACACTATTGTAACGATATTTGCAGCACGTCTGCCTGCATTGCACACTCCAACTTTTTTAAACTAAGCCATTATACTAGCAAACACTCAGTGTACCTAGTGGCATCCTAAACGTGGCTATTGTACTTTTGTCTATTCACACTATTGTAACGATATTTGCAGCATGTCTGCCTGCATTGCACACTCCAACTTTTTTAAACTAAGCCATTATACTAGCAAACACTCAGTGTACCTAGTGGCATCCTAAACGTGGCTATTGTACTTTTGTCTATTCACACTATTGTAATGATATTTGCAGCACGTCTGCCTGCATTGCACACTCAAACTTTTTTAAACTAAGCCATTATACTAGCAAACAGTCAGTGTACCTAGTGGCATCCTAAACGTGGCTATTGGACTTTGATATAGTCCCACTAGTGCAAAGACATTTGCAGAGCACGTCTGCCTGCATTGCACACTCCAACTTTTTTAAACTAAGCCATTATACTAGCAAACACTCAGTGTACTTAGTGGCATCCTAAACGTGGCTATTGTACTTTTGTCTATTCACACTATTGTAAACATATTTGCAGCACGTCTGCCTGCATTGCACACTCCAACTTTTTTAAACTAAGCCATTATACTAGCAAACACTCAGTGTACCTAGTGGCATCCTCAACGTGGCTATTGTACTTTTGTCTATTCACACTATTGTAACGATATTTGCAGCACGTCTGCCTGCATTGCACACTCCAACTTTTTTAAACTAAGCCATTATACTAGCAAACAGTCAGTGTACCTAGTGGCATCCTAAACGTGGCTATTGTACTTTTGTCTATTCACACTATTGTAACGATATTTGCAGCACGTCTGCCTGCACTGCACACTCCAACTTTTTTAAACTAAGCCATTATACTAGCAAACACTCAGTGTACCTAGTGGCATCCTAAACGTGGCTATTGTACTTTTGTCTATTCACACTATTGTAAACATATTTGCAGCACGTCTGCCTGCATTGCACACTCCAACTTTTTTAAACTAAGCCATTATACTAGCAAACACTCAGTGTACCTAGTGGCATCCTAAACGTGGCTATTGTACTTTTGTCTATTCACACTATTGTAACGATATTTGCAGCACGTCTGCCTGCATTGCACACTCCAACTTTTTTAAACTAAGCCATTATACTAGCAAACACTCAGTGTGCCTAGTGGCATCCTAAACGTGGCTATTGTACTTTTGTCTATTCACACTATTGTAACGATATTTGCAGCACGTCTGCCTGCATTGCACACTCCAACTTTTTTAAACTAAGTCATTATACTAGCAAACACTCAGTGTACCTAGTGGCGTTCTAAACGTGGCTATTGTACTTTTGTCTATTCACACTATTGTAACGATATTTGCAGCACGTCTGCCTGCATTGCACACTCCAACTTTTTTAAACTAAGCCATTATACTAGCAAACACTCAGTGTACCTAGTGGCATCCTAAACGTGGCTATTGTACTTTTGTCTATTCACACTATTGTAACGATATTTGCAGCACGTCTGCCTGCATTGCACACTCCAATTTTTTTAAACTAAGCCATTATACTAGCAAACAGTCAGTGTACCTAGTGGCATCCTAAACGTGGCTATTGTACTTTTGTCTATTCACACTATTGTAACAATATTTGCAGCACGTCTGCCTGCATTGCACACTCCAACTTTTTTAAACTAAGCCATTATACTAGCAAACACTCAGTGTACCTAGTGGCATCCTAAACGTGGCTATTGTACTTTTGTCTATTCACACTATTGTAAACATATTTGCAGCACGTCTGCCTGCATTGCACACTCCAACTTTTTTAAACTAAGCCATTATACTAGCAAACACTCAGTGTACCTAGTGGCATCCTAAACGTGGCTATTGTACTTTTGTCTATTCACACTATTGTAACGATATTTGCAGCACGTCTGCCTGCATTGCACACTCCAACTTTTTTAAACTAAGCATTATACTAGCAAGCACTCAGTGTACCTAGTGGCATCCTAAACGTGTCTATTGTACTTTTGTCTATTTACACTATTGTAAACATATTTGCAGCACGTCTGCCTGCATTGCACACTCCAACTTTTTTAAACTAAGCCATTATACTAGCAAACACTCAGTGTACCTAGTGGCATCCTAAACGTGGCTATTGTACTTTTGTCTATTCACACTATTGTAACGATATTTGCAGCACGTCTGCCTGCATTGCACACTCCAACTTTTTTAAACTAAGCCATTATACTAGCAAACACTCAGTGTACCTAGTGGCATCCTAAACGTGGCTATTGTACTTTTGTCTATTCACACTATTGTAACGATATTTGCAGCACGTCTGCCTGCATTGCACACTCCAACTTTTTTAAACTAAGCCATTATACTAGCAAACACTCAGTGTACCTAGTGGCATCCTAAACGTGGCTATTGTACTTTTGTCTATTCACACTATTGTAAACATATTTGCAGCACGTCTGCCTGCATTGCACACTCCAACTTTTTTAAACTAAGCCATTATACTAGCAAAAACTCAGTGTACCTAGTGGCATCCTAAACGTGGCTATTGTACTTTTGTCTTTTCACACTATTGTAACGATATTTACAGCACGTCTGCCTGCATTGCACACTCCAACTTTTTTAAACTAAGCCATTATACTAGCAAACACTCAGTGTACCTAGTGGCATCCTAAACGTGGCTATTGTACTTTTGTCTATTCACACTATTGTAACGATATTTGCAGCACGTCTGCCTGCATTGCACACTCCAATTTTTTTAAACTAAGCCATTATACTAGCAAACACTCAGTGTACCTAGTGGCATCCTAAACGTGGCTATTGTACTTTTGTCTATTCACACTATTGTAACGATATTTGCAGCACGTCTGCCTGCATTGCACACTCAAACTTTTTTAAACTAAGCCATTATACTAGCAAACAGTCAGTGTACCTAGTGGCATCCTAAACGTGGCTATTGGACTTTGCTATAGTCCCACTAGTGCAAAGACATTTGCAGAGCACGTCTGCCTGCATTGCACACTCCAACTTTTTTAAACTAAGCCATTATACTAGCAAACACTCAGTGTACCTAGTGGCATCCTAAACGTGGCTATTGTACTTTTGTCTATTCACACTATTGTAAACATATTTGCAGCACGTCTGCCTGCATTGCACACTCCAACTTTTTTAAACTAAGCCATTATACTAGCAAACACTCAGTGTACCTAGTGGCATCCTAAACGTGGCTATTGTACTTTTGTCTATTCACACTATTGTAACGATATTTGCAGCACGTCTGCCTGCATTGCACACTCCAACTTTTTTAAACTAAGCCATTATACTAGCAAACATTCAGTGTACCTAGTGGCATCCTAAACGTGGCTATTGTACTTTTGTCTATTCACACTGTTGTAACGATATTTGCAGCACGTCTGCCTGCATTGCACACTCCAACTTTTTTAAACTAAGCCATTATACTAGCAAACACTCAGTGTACCTAGTGGCATCCTAAACGTGGCTATTGTACTTTTGTCTATTCACACTATTGTAACGATATTTGCAGCACGTCTGCCTGCATTGCACACTCCAACTTTTTTAAACTAAGCCATTATACTAGCAAACACTCAGTGTACCTAGTGGCATCCTAAACGTGGCTATTGTACTTTTGTCTATTCACACTATTGTAAACATATTTGCAGCACGTCTGCCTGCATTGCACACTCCAACTTTTTTAAACTAAGCCATTATACTAGCAAACACTCAGTGTACCTAGTGGCATCCTAAACGTGGCTATTGTACTTTTGTCTATTCACACTATTGTAACGATATTTGCAGCACGTCTGCCTGCATTGCACACTCCAACTTTTTTAAACTAAGCCATTATACTAGCAAACACTCAGTGTACCTAGTGGCATCCTAAACGTGGCTATTGTACTTTTGTCTATTCACACTATTGTAACGATATTTGCAGCACGTCTGCCTGCATTGCACACTCCAACTTTTTTAAACTAAGCCATTATACTAGCAAACACTCAGTGTACCTAGTGGCATCCTAAACGTGGCTATTGTACTTTTGTCTATTCACACTATTGTAACGATATTTGCAGCACGTCTGCCTGCATTGCACACTCCAACTTTTTTAAACTAAGCCATTATACTAGCAAACACTCAGTGTACCTAGTGGCATCCTAAACGTGGCCATTGTACTTTTGTCTATTCACACTATTGTAACGATATTTGCAGCACATCTGCCTGCATTGCACACTCAAATTTTTTTAAACTAAGCCATTATACTAGCAAACAGTCAGTGTACCTAGTGGCATCCTAAACGTGGCTATTGGACTTTGCTATAGTCCCACTAGTGCAAAGACATTTGCAGAGCACGTCTGCCTGCATTGCACACTCCAACTTTTTTAAACTAAGCCATTATACTAGCAAACACTCAGTGTACCTAGTGGCATCCTAAACGTGGCTATTGTACTTTTATCTATTCACACTACTGCAAATCTATGTGCAGCACCTCTGCATGACACCCTCCTGCTCTGTTTTTAATAAGCTATAATGATAGCACAAAATACTGCCATTTAGTGGCATCATAGAACTGGCTGTTGTATTCCATTAGTGCCCCACTGGTGACAAGCTATTTCTAGCACCTCCACATGACACCCTCATGCACATTTTGCTACGCTAATGTTATAGCAAAATCATGGAATTCATTGCTGCATTTCATAATTCGGAGGGATAGAAAGTCAGGCTTCCTTTAGCTTTTCCTTCTGTTCATAGACAGCATCTCCAAGAGCAATTTCCCCTCCACTTCTAAGTGTGGAGAGGCAGCTAGTGCGCATGCGTGTGCCGATGTACCCCAGCTGCAGCATAATTACAGTGTTTCGCCTAGTGAGTATGCTCAGCCTGACTGTGTTATTCCTGACGCTAAGTCTTCTTTTCGGGATACAGCGCATGCTCCCACACTAAGTGTGAAAAGCCTCTTTGCACAGGTGCTTGCATTCCGTGCCGGGTCTAAGTCCTGTTTTGTGCCTAGACACCATGCTAAAGCTGATAGTCTTTTTTCAGAGACTGTATTTCATGCTACTGAGCATGCTCAGGCACTTCCTGCATCAGAGACTAGGTCCGGTAATGAACTCTTTGGCCCTGGCCCTGATGTGGGGGTCCCATATAGACCACAGGGCATCAGGTGTCCTCCCAAATGGCTTGCAGAGGCCCACACCTATGACTTGTCACCGCATTATTGATGGTCAGGCGATGACTGGTGAGGTGTTTGGGTCATGGCAGCCATGAGGTCATCATTGAAGTTGCGGTTCCAAATAGGACGCTAGTTATGCCACTCATGATGACGTGTCACTCTACTTTTGTCTCCAGGAGGTGCATTGTGGTTCACCCTGGTTTGGGGCGGACCCAGGTTATAAAAGGGGCTGGAGCCAACAAGGAGGTGCGCAGTCTTCTATTATGCTCCGAAAGAGCACACCTCCATGTGTTGAACCCATTGCGGCTTTAGGCCAGAGGTAGGCAGGGATAGGGTGTCGATGCAGGCCACCACCACAGTTGGTAACGCAGAACGGTTAAGACCAGCTCCTGTCCTACCAGTCCTGCTTGTGCAGCACAGTGGCATTAACAGGCCGGCTGCTGCTGATGCACCTGCTGTCCACAGGTGTGCCCCTACGCACACGGTCAGCGTACTCAATGGCCCCTGTGTTGTTAACAGGGAGTTCCTGGGCTGGGTGGGCATGTGGACCCTGTGACGCTAACAGGGCTCCCAGTCTCCAGATCCGAATGGCGTGTAACTCGGTTCAGGCTACTATTAGTTTCATAGCCACACAGCTCTGTATCCTCCACCAAACCTTCCAGTTGCCAACCTCTCCTTTTCCAACTGGGAGCACGGTGGACACTGACTGCTGATGGGGATATATACCTTTCTCTTTCTTTTCTTATTAATTTTCATTATATAGCGGTCACAGATTATATACCACTTTATCCAAATCTGCCAGTCCCACTGTAACAGATGGTGTTTCTTCAGCAAATGTTACAGTTGCTTAACCACCAAATCCACGGACCAAAACTTTTTCCCATTTCCAACACACCTGTTCCCCTTTCCAACAGCATCTGTCCTTTTTCAACTCATTTTGGGATATGACCAAAAGTGCAACTGTGCAGGGACACTGTACTCAACGCCATCTCAGCACAGCAGCCATCCCTCGGTCCCTCCGATGTGGACAAGTAAAAGACCATTTCCTCCTATCCATGACAAAGCGTTGAGATTCACTCTGTGCAGCACTGGTGTTTAGTGGAAAAGTAGATCTAAGATTGCGTACCACATTCTGCAGATACTCCTGTATACGTGCGTCCATTTCTATGGCAGGAATTAGTTCGCCAAATTTTGTCTTGTACTGGGGATCTAACAGTGTGGCAACCCAGTATTCAGGATTACTTCAAATTCATACAATCCGAGGGTCATGTAGGCAGTGCAGCAAGAAGGCGCTCATGTGTCTTGTGCATCCAGGAGGACCAAGTCCTTGGTGTGTTGGTGGCAGAGAGGTGAGAATCGTGCATCCTTCCTCTGCCCTCTCCCCACAACCTCGCACAACCGAAATGTGAGCAAGCTCTCACTCTTCTGCTGAGTCTTCCATGCCCATCGCCAGTTCGTCCTCCATTTCTTCATGGGCTCCTGCACTTTCATCAACACTTTTTGCTGATACTATGCGCCCTTGTTAATCCCTCTCCCTCACCATGAATGCCGCATAGGTGCCGCTGACCATCTGGACCTCGTAGATCTTGTTATCCCTTCCGCATATGACTCCTCCTGTACTTCCTCCCCTTCCTCTTGTCCCAACACCTGACTCCGAATAATAATTACAGTGTGCTCCATCATGTAGATGACCAGAATTGTCACGCTGAGAATGACATTGCCAGTGCTAAACATCTTCGTCGACATTTGTGAACTGTGTAGCAGGGTGCATAGGTCCTTGATCTGACACCACTCCAGCAGCGTGATCTGCACCACCTCTTGATCAAGTTATCCCAGGCTATATGTCATACCGTATTTCAGCAGGGCTCTGCGGTGCTGCCACACACGCTGCAACATGTGCAGATTCCAATTCCTGCGTGTCGGAACATCGCATTTCCGGCGTTTAACTGCCAGACCCTAAGACTTCCGGAGTGATGAAAGTTGTTGAGCTGCTGTGTGCGCACGATGGAAGTGAGCACATAGCGAGCGTGCCCGCTGCACAAGGCCATGTAGGCCGGGATGGTGTTTTAAAACTTGCTGGAGAATTCGGTTCAACACGTGAGCCATACAAGGCACGTGTGTCACATTGCCCTGAGGATGGCCCGCAGCCAGGTTTGCATCATTGCCGCACATGGCTGTTAAGTCACCAACGGAGTCCGCTCCGTCAATTTGTACTGCGGTCGCCAGGTGACAACGTGTTCCTTTCATGAATAGTGCTGATGATGGGAGAGTAGTCGATGCCAGCGGCGCAGGTGGACGCAGGTTATGCTCACCCACTGGGCTGCATTACCTTGACAGATGCAGAATCTCTGGCTGAATGTAGCTGGTGGGTATCTCACAGATGAAATACCATCATTCAGCTACAACCAATGGGAAGACACCACATCCTTTTTTATGCCCATTCTGTCTGCAGACCACTGCCAGACATAGCTATGAACCTCTGGTTAATTTTACCCCCAGTTCAGTTTTATGATTTTGTGTGCTTGTTACCTGACTACTTTTCCTGCTTGCTGTTTATGTACCTTGTTGGCCGATCCGCATTTCACCTCTGCTTGTTTTCTGATTAAGTCATGGCCGTCCCATTCTGTTCCTGTTCCTCAATTAATGTTTTGACCCTGCCTGACTACTATTCTCTGGAATAGCAGTGTGACTCACATTTCCCATACATTTCAAAGTAAAACTTTGACCGCCTGATGGCATTGAGCTCTGCTGCCAGCATAGTAAGGAGGTGTGTGGTAGTCCTTGTGCGCAGTTGCAAGGAAGGGTGGCCTGACCACACAGGGTTTGCGCCAAGGTGGAGGACCCACACGAGGTTGAAGAGGCAGAAGCAGTGTATTAACTTCTACATACAGAAGAAGGATTGAAACAACTCGTGGGGACGGCAAGACTTGTACAGCAGACCCTTCTCCATCTCTCACCCTAGTTTGCCAGTGCCCAGTCAGTGACATGTAATGACCCTGTCTATGCTTACTGGTCCAAGTATCTGTGTTGAAATGCACCCTGTCGCACACAGATTTTCTCAAGGAAGTGGTGATGTTGTGTGCGACATGCTGGTGTAGCGCGGGCATGCTTTTCTTGGAGAAGCAGTGGTGATTGGGCATCTGGTACTGGGGCACAGCGACAACATAAGGTCTCTAAAATCCTGTGTGTCCACTAGGCGGAAAGGCAGCATTTCGGTAGCCAACAGCTTACAGAGGGATAGAGTCAACCACTTAGCTTTGTCATGGGTCGCAGGAAGTGGCCTTTTATTTGACCACATCTGAGGGACAGAGATCTGGCTGCTGTCTGTAGACGGTGTTGAGTAGGGTGTCCCTGGAAAAATGCAGATTTGTGAGGAAAGTGCAGGCGGAGACATGATGTTGCCTTCATCTTGCCTTCAGATCTGTTCATCTTGTATCATTTTTAAAAAACACAGCAAGCAAGGGTTACTCCAAGCGGAGTCTCCCTTTTTTCCAAAAATTGGGCACACAGACACCCCATCAGTGGCAGCACTTGTGCCCTAGTTGCAAACAGGATGTTTTGATTTGCATCAAGCACATTCAAAAATACGCCATAATTAACCGTCCCCAGCATGACACCGGGGTAGGTAGATAAAGTCTTTGCTGAACCATGACTTGGTCATCTTGGCTCCTTTTAAAAACAATGTAAGCAAGGGTTACTCCAAGCGGAGCCTCCCTTTTTTCCAAAAATTGTGCCCCACACACACCCACCCATTCAGTGGCAGCAGTTGTGCCATAGTTGTACACTTCACAGCTAGATTTGCATCAAGCACATTCCAAATCCACAAGCATTTACTCTCCCCAGGATGACACAGGGGTTGTAAATTCCTACGGGATCCATGACTTGTTAATTTTGATGAACGTCAGTCTGTCCACATTGTCACTGGACAGACGCGTGCGCTTATCTGTCAGCACACACCCAGCAGCACTGAAGACACGTTCAGAGACAACGCTGGCAGCTGGACACGACAAAATCTCCAAGGCGTAACTGGATAGCTCTGGCCATTTTTCTAGATTTGAAGCCCAAAATGAGCAAGGCTCTATTTGCAAAGTCATGGCATCGATGTTCATTTGTAGATACTCCTGTATCATCCTCTCCAGCCGTTGACTATGTGTCAGACTTGTTGTCTCTGGTGGCCTTGCAAAGGAGGGTCTAAAAAAATTATGAAAATATTCCATTAAATTGCTGTTACCAGCACCAGATACGGTCCTACTGGTACGTGTAGACTGTTGAAGATGACGAGACCGTCCCATGTTTGTCAAGTTACAACTGGGAGATTCACTCCCTGCACCTGCACGGTTGTTTGGTGGAAAAGCGGATCTAAGATCGAGTAACAGCTTCTGCTGATACTCCTGCATAAGTGCGTCCCTTTCTATGGCTGGAATTATGTCACAAAATTTGGACTTGTACCGGGGATCTAATAGTGTGGCAAGCCAGTAGTCATCATCACTTCTAATTTTGACAATACGAGGGTCATGTTGGAGGTAGTGCAACAAGAAGGCACTCATGTGTCTTGCGCAGCCATGCGGACCAAGTCCACGCTGTGTTTGTGGCATAGAGGTGCTAACCGTTCTTTCTTCCTCTGACATCTCCCCCCAACCTCTTTCAACTGAAATTTGACCAAGGTCCCCCTCATCTGCTGAGTCTTCCATGTCCATGGACAGTTCGTCATCCATATCTTCATGTCCTCCTGCACCTTCCTCAACATCTCGCCTGCTACCATGCGCCCTTGTTGATCCCTGTCCCCCATGGTCCCATGCCTGGCGCCTTGGTGATGATGAACGTCTGGACCTTGGTGATGTTGTTGTGTCTTGCGCATATGAATCCTCCTGTAGTTCCTCCCCTTCCTTTTGTCCCACCCCCTGACTCCGAATAGTGTTTAGCGTGTGCTCCAGCATGTAAATGACTGGAATCGTCATGCTGATAATGGCATTGTCAGCGCTAAACATATTCGTCGCCATGTCGAAACTGTGCAGAAGGGTGCATAGGTCCTTGATCTGAGACCACTCTAGCAGTGCAATCTGCCCCACCTCTGCATCTCATTGGCCTAGGCTATACGTCATGACATAATGCACCAGGGCTCGGTGGTGCTGTCTCTGTATCATGTGGAGAGTCGAATTCCAGCGTGTCGATACATCGCATTTCAGGTGATTAACCGGCAGGCTGAAAGACTTCTGGAGCAATGCAAGTCAAGTCAGCTGCGGCGTTTAAACGGCAGAAGTGAGCAGAGAGTGACCATGCCCTGTGCAGAAGCCCATCTAGGCCGTGATAGTGGGTTAAAATTGCTGGACAACAAGGTTAAACACGTGAGCCATACAAGGCACGTGTGCCAGCTTGCCCAGGCGAAGGGCCGCACCCAGGTTTGCAGCATTGTCGCACACGGCCTTACCAGGCTGCAGGTTGAGTGGAGACAACCATTTATTAAACTCGGACCGCAGAGCTGACCACAACTCCTCAGCTGTGTGACTCTTATTCACAAGACATGTCAAGCTAAAGACCGCCTGATGCCGTTGCGCTCTGCTGCCAGCATAGTAATGAGGGTTGCGTGATTCCTTCTGCGCAGTGAGAACGCTGGTGGCCTGACCAGGCCGGCTTGGGGCGGAGGTGGAGGACCCAGATGAGGTGGAGGATGCAGAAGCAGTGGCGGAACTTGGACAGACAGAGGATTGACACACAAGTCGTGGGGATGGCAAGACTTGTGCAGCAGACCCTTCACCATCTATCACCATAGTTACCCAGTGGCCAGTTAGCGACATGTAACGTCCCTGTCCATGCTTACTGGTCCAAGTATCGGTGGTGAAATGCACCCGTTCACACACAGAGTTTCTCAAGGAAGCGGTGATGTTGTGTGCGACATGCTGGTGTAGCGCGGGCACACCTTTCTTAGAGAAGTAGTGGCGACTAGGCATCTGGTACTGGGGCACAGCGACAGACATAAGGTCTCTAAAATCATGTGTGTCCACTAGGCGGAAAGGCAGCATTTCGGTAGCCAACAGCTTACAGAGGGATAGAGTCAACCTCTTAGCTTTGTCATGGGTCGCAGGAAGTGGCCTTTTATTTGACCACATCTGATTGACAGAGATCTGGCTGCTGTGTGTAGACAGTGTTGAGTAGGGTGTCCCTGGAAAAATGCAGGTTTGTGAGGAAAGTGCAGGCGGAGACATGATGTTGCCTTCATCCAACGTTGGTGCTATCGATGTTTGAGAGTGCTGTACACAATCACTTGTTTCCCCTTCCAAACCAACTGACGACCTACCAAGCAAACTGCCTGTTGCGGTTACAGTGGTGGAAGTTGTGGGTGGAAAAACAGGTGTGACAGCTGTCCACACAGTCCTAGAAGATGACGAGCGCGCGGATGCACTGGAAGGGGCAGGCGGTGGATGGTTGGCTCCGCTAGGCCGCATTGCAGCACGGTGAGCTTCCCACCAGGCCATATGATATTTATTCATGTGACGATTCATGGAAGAAGTTGTCAAACTGCTGAGGTTTTGACCTCTACTAAGATAACCATGCCAAATGTTACAGATCACATAATTTGGGCGATCTTTTTTTATGTCAAAAAAGGACCAGGCTAGGCAAGGCTTAGAGGCCATGCGACCTGTTGATCCACCCCGAATAATGCTCAGAGGCAGAGTGGTGGCTGAGGATGTAGTTGTAGACGTGCTACCATTGCTCCGACTGTGTCCAGGAAGACGCAAGGTTACTTCGTCGTCGGTTGCATCCTCCTCCACCGCCTCTGTTGACCTCCTCGAGTGTCTGACTGTGGGTTGACAGTAGGTGGGATCTAGAACTTCATCATCAATTGTTGTGTTTGCACTCCCCTCCCCCTCAGACCGAGCCTCTTCTTGCCCTGACCGAATATTTAAGTTGTCATCCCAATCGGGTATCTGCGTCTCATCTTCATCAGTATGTTCCTCATTGTCTATAACCACAGTTGTTGGAAAGGCAGCATTTTGGTAGCCAACAGTTTGCAGATGATGAAAGTCAACCTCCAAGCCATGTCATGCCCTTCTAAAAGCATGTAAAACACAGCGAGGGGACTCCAACCACAGTCTCCCTCGTTTCCACTAACTGGGCCACACACACCCCACTTGACTGGCATCGGTTGAGCCCCCTTTTGAAAAAGAAAAAGATGCTTTGCATGAAGCACTCTCAAAAATACGCGTGCCTTTCCCGTCCCCTGGCTGACCCAGGGGAAGAAAAGTCCTCTGAGAGCCATGACTTGTTCATCTTGATTCTTTTAGAGACACAGCGAGGGGACTCCAACCACAGTCTCCCTCGTTTCCACTAACTGGGCCACACACACCCCACTTGACTGGCATCGGTTGAGCCCCCTTTTGAAAAAGAAAAAGATGCTTTGCATGAAGCACTCTCAAAAATACGCGTGCCTTTCCCGTCCCCTGGCTGACCCAGGGGAAGAAAAGTCCTCTGAGAGCCATGACTTGTTCATCTTGGTTCTTTTAGAGACACAGTGAGGGGACTCCAACCACAGTCTCCCTCGTTTCCACTAACTGGGCCACACACCCCTCACTTGACTGGCATCGGTTGAGCCCCCTTTTGAAAAAGAAAAAGATGCTTTGCATGAAGCACTCTCAAAAATACGCGTGCCTTTCCCGTCCCCTGGCTGACCCAGGGGAAGAAAAGTCCTCTGAGAGCCATGACTTGTTCATCTTGGTTCTTTTAGAGACACAGCGAGGGGACTCCAACCACAGTCTCCCTCATTTCCACTAACTGGGCCACACCCCCCCCACTTGACTGGCATCGGTTGAGCCCCCTTTTGAAAAAGAAAAAGATGCTTTGCATGAAGCACTCTCAAAAATACGCGTGCCTTTCCCGTCCCCTGGCTGACCCAGGGGAAGACAAGTCCTCTGAGAGCCATGATTTGTTCATTTTGGTTCTTTTAGAAACACAGCGAGGGGACTCCAACCACAGTCTCCCTCGTTTCCACTAACTGGGTCACACACACCCCACTTGACTGGCATCGGTTGAGCCCCCTTTTGAAAAAGAAAAAGATGCTTTGCATGAAGCACTCTCAAAAATACGCGTGCCTTTCCCGTCCCCTGGCTGACCCAGGGGAAGACAAGTCCTCTGAGAGCCATGATTTGTTCATTTTGGTTCTTTTAGAAACACAGCGAGGGGACTCCAACCACAGTCTCCCTCGTTTCCACTAACTGGGCCACACACACCCCACTTGACTGGCATCGGTTGAGCCCCCTTTTGAAAAAGAAAAAGATGCTTTGCATGAAGCACTCTCAAAAATACGCGTGCCTTTCCCGTCCCCTGGCTGACCCAGGGGAAGAAAAGTCCTCTGAGAGCCATGACTTGTTCATCTTGGTTCTTTTTTCAAAAGCAAGGGGACTCCAACCACAGTCTCCCTCGTTTCCACTAATTGGGCCACACACACCCCACTTGACTGGCATCACTTGATCCCCATTTTCAAGATGAAAAAGATGCTTTGCATGAAGCACTATCAAAAATACGCGTGCCTTTCGCCGCCCCTGGATGACCCAGGGTAAGAAAAGTCCTCTGAGAGCCATGACTTGTTCATCTTGGTTCTTTTAGAAACACAGCGAGGGGACTCCAACCACAGTCTCCCTCGTTTCCACTAACTGGGCCACACACACCCCACTTGACTGGCATCGGTTGAGCCCCCTTTTGAAAAAGAAAAAGATGCTTTGCATGAAGCACTCTCAAAAATACGCGTGCCTTTCCCGTCCCCTGGCTGACCCAGGGGAAGACAAGTCCTCTGAGAGCCATGATTTGTTCATTTTGGTTCTTTTAGAAACACAGCGAGGGGACTCCAGCCACAGTCTCCCTCGTTTCCACTAACTGGGCCACACACACCCCACTTGACTGGCATCGGTTGAGCCCCCTTTTGAAAAAGAAAAAGATGCTTTGCATGAAGCACTCTCAAAAATACGCGTGCCTTTCCCGTCCCCTGGCTGACCCAGGGGAAGAAAAGTCCTCTGAGAGCCATGACTTGTTCATCTTGGTTCTTTTAGAGACACAGCGAGGGGACTCCAACCACAGTCTCCCTCGTTTCCACTAACTGGGCCACACACCCCCCACTTGACTGGCATCGGTTGAGCCCCCTTTTGAAAAAGAAAAAGATGCTTTGCATGAAGCACTCTCAAAAATACGCGTGCCTTTCCCGTCCCCTGGCTGACCCAGGGGAAGAACAGTCCTCTGAGAGCCATGACTTGTTCATCTTGGTTCTTTTAGAAGCACAGCGAGGGGACTCCAACCACAGTCTCCCTCGTTTCCACTAACTGGGCCACACACACCCCACTTGACTGGCATCGGTTGAGCCCCCTTTTGAAAAAGAAAAAGATGCTTTGCATGAAGCACTCTCAAAAATACGCGTGCCTTTCCCATCCCCTGGCTGACCCAGGGGAAGAAAAGTCCTCTGAGAGCCATGACTTGTTCATCTTGGTTCTTTTTTCAAAAGCGAGGGGACTCCAACCACAGTCTCCCTCGTTTCCACTATTTGGGCCACACACACCCCACTTGACTGGCATCAGTGTACCCCCATTTTCAAGATGAAAAAGATGCTTTGCATGAAGCACTATCAAAAATACGCGTGCCTTTCGCCGCCCCTGGATGACCCAGGGTAAGAAAAGTCCTCTGAGAGCCATGACTTGTTCATCTTGGTTCTTTTAGAAACACAGCGAGGGGACTCCAACCACAGTCTCACTCGTTTCCACTAACTGGGCCACACACACCCCACTTGACTGGCATCGGTTGAGCCCCCTTTTGAAAAAGAAAAAGATGCTTTGCATGAAGCACTCTCAAAAATACGCGTGCCTTTCCCGTCCCCTGGCTGACCCAGGGGAAGAAAAGTCCTCTGAGAGCCATGTCCATATTGTCAGTGGACAGACACGTGTGCTTATCTGCCAGCAGACCCCCAGCAGCACTGAAGACAGGTTCCGAGAGAACGCTGGCTGCAGGACACGACAAGATCCCCAAGGCGTACATGGCGAGCTCAGGCAATTTATCAAGATTGGAAGCCTAAAATGAGCAGGGCTCAAGTTGCACAATAATGGAATCGATGTTTCCTTGCATATACTCATATATCTGTGTGTCCTCCTCTTTTTCCTTGTCCAGCTGTTTTGTTTTCGCATGAGTATATGTCCTTGTCACTTTCCCATGTGTTTGAGTTGTTTGTCACCTTTTGGACACCTTTGAGGGTGTTTTCTAGGTGTTTTTCTGTGTTTGTGATTGCCTGCCATTGTTTCCTATGCAGTTCGAGTTCGGTTCGTCGAACGTTCGACGAGCCGAACTCGAACGGGACCTCCGTTCGGCGAACCGGCCTCGAGCCGAACCGGGACCGGTTTGCTCATCTCTACCTGCGAGTGCATCTCTCCGGTACACGGTGCACATATGTGTATCGCCGTGTACCGGCGACATGCTCTAGCACACGGTCGACTCCCCGTTCCGTTAGGGACCGGCTGACACAGCCGGTCATTAACAGAGATCACCGTTGCCATAGCAACGCAGTTAGCGGTGACGTCACCGCTAACCGCGGCTCCGAGAGCACCGTTGCTATGGTAACGCGTCTGTCAGCGTTACCGCTGTTACCGCTGACAGCCAGCAGTGATCACTCACGGAGTGAAGGCTGCACGCTGCTTCACGATTGTAGTGAGGATTGTACTGAGGATGAGGTTCCCCAGCCCATGATGGGCTGGTGAACCTCATCCTCACTACAATCGTCACTACTACTACACTAGAAAGAAAGAAGACAGAAAAGCAGGATCGTGGAGGGCTGACAGGGGGTAATAAAGATGGAGTCTCTAATGTGTCTGTGTATTTATTTCTATTAAAGTATTTTTTCTCCGTGTGGTGTTTTTTTTAACCCTTCATTGGAGATTCTTAATGGCCGGGTCAAACGTGCCTGACATTAAGAATCTCTGGCTTAATACTGGCTAGTAAAACAAAGCCAGTATTAACTCATGATTACCCAACAACCCACCCGGCTCCAGGGCTGTTGGAAGAGTTGGATACAGCGCCAGATGATGGCGCTTCTATGAAAGCGCCATTTTCTGGGATGGCTGCGGACTGAAATCCGCAGCAGAGGCGCCCAGAAACCTCGGGCTAACCTGTGCTGCGGATTCCAATCCCCAGCTGCCTAGTTCTACCCAGCTGGACACAAAAATAGTGCGAAGCCCACGTCATTTGTTTTTTAATTATTTCATGAAATAAGTGAAATAATTAAAAAAAATGGGCTTCCCTATATTTTTGGTTCCCAGCCGGGTACAAATAGGCAACTGGGGGTTGGAGGCAGCCCGTGGCTGCCTGCTGTACCTGGCTAGCATACAAAAATATGGCGAAGCCCACGTCATTTTTTTGGTGGGCAAAAAAATTCTGCATACAGTCCTGGATGGAGTATGCTGAGCCTTGTAGTTCTGCAGCTGCTGTCTGCTCTTCTCCATACAGATAGACAGCAGCTGCAGAACTACAAGGCTCAGCATACTCCATCCAGGACTGTATGCAGAAGTTTTTTGCCCCCTGAAAAAATTATGTGGGCTTCGCCATATTTTTGTATGCTAGCCAGGTACAGCAGGCAGGTACGGCTGCCCCCAACCCCCAGTTGCCTATTTGTACCCGGCTGGGAACCAAAAATAAAGGGAAGCCCTTTTTTTATTATTTCATGAATTTCATGAAATAATTAGAAAACAAATGACGTAGGCTTCGCCCCATTTTTGTGTCCAGCCAGGTACAACTAGGCAGCTGGGGATTGGAATCCGCAGCACAGGTTGGCCTGAGCTTTCTGGGCCCCACTGCTGCGAATTGCAGTCTGCAGCCGCCTCAGAAAATGGCACTTTCATAGAAGCGCCATCTTCTGGCGCTGTATCCAACTCTTCCAGCACCTGCCTGCTATACCTGGCTAGCATACAAAAATATGGCGACGCTCACGTCCTTTTTTGTAGTTTTTTGGCAAAAAAAATAAAAAATGCTTCCCTGGATTTTCCATTGCCAGTGAAGGTAACACCAAGCAGTGGGGGTTAGCAGCCAGTAGCTGCTTGGATTACCCTTAGCTAGCAATACAAAAAATGCAGCGGGAGCCCATATATATTTTTTTTAATTATTTATTTAAATAACTAAAAATAAAATGGGCTTCCCTGTATTTTGATTGCTGGACATCACAGTGCTGTAAAAATAAATCTTTAAAAAAATGACGTAGCGCTCCACGGTATTTTTGATTCTCAGCGCAGATAAAGCATACAGCTATGGGTTGCCACCCCCATCTGCCTGACGTTACCTTGGTTGGCAATCAAAATACAGGGAAACCCATTAATTTTTTCTATTTAAAAAATAGTTAAAAAAAAAATGACGTTGGGTCCCCCCATTTTTGATAGCCAGCTAGGGTAAAGCAGACGGCTGTAGCCTGAAAACCACAGCTGGCAGCTTTACCGTGGTTGGGGATCCAATGTGGAGGTCCCCTCAGGCTCTTTTTTATAATTATTGTATAAATATTAATAATTACACAATAAAAGTAGGGTCCCCCCCAAATTGGATCACCAGCCAAGGTAAAGCGGACAGCTGTGGTCTGGTATTCTCAGGGTGGGAAGGTCCATAGTTATTGGGCCTTCACAGCCTAAAAATAGCAGGCCGCAGGCACCCCAGACGTGGCGCATCCACTAGATGCGCCAATCCTGGCGCTTCACCCCAGCTCATCCCGTGCCCTGGTGCAGTGGCAAACGGGGTAATAAATCGGGTTGATACTAGCTGTAAAGTAACCTGAGATCAAGACCAGCAGTTTGTGATGTCATGGCGTCTATTAGATACTCAACATCATAAACTGTCAGTACTAACAAAAAAAAAAAAATCGACAAAAGAAATTTATTTGAAAAAACAGTCCCCAAAACATTTCCTCTTTCACCAATTTATTGTAAGAAAAAAAATAAAGGGGTCCCACGACGACTCTGGACCGTCTAGAATATGGGGGGAAGACACTCAGGGAACGTATCCCCCATTTTCTAGGAGTGCGGACCCTTCATGTGAGGAGTGTGGGTGCAATGAATCTGCACTCACTCTTCTCGGGTCCACAGCAGCAGAGTCCATGTCGTAATGGTTGCTACCAAAGCTGCAATGCCCTGCTCATGAGGTAAGGGCATGCCTAATCAGGAGAACTATTGTAGAGGAAGCTCTGCTCACTGGTATATAGGTGCTCAGAGGTAATAATAGATAAAATTAGTGAGTAACCTCGGCACTCTAAATCTCCCAGACTAAGTCAGTAAGTCACAACGGATAGTAATGCAAAATCACTCTTTATTGGTCCGTATTAAGAAAAAAAAAATTTTCATAAGCATATATGTTTTTGTCCAAAACAAGTTACAAATGACGTTTCGGCCTGAGCCTTCGTCAGATTGGACTTATCTGCATGTAATCATGAAAAATGACAATAATCAGTATCACATAAGAGTGAGAGAACAATAACATAAACTCGAACAATGTAGAGGTACAATTGGGATGCAGCAAAAAAATTGCAACACAGCAAGAAATGAAACACATGATACAAATGTCATAATACAGTACAAGGACAATATAGTAATGACAAATATGGGGTCAGAGTAGACTTAGACAGCTCTGGTACGAAAGAGATGTCAATCATAAAGTAACATGTGCAGTAGGTGTAGAGCTACAGTGTGCATGGCAGAGCTAATGGGTAGACCGACCATAGAAAAAGAATGGAGAAAAAGTGGAGAAAAAAGTGGAGAAAAAGTGGAGAAAAAGTGGAGAAAAAGTGGAGAAAAAGTGGAGAAAAAAATGTAGAAAAAGTGGAGAAAAAATGTAGAAAAAGTGGAGAAAAAATGGAGAAAAAGTGGAGCACCCTTTGGTGCCTTTCATGTGGCACTAAGGGGTGCTTAGCTTTGTATTTAGACAAAAAAAAGAAAAAAAAAATGACGCAGGGTTCCCCCTAGTTTTGTAGCCAGCTAGGGTAAAGCAGACGGCTGCAGCCTGCAGACCACAGCTGGCAACCTCACCTTGGCTGGTAATCCAAAACTGAGGGCACCCCACGCTGTTATTTTAAATTAAATAAATAATTTAAAAAAAAAAAACACGTAGGGGTCCCCCAAAATTGGATCACCAGCCAAGGTAAAGCAGACAGCTGGGGCCTGATATTCACAGACTAGGGAGGTCCATGGTTATTGGACTCTCCCCAGCATAAAAATAGCAGGCCGCAGCCGCCCCAGAAGTGGCGCATCCATTAGATGCGCCAATCCTGGTGCTTCGCCCCAGCTCATCCCGCTCCCTGGTGCGGTGGCAAACGGGGTAATATATGGGGTTAATACCAGATGTGTAATGTCACCTGGCATCAAGCCCTGGGGTTGGTGAGGTCAGGCGTCTATCAGATACCCGACATCACCAACCCAGTCAGTAATAAAAAAAAATAGACGACAACCACATTTTTATTTGAAAAAACACTCCCCAAAACATTCCCTCTTTAACCAATTTATTAGAATGAAAAACAAATCCAGGTCTGGTGTAATCCAAGGGGTTGCCATGACGACCCACACTGTCCCAGTCAATGAAGAGCAGAATGTTCCCCATTGGCTGGGAGAGCAGTGCAGTGACCTGAGCTAACATCAATGGGTCAGCCCAGGTCACTGCAGGGGATGACAAGTGCTGCTGTCAGCGAGGTACATTACCTGCGCTGATCTCCAGCACACTGACAGCCCCTGTCACTGAGCTCAATGACCGCCCGGCGCCTTCACACCAAGTATCGCGAGAGGTCCGTGACGTCACCGCTAGTCAGTCTCGGGTCGGAAGCGAGAGGTGATGTGACAAGCGGCGGCCATGGAGGACAGTGACAGCGCTGAGGTCGGGATGGCGGGACTTCATCACCGCAGGTAACCCGAGCGGGTGTGTGTGTGTGTGTGTGTGTGTGTGTACATGCCGCGGGCAGGAGGGGGCGGAGTGAGCTGAGCGGGGAAGTGTGGGCTTCCTGCACGTAACTAAGATAAACATCGGGTTACTAACCAAAGCGCTTTGCTTGGATACCCGATGTTTATCTTGGTTACCAGCTTCTGGCAGGCTGCCAGCGATGGCTCCTGCACACTGTAGCTGTAAAAAGCCCTGCTTTTTGCTGCTAGAACCGTTCTCGAACGTATCTAGAACTATCGAGCTTTTGCAAAAAGCTCGAGTTCTAGTTCGATCTCGAACAGCCCCCAAAATCACTCGAGCCCCGAACTGGAGAACCTCGAACCACGAACCGCGCTCAACTCTAGTGCTGATGTAAAGTGATGAGCAAGGATTAACATATAACTTTTAATATCAATTGTCTAAAACCGACAGATCATAAAGTGCAGTGCATAAATAATAAATAAAGGATGGATCTCACCCGATACTTCTCCCGAGTAGATCAGACACCACCGGAAAACCAAAGGCGGAAGAGGGCAGAGTTGGAAAATGGGGGGGAACAAATTCAATAAAGCCTTACCCCTGTCGGGCCCATGCAAAATACTTAATGATCTGCACTTTATGATCTGTCGGTTTTAGACAATTGATATTAAAAGTTATATTTTAATCCTTGCTATACTGTTACTAACATTAGGATTTGGGCTGTACCTTTTTGCCTGTGAAGCAGGATTGCTTTTCTATAGAGTGATGAAGCAAAGGATTTCCACTAGGATTGAAAAAAAAATCATTTTTTGAGATCTGTAAGTAGGATTGTTATTTTCAAAATGATCCCCTTCTATGAGAAACAGAAAACATGTTTTCAAAGTGAAAAAGAAAAAATGTTACAATAAACTGTGAAAATACAATCATAAATTTGGGTGCCGTTTCATCTTTTGTGTACCCGGTGGAGTGTACACTTCCCAGCAGCAATACAGTTTAGCTATACATCATATTGATTAAGCACAGGAGATGTATGTGGGCATCAAGCACAAGTGGCAATGATAACAACAACACAGTGAGGTCAGACAAGACAAGACAGATAGTATAGATGACAGTGAGAAAATTCTTGGCTGGGCATGGGTGCTTGGCAATGATGGCAGTACAGTGTAGAAACAAAAAACATGGAAGGCAGATAGAATGTGAAATCTAATCATTGTCATCATGCATAAATGAATAGTATTTGACAATGATCAATCTGATTCAGTCTGATTCATTTTGACAAATGTAAGGTTTCCATGCATGGGAAGGATAATATTTTTTTTTGGGATGTGACAATGTCATCAGCCTCACATAACAGCACATGTGAAAAAACTTGAGTATATTAATATATCACAGACTATGCATGAGTCAATAGTGGGATTCAGCAGCAGAAAAGGCAAACACAATTGTGGGATGTATTAAAAGAAACATACAGTCTAGATCATGAGATGTAATTATCGCCCTTTACTCCTGAGCAAGTTCAGAGAAGAGTTACCAGGATGGTGAGTGAACTGCACACTATGCCCTACGAGGAATCAATAAAGAATCTTGGAATGTTTAGTTTGCAAAAAAAAAAAAATGGAAACTTAAGAGCTGCCTACTAGTAATGAGCTGACCCAGACTGTAAAATTCCGGATCCGTGCGGTTTTAAAGGTACCAGGGTGCTGGGCCTGGGATTCTTGGTGTTTGATCCATATCTGGAACTCAAGAAATTAAAAAAAAAGGAAAAATAAAAAATAATAAGAATGAAGTGAGCGCTTCATACTTACCAAGCCTCCGTCATGACGGAACACTAATTCCAGGTAGCGCATTCACTTCCTGTGCTGCGCATTAGGCTCTTCGAATACTCACTGCTTTCCCTGCCCACCGGCTGTTCTGGCGTCTGTGATTGGTTGCAGTCAAACGCGCCCCTAGCCTATGTGACAGTGTCTGACTGCAACCACTAACAGGTGCAGTCTGTGGGTCATTATCGTAGTATAAAAATAAATAAAGAAATAAAACAATTGGTGTAGGATCCCCCCGTATTATAAAATACCCAGCACAGATAAAGCCCATGGCTACAGGCTGAAGTCTTCAGCACTGCGCTTATCTTAGTTATTTATCAATATAAGAGGAACCGCATGCAGCATTTGTTTTTAATTATTTAAATAATTTAAAAAAACAATGTACGGTCCCCCCAATTTTGATACCCAGCTAAGATAAAGCCCGACAGCTGGGTGCTAGTATTCTCAGACTGGGGAGGTCCTTGCTCATTTGACCACCCCCCAGCCTAAAAATAGCAACCTGCGGCCACCCAAGATTGTCCCATCTATTAGATACGATAAACCCAGAGCTTTACGCGGCTCTTATAGATTGCCCTGGTGTGGTAGCAATCGGGATAATGAGGGGGTTAATGGCAGCCAACAGCAGCCAGTAAGTCCTAGATTTGTAATGACATGTTTATGAGGCATCCCCATTACTATTCTGTAAGTGAAAGTAAATAAACACAAACACCAAAAAAATCCTTCATTTGGAATAAAATGCAAAAAACACCCTCTTTCACCACTTTATTGACCCTAAAACACCCCTGCAGGTCCGACATAATCCACACGAGGTCCCATGATGATTCAGTTCTGCTACATATAAGTCACAGCGAGCGGTCATAGAGCATGACTGCCCGCTGTGACTGCAGAGACTGAGCAGCAATCAGCGGTGATGTAACTCAGGTGATTTGCAGTAACAAATGGGAACGTACACCTGTGCGTGTGTTTGTGGTGCGTTTTTGATGCGTATTCTGACCATGAGTTTTTGATGCATTTTTTTATCATCAATGGATGGAAATGCAGGGAAAACGCAAAAAGAATTGACATGCTGCATTTTTGTGGTCACCACAAAAATTCAGCCCACCAAAAAAGCAACATGCACATCACAAATCTGATATCTCAAAGACTTTGCAGGGGAAGAAAAAGTATGCAGTTTGTGGTGACTAAAAGGTTACCACAAAATGCAGCAAAAATACATCAAAAACTACAGCGTGCGCATGGGGCCTAAATAAGGGGGCAGAAGCACTTGACTGACGATGAGACTACACCTGAAAAGTTTCACGAGACCTCCCTCTCTCATTCTGGCAATCTTCATTTATCTATGTCCTTACAGAATTGCACACCATGGGACCCATAACCAAAGTTTTGAGGACTGTTGCAACACAATCCGAAATATGGAAAGCTCTTTAAAAACTCTCCTAAATTTGTTTTTTGAAAAGGAAAAACAACCAGAAGAGACCTTATGAAACCTTCCCATTTGGCAAGCTAATAAACCCTTGTCTAAGCTTGTGATACAAGTAAAATATATCTTTGTACCGTGTTAGCCAGTAGAGATAAAAAAAAATTGTTTAAAAGAACTGAGAGTCCTCAGTGGTTGATACCTTTTAATGGCTAACTGAAAAGATGGTAATAATTGCAAGCTTTCGAGACTACTCAGGTCTCTTCATCAGGCATGGTATAACACAAAATCTGAAGAGTCACATATTTATACACAACAGGACATGTTTTTTTTT
Organism: Anomaloglossus baeobatrachus; assembly: GCF_048569485.1. NCBI lineage: Eukaryota > Metazoa > Chordata > Amphibia > Anura > Aromobatidae > Anomaloglossus > Anomaloglossus baeobatrachus. The sequence goes on from NC_134355.1 coordinate 262,004,865, forward strand.
TTTTGTTTTTTTTTTACTGCACTTTTCTATGTCCTGTTGTGTATAAATATGTGACTCTTCAGATTTTGTGTTATACCATGCCTGATGAAGAGACCTGAGTAGTCTCGAAAGCTTGCAATTATTACCATCTTTTCAGTTAGCCATTAAAAGGTATCAACCACTGAGGACTCTCAGTTCTTTTAAACAATTTTTTTTTGTCTAAGCTTGTGGCATTCGCTGTGGCTGCTAGCAAACTTTTGATTCCCTCTTACTGGCTCACGCCCATCATACCATGTAAGAAGCAAACCCTAAGTAAAATCAACCACCTGTACCATACCAAAGAATTAGCCTCTCACACTCAACACAACCATTCTTCCTTTCGGAAGATTTGGAGCCCCTGGATACTATATAGCAAATCTTTGGAATTTATATCTACCGTCACCACAGTGCTTGAAAAAGGAGAAGGATCTCCTGACCTGTAGGTTCTGTGACTCTTCTAAGGACTGTCGCATACTCACATAAATCACCTAAGAATATTTCTCTTGAGCTGTCTGAGCCAAACCCCTCCTCTCCCCCAACCCTCTTCATCCCCGTCATCTTCCCGTGTTCCTTGTTTTTTTTTTTACCCTTAAATTGGCTACCTTCATCGTTGTTGCTCTTTCTTTTGCTTCCTTTTTAACCTACAGGTAGTCTTCTCTTCCTAAATGTTTAACATCTATTTACTATTTTTTTACTTCACGTTAGCCTTGTTACTGACTTTATAGTTGTAGTTCAGTCGTATATTCCATCAATAGTATGCTGTTTTATTCCTCTGTTCCCGTCTAATTCAGTTGTAAGTGCTACCTGTATGCATAATCTGATTCTCACATTATGATAATGTTATTTTCTTTTGCATAATACCCTCTGTGTTTTTATGTTATCCTTATATGAGAACTTAAATAAAACATTGAAAAGAAAAGGAAAAACAATATCCAATATTCTAGTAAGATCAGATATTAATATTTGAAAATTACCTTAAACATTTTTTTGCTAACCCTAAAGGAGGGTGCTTACCGATGTATGAGTTGTCAGAATTATAGTGTCATTATTAAAACGGACTACATATCTGACCCAATATGGATCGCATGCAGCAAGAGTCTTACTGCAACTCGGAATCTTGTTGAGACCTAAATTGCATCCCAGTCTTGCTATCTTCCTTCACAGTGGTGACTATGATGTAACAAAATGTCAAGTTACTTTTTGAGTATAGTTCAGCTATCATTATAATAAATAGGTGTTTTCAAATAAAGCTGCACGAACCAGTTGGATTGTCTGGGGTAGTGCATTCCAGAAACCAGGTGCAGAATGAGAGGCTTATGGGAGATTTTAGTGTTAGATCAGTTTCAGAACGGAAAGCATTGATAGAGTGAGAGACAGAGATGAGGGATTATATGTATAGTGGTGTATAAAAAACGGTGGAGAGCTTTTTGGTTAAGAGAGCTCATTTTATATTGTAATCTGTAGTAGATGTGTAACTATTGCAATGACTGGCACAATGTGGAGGCATCGGAGTAGTGGCTGGACAGATATAGGACTCTGGCTACTATCTTAAAGAAAAATCGGAGAGGAGAAAATTTAGTAAGAGAGAGAACAATTAGTAGAGAACTGCAGTAGTCCAGACAAATGAATAAGAATAACAGCAATAGTATTTGCTGTTTGAAATGTGAGAGAAGATTGGATTCTGTGGGTGTTTTTAAGGTGCAGGACACATGAAGAAGTGAGTGATTGGATATAGGGAAAGTTTTATGTCAAAGAAGACAGTGAGCATGCCTTTTTGGAGTTATAGTTAAACCACCCAAGCAAATCACAATATCAGGTATAGGAAAGTTAGTCAGAGGGATGTCAGGAAATTATGTGCATAATAAGTTATCAGCATATACGCAAGATAGTACCGTTAATCAAATCTGCTGATGGTTTGTTTAAATGGGCAGTGTATATCAAGAAGAGGAATGGACATAGAACTGAACATTGTGGCACCTGACAATAAGAGAATTACTGGCAAATTATACAGTGAAAAAGCTGTCTGAGGGGTAGGAGGAGAACCTAGAGAAAGTGGTGTCCTGGAGACCCATAGAGTGGCACATAGTAAGGAGGAGAAGATGGTGATCCACAGTGTCAAATGCTGCAGCGAGATCAGGGAGAATCAGTAGGGAGGGAGGGAGTATGACCATTGCATTTAGTTGTTATTGGATCATTAGAGACTTTAAAAAGGTTTGCTTCAGTAGAGTGTTAAGAAAGGAAACAGGCTTGCAAAGGTTCAATAGGATAATTATCTGAGAGAGAACAGATAAGACAAGAGTGGAGTAAGTTTTCCAGGAGTTGTAAAGAAGATCTGAAACAGATCTGTAATTAGCAGCACAGTTCTTGTCAAGAGATTTTTGTTTTCTTAAACGGGTCATGATGATATGTATAAATGAGGGAAAGATTCCAGAAGAAAAAGAGAGGTTAAATATTTTTGTAATGTAGGCAGTGTTTGTCAGAGAGAGGGACTGAAGGAAATATGATGTAATAAGTAGAGATGAGCGATCCTGATCGGCAAAGATTGGAAAATGTTAAATCCGCACGATCTTTGGCTAGATCGGTAATCTGACTTTCTGAGGTGGTGTCACTGAGTTCATTGACGTCCCCTGAGGTCAGGTTACCTACGGTCACAGGTGGTAGGCATCACCACTGATCGCGCAGCTCATTCAGTCTCTGCCTGAAGCTCACAGTGGGCAGTTAAGTTCTATGGTGCTTGCTGTGACTCAGATGTAGCAGAGTTGGAAGAGTCATGGGAGCTCATAGAGTGGATTATGTTGGTCCTAGATTTTTGGGGGTTTAATAAATTGGTGAAAGAGGGTTTTTTTATTATTTTTTTAAAATAAAGGATTTTTCTGCTTGTTTGTGTTTATTTCTTTTTACTTGTAGAATTAGTAGTGGAGGGTCTCATAGACTCTACCCATTACTAACCAAAGTTTAGTGGTGGCTGTGGGCTTCCATTAACCCCTTATTACTCTGCCACCACACTAGGGCAATCGTCAAGAACCGGGTAAAGTTCTGGGATTGTCGCATCTAATGGATGCGGTAATTTTGGGCAGCTGCAAGCTGCTATTTTTAGGTTGGGGTGTTGTGAACGTTAGTTATGTTTTGGCTGCTGGGAGGCTCCCTCTGGTGGCCAGGAATGGTTTGGACTTGGACCAGGTGTGTTGTGCAATGGGCGTTTCCTTTGCTAACTTTCTGCTTATTTAAATCCTGGTCTGATAGCAGGCTATGCCGGATGTCAGTTGTTCTTTGTATCACCAGCCTGCTTCATTCTGCTCCACACCCCATCTACCCCAGATAGTGCTTGCTCTTTATTTATTGTTTGGTTCTTTTGCTCTTATCTGGGTTTGTCATTTGCTGTGGTTGTTTTCAGTTTATTTGCATGCAGGGATTTTCCCCCTCAGTTGCTTGGCTGGGGAACTCCCTGCAGTTCTGTTTGGAGTATAGCTCCTTTGGGTCCATGTGTTTGTGGCTTGTTGAAGTTATTATGATTCTTGTTTTCTGTTCATTTGTATGACAAAAGCACCTGGTATAGGACGGAGTTCAGATCGTGCGATCTGAGGGTCTTTTGTACTATCAGGAATTTGGAATTTTGCAGGGTTTTTTCTCTAGCCACCATCAGTCCCTTTCCTGTCCTTTCCTATTTTAGTCAGTGGGGGCCTCACGTTTTGCTAATTCTGTCATCTATCTGTGTATTGTGTTTTTCCTATATCACTGCAGTCTTTGAATGTGGGGGGCTTGCTATTCTTATCTATTTTCTGAGGCAGAGAGTTATTCATCTTTCCTTCCTTTAGGATAGTTAGTTCTCCGGCTGGGTTCGCGGTGCACAGGATGTTAGTTCACCCCTCGGCTACTCCTAGTTGTGATGGTTAGTAAGGGGATGGCGGCCAGATTAGTTGACAATGCTCTTGTCACATTTACCAATGATTTGTGGTGGTCTTCCATGGTTCCGGATCATAACATTGGGGGCTTCCAATAAGCATGGGTCTCCCCAGCCTGAGGATATCAGCCCCCAGCTGTCGGACTTTATCTTGGCTGGGTATAAAAAATTGTAGGGAACCGCATGTAATTTTTTTAAAATCATTTATTTAAATATTTATCTTTTTTAAAAATAGCCGCATGTGGTTCCTCATTTTTTTATATACAGCCAAGATAAGTGCAGGGCTGGGGGCTGCAGCCTGTGGCTTTATCTGTTCTGGTATCAATACATGGGGACCTACGTCATTTTTATTTATTTTATTTATTTATCACCAGTATAAGGACACAGACAGCATAGTGATTTCAACCAATCACAGATGCTGTCTCAGAGAATAGGGGCATGATCCAACGGCAGTCAATTAGACGCCGGTAAAAAGGGAAGCAGTAAAAAAGCATTAGGGATAATTGTTGGACCCGAAAGAAGTGCTGAAGCCACAGGGGCTCGGTAAGTATGTACTGCTTTAACTCTTTATTATTTTCTTTCTTTTACAGCCCCCAGCACCATTTTACAACATGTCACTTTTGCCTCCTATTGAATTTAATGGGTTTGGCAAGGATAGACCATCGGATCAGCTAGGATATACAATCCAATTGCGATCTCAGGTGGGCTCGACGATCCTTAACTGATCCAATTTTTGGCAGGATTGCTCATCTCCAGTAATAAGTTTATTGGTGTAGGTTGTAGGGTAAGAGGAAGTAAGGAGCTTGTAACTTTTTTTCTTTGACAGGTTCAAGGATGGTAAATTAACTTGGGGTGCAGAGAGAAAGGGAGGGGATTGTGAGGGGATTGTGGAAATATATCTTGACAGATTTTGTTGATTTCTTTGTTGGAAATAAGTGGCCGATTGTCAGTGCTGAGCTTGGGGATGGGGGTTTGTATTTTAGGACTAAAGAGGTGGAAAACATTTTAAAGTGTCATTTTGGATTGTCGGCTAGTGACGTGATGAGTAGAGAGAGTGAGAGCAGCAGTGGTAGTGGTGTCTAAGGATTCAGTAAGAGCCAGAAGGTTAAGGAATTGGAAAGGAATAAATCATTGATGTAGGAGAGGCTTTTACACACAGACTGTGTGATCCAGGTGGGGGGGGCAAATAAAAGAGACAGGAGACGGTATGCATTTAATGTTTATAGGATTAGCAAGGTTTCTATGTGGATCCCAAAGAGCTAAATTTCCAATTGGAAGGATAGTCCGGTTAAGAGAAGATGTCTCCAGCGACTAGAGAAGGAAAATGAATAGAATGAGTAGGTGGTTCAGTGATGTGTGCAAACATTTTGTTTGCAGTATGGTAGTAGAGGTTGGTTTTGAGTGTTTCCAAAATGTGAGTAGACCATGACAACTATACACGGGAGAGGAGGAAATAGAGGTACTAATGTGTAGATGCACAGCTTGTCTATAAAGGCACTAAATTTGAAAGAGATCATCAGCTATAACATAAGTGAAGCAAATAGATAATACAAATTAAATTATGTAGCACAATTGAGCAAGAATCATGTTTTGTTTGCATATCTTGCATAGCTCACCTGTCTACTGCCCAGTCCACCTGTCAGAAAGTGGAATGTGAAGTGATAATATAGCCTACACGGAGTCTTATTACCAATAACATTGAGCATGTCAGGGATTACATGAAGAATGATGCTGACTAGTGATGAGCGAGTACTAAAAAGCTCGGGTGCTCGAAGCTCGGGCCGAGCCTCCCAAGATACTCGTGTACTCGGGCCGAGCAACGAGCCCAATGTTATCCTATGGGAGACCCGAGTATTTTTGTGAAATGACCCCCCGGCAGCATGGAGAAACCCTAAAAATGTCACAAAAGTCTCAGAAGAGTGCTCAAATGACATGGCAACAGCATTGGGAAGACCCCTTGAAGCATTTATCACTGAAAAGTCACAGCTGTGAACAATTTTGTCCGCGTTTTACGCCATTTTTACGGACTCACCAGAAAACCTTCCAAAATGACCCCAAAATGATTTTTCATGGCGGAAATGTTAAGGGCACATACCCAATAGTGAGATAGAGCTGGTGTATGTTACTTTTTGAGATTAATACATGAAAGATTTTACGTGAAAACATTGTGTGGCACTCCGATGTCCCTGAGAAGAGACGTACATGAAGGCCTCTTGAGTCTAATGTGCCCATTTTGAGGAAGTGAGTCTTTGTAGTATTTTCCTTTGCCAGGGCAGTCCAAAATTGTGAGGTTCACCAATGCCCCTGCATACAGACGTGCATGAGGGCCTGTAAACCTGAAGTGCCCATTGGAAGGAAGTGGGTCTATTGTAGTATAGCCCTTAGGCAGGGCAGCCAAAAATTGGGAGGCTCCACGTTGTCCCTGGGTAGAGACGTGCATGAGGGCCTTTAAACCTGAAGTGCCCATTGTAAGGAAGTGGGTCTATTTCAGTATAGCCCTTTGCCAGGGCAGCCAAAAATTGGGAGGCACCACATTGTCCCTGGATAGAGACGTGCATGATGGCCTTTAAACCTGAAGTGCCCATTGTAAGGAAGTGGGTCTATTTCAGTATAGCCCTTTGCCAGGGCAGCCAAAAATTGGGAGGCTCCACATTGTCCCTGGATAGAGACGTGCATGATGGCCTGTAAACCTGAAGTGCCCATTGTAAGGAAGTGGGTCTATTTCAGTATAGCCCTTTGCCAGGGCAGCCAAAAATTGGGAGGCTCCACATTGTCCCTGGATAGAGACGTGCATGATGGCCTGTAAACCTGAAGTGCCCATTGTAAGGAAGTGGGTCTATTTCAGTATAGCCCTTTGCCAGGGCAGCCAAAAATTGGGAGGCTCCACATTGTCCCTGGATAGAGACGTGCATGATGGCCTTTAAACCTGAAGTGCCCATTGTAAGGAAGTGGGTCTATTTCAGTATAGCCCTTTGCCAGGGCAGCCAAAAATTGGGAGGCTCCACATTGTCCCTGGATAGAGACGTGCATGATGGCCTGTAAACCTGAAGTGCCCATTGTAAGGAAGTGGGTCTATTTCAGTATAGCCCTTTGCCAGGGCAGCCAAAAATTGGGAGGCTCCACATTGTCCCTGGATAGAGACGTGCATGATGGCCTTTAAACCTGAAGTGCCCATTGTAAGGAAGTGGGTCTATTTCAGTATAGCCCTTTGCCAGGGCAGCCAAAAATTGGGAGGCTCCACATTGTCCCTGGATAGAGACGTGCATGATGGCCTTTAAACCTGAAGTGCCCATTGTAAGGAAGTGGGTCTATTTCAGTATAGCCCTTTGCCAGGGCAGCCAAAAATTGGGAGGCTCCACGTTGTCCCTGGGTAGAGACGTGAATGAGGGCCTCAAAACCTTAAGTGTCCATTTTAAGGAAGTGGGTGTATTATAGTATAGCCCTTAGGCAGGGCAGCCAAAAATTGGGAGGCTCCACGTTGTCCCTGGGTAGAGACGTGCATGATGGCCTGTAAACCTGAAGTGCCCATTGTAAGGAAGTGGGTCTATTTCAGTATAGCCCTTTGCCAGGGCAGCCAAAAATTGGGAGGCTCCACGTTGTCCCTGGGTAGAGACGTGCATGAGGGCCTCAAAACCTTAAGTGTCCATTTTAAGGAAGTGGGTGTATTATAGTATAGCCCTTAGGCAGGGCAGCCAAAAATTGGGAGGCTCCACGTTGTCCCTGGGTAGAGACGTGAATGAGGGCCTCAAAACCTTAAGTGTCCATTTTAAGGAAGTGGGTGTATTATAGTATAGCCCTTAGGCAGGGCAGCCAAAAATTGGGAGGCTCCACGTTGTCCCTGGGTAGAGACGTGCATGAGGGCCTCAAAACCTTAAGTGTCCATTTTAAGGAAGTGGGTGTATTATAGTATAGCCCTTAGGCAGGGCAGCCAAAAATTGGGAGGCTCCACGTTGTCCCTGGGTAGAAACGTGCATGAGGGCCTCAAAACATTGTTCCCATTGCAAAGGAGCAGGTCTCCTGTCGTTGTAATGTCCATTCTGCAAAGAATGGGCGAAAAAATTTACCACTGGGGGTATATCTGAAACAAAGGCCTAAGTATTGCAATTTGTAACGGTCATCATCATGGTGGCGCATGAGGAGAAGGAGGAGGAGTCCAGCGATTATCCAAAGTCCAGAAGTGTGTACCCATGGGTGAGTGGAGGTACATGGCAAACTTTAAATTCCGCTCTCATTTGCTGGTGGTGTGGTGAAGTCTGGCCCAATCCAACCCTTGTTCATCTTGATCAGAGTCAGCCTGTCAGCATTTTCAGTTGACAGGCGGGTGCGTTTATCTGTAATGATTCCACCTGCGGCACTAAAAACACGCTCTGACAAAACGCTAGCAGCAGGGCAGGCCAGGACTTCCAAGGCGTAGAGAGCCAATTCATGCCACGTGTCCAGCTTGGATACCCAATAATTGTAAGGCACAGAGGAATGTCGGAGTACTGTTGTTCGATCTGCAAGGTACTCCTTCAGCATCTGGGCAAACTTAGGATTTCTTGTGGCACTACCCCGCACCTCAGGGGCTGTGGTACGTGAGGGGCTGAGAAAACTGTCCCACATCTTAAAGACTGTTCCCCTACCTCTGGCGGATTGGACTTGTGCCTCTCTCGGCTGTACGCCTCGGTTGTCCACTGATTCATGACCTATGCCGCTAGCGTTTTGTGAGGGGAATGCTTTGCCTACTTCCGTGAGTATGGCCTTCCGAAACTGCTGCATTTTGGTTGACCTCTCCTCCACGGGAATAAGAGACAAAAAGTTCTCCTTGTAGCGTGGGTCTAACAGTGTTACCAACCAGTAATGATTGTCGGCCAAGATGTTCTTAACGCGAGGGTCACGAGACAGGCAGCTTACCATAAAGTCAGCCATGTGCGCCAGACTCTTAACAGCCAGGACTTCAGTAGCCTGACCAACAAGATGACTGAACATGCTGTCCTCCTCCTCCTCCTCCTCCTCCTCCTCATCTACCCTGTCCTCTGGCCAGCCACGCTGAACCGAGGATATGACTGGTGTGCATGTCATATCCTCAATTTGGCCGGAGAGTTGCTCCATGTCTTCATCCTCCTCCTCGTCATAGTCCTCCACTGCACGTTGTGATGAGACGAGGCTGGGCTGTGTGTTATCACCCACACCCACTACTGTTTCTTGCTGCAACTCATCGCGCTCCGCCTGCAATGCATCATGTTTGTTTTTCAGCAGAGACCGTTTTAGAAGGCAGAGTAGCGGTATGGTGACGCTAATAATGGCGTCATCACCACTCACCATCTTGGTGGAGTCCTCAAAGTTTTGGAGGATGGTACATAGGTCTGACATCCATCTCCACTCCTCAGGTGTTATGTGTGGAGTTTGACCCATTTCCCGACGGCTTAGGTGATGCAGGTACTCAACAACTGCCCTCTTCTGCTCACATATCCTGACCAACATGTGCAGAGTTGAATTCCAACGCGTGGGGACATCACACACCAGTCTGTGAGCCGGAAGATGCAAACGGCGCTGAAAGCCGGCAAGGCCGGCTGAAGCAGTAGGTGACTTTCGAAAATGTGCAGACAGGCGGCGAACTTTTACCAGTAGATCAGACAGCTCTGGGTATGACTTTATAAACCGCTGAACCACGAGGTTGAGCACATGGGCCACGCATGGAACATGTGTCAGCTGGCCTCGCCTCAAAGCCGCCACCAGGTTCCGGCCATTGTCACACACGACCTTTTCTGGCTTTAGGTTCAGAGGTGTGAGCCAGTGATCTGCCTGCTGTTTCAGAGCTGTCCACAGCTCTTCTGCATTGTGGGGTTTGTCACCTATGCAGATTAGCTTCAGCACAGCCTGTTGCCGCTTCGCCGAGGCAGTGCTGCAGTGCTTCCAGCTTGTGACTGGTGTGGAGGGCACAGTGGATGAGGATGCGCAGGAGGAGGAGGAGGCTGAAGAGCATGACATTCCGGAGCTGTAGAGTGTGGGTGAAACACTGACTGAGGTAGGGCCTGCAAACCTTGGTGTGGGAAGGACGTGTTCCGTCCCTCGCTCAGACTGGGTCCCAGCTTCCACAATATTAACCCAGTGTGCCGTCAACGAGATGTAGCGGCCTTGCCCACAAGCACTTGTCCACGTGTCTGTGGTTAGGTGGACCTTGGGTGAAACAGCGTTGTTCAGGGCACGTGTGATGTTTTGTGACACGTGGTTATGCAACGCGGGGACGGCACACCGGGAGAAATAGTGGCGGCTGGGGACCGAGTAACGTGGGACAGCTGCCGCCATCAGGTCACGGAATGCTTCAGTCTCCACCAGCCTAAAAGGCAACATTTCCAGCGCAAGCAGTCGCGAAATGTTAGCATTTAGAACTGTGGCATGTGGGGTGTTGGCAGTGTATTTGCGCCTGCGTTCAAAGGTTTGCTGAATGGATAACTGAACGCTGCGCTGGGACAAGGACGTGCTTGATGATGGTGTTCTTTCTGCGTAGGCAACTGCAGGTGCAGGAGTGGAGGAGGCTTGTTCGCAGGCAGCATGGACAGAGGATTGGCTCGCATGCACAACCAGCGAAGACGTAGCAGTGACATCAGCAAGCACTGCTCCTCGACTCTGTTGTACTTCCCACAAAGTCGGGTGCTTGGCTGACATGTGCCTGATCATGCTGGTGGTGGTCAGGCTGCTAGTTTTGGTACCCCTGCTGATGCTGGCACGGCAGGTGTTGCAAATGGCCTTTTTTGAATCATCTGGATCCAACTTAAAAAACTGCCAGACTCGGGAAGACCTAACATTTGTACAGGCACCTTGTGTCGTCGTGTTGTTCCGGGGAACGGTTGCCTGACTTCTGCCTGGGGCCACCACCCTGCTTCTTACTGCCTGTTGTGATGCTACGCCTTCCTCCCCCTGTGCACTGCTGTCCTCGCTCTGCATATCCTCCTGCCAGGTTGGGTCAGTTACTGGATCATCCACCACGTCGTCTTCCTCTTCTGCACCCTGCTCCTCCTCCTGACTTGCTGACAATTGTGTCTCATCATCGTCCACCACTTGTTGAGACACGTTGCCAACTTCGTGAGAACGTGGCTGCTCAAATATTTGGCCATCTGTACAGACGATCTCCTCATGACCCACTTCAATATGAGCTGGCGAGAGGCCAGAAGATGTGAATGGAAACGTGAACAGCTCTTCCGAGTGTCCAAGTGTGGGATCATTAATGTCCGAGGAGGACGTGTACTCAGCCTGGTGGTAGGAAGGAGGATCAGGTTCAGAAATGTGCGGTGCAGTATCACGGCTACTGACACTTGACCGTGTGGAAGACAGAGTGTTTGTGGTGGTGCCAATCTGACTGGAAGCATTATCTGCTATCCAACTAACAACCTGTTGACACTGGTCTTGGTTCAAGAGCGGTGTACTGCTGCGGTCCCCAAGAATTTGGGACAGGACGTGCGAGCGACTAGATGTGGCCCTTTGTTGTGGCGAAATTAGAGCTTGCCCACGACCTCGGCCTCTGCCTGCACCACCATCACGTCCACTTCCTTGTTCCTTGCCAATGCCCTTGCGCATTTTGCAATGCTGTGCACTGCTGACGTGTATATTCACTACTTGTGCGTTATATCAAAGTGTGTGGAAATTGCACACAAGTGCACCTGTACGCTGCCACCAACAGGCACACGCGTGCGGTTTTAAAAACCAAGCACGGACGCAATAATAACCTAACAGGTTTTTTTGGGGAGCGACAATTACAGACAAGTCAGACACTATCTGGACTGTTTTACACTGTGTACACCAGCCCCAGATATGATGAAGGCTGGTATACGGTCACCACTACCCTGCCTGCCTGCCTGCCTGTATACTGGTACAATAGTCCTGACAAGGACTCTTTTGGTCACTAGCCTGTATTCAGACCTGGCTATACCCTGCCTGTATATAGCAACAATACAACTAGAATAGTCCTGAGAAGGACTTTTGGTCACACTGTTTGCAGCCCTGCAACTGAAAAAGCTATAAAGGGCCGCAAAGCTTTCCCTGAATCAGCGACACTCTCCCTACACTGACTGTCTGAATAGCTGTGAGCAGAGCACAGCGCGCCGGCCGATATAAAGGCTCGGTCACGCTGTGCAGGCCGGCCAATCACTGCAATTCCACAACTAACAGGGCTGTGGCATTGCAGTGGTCTGCCAGCCAATCCCTGCATGAGGGCTGGCTCTCAAAAGAGCGCCAACATGCAGAAATGAAGACCACGAGTACAGCACGAGTATCGCGAGATTACTCGGTCCCCGCCGAGCAGCCCGAGTACAGCGATACTCGTGCGAGTACCGAGTAGTGACAAGCATGCTCGCTCATCACTAATGCTGACGTCAAGTGCTGTTGAATTAATGTTGGGTTGTAAGTGAGCAAAGTAAATAGAAGTATCCAGGGAAGATCTTTGGTAAGTTCTCCAAGATGTTTGGAACCTTCCTGACAATTTTCTTCAATTACTGTGCATAGATTTGATTTAAATTTTTATTTCACTCATTTACTTTACATTTTGTTAACTAATAGAATAAACTATTAAACACTTTATATTTTATAGCATTATTAATTTGCAACATTTTTACCACAACTTCCTAAAACGTTTGCACAGAACTCTTTTCTTCCCATTTATACTCTTGTGGAGACAAAGGGAGCCAAGTGCAATCTGTACTTGATACTACTGCAGAGATTGCTTGCCCCATCATTGCCAGTAATGCTGCTGATGCTAGAGGCTCCCACATTAGTTACCATGGTATGGGGACTTATTTATTTCACACTGTCAAGTTCATTCCAAGTGTCATTTCTTTCATTTACCACACATTTTTAACACATATACACCATTTAAAAAAAATTTAACCACAATTATCCAACCTTGGAAAATATTAAATCAACCAGAAATGTTCAATTGAATCTCAGACTAGTGGTGACTAGTTGCTGTCATGTCCCAATTAACTGCACGCAGACAAATAGTGTGATTTTTGCACTTTTTTCTGTAGGTTACACACAGAAAAAAAGTAATAGAGTAGTAGTAGTGGCATGAAGGAGATTATATAGAAATACGATTGAATGTAACTGTGAATCCTGCATTAGGATAATCTAAATTACAGCTAAGCTAATGTAGCGCCCCTGAGACACTCAGGGCACTACAGGGAACTGCATCCTCACGGGGAAGCAGGATCTATTCCCTGGGACCTGGAACACCAGTGCCAGAAACACCCACACACACCAAAATCCTAGTTACCACTCCACACCTGCTGTGGGCACTGCCTAGTCACACAAGGGGATGGCCACCTAGAGGGCAGAGCCTGACCAGGGAACTAGACAGCCTGGTGGGAGGGGACAGCAGTCAGTCTAAAGAGAGTCTGAGTAAGAAGTGAAAGTAGAAAGACGTGCCTGAGAGCTGGGTCGTGTAACGGTGACCCGGGGCACAGGAAAGTGGTCGCCAGGGCAGGTACACCCGAGTACCACTGGGACCAGAGGATGCACAGGGCACAGGGCCCTAGGTCAGGTGACCGTTTCATATGGCCTGGCAAATACCTGCACAGTGAGGGGACCTCTACGGACCTCACTGACCCACAAATCTGGGGGCATTGGCAGTAAAGCAAGGATCAGGGTTCGGGACACAGACCAGCCCTACAGGGTCCACACTGCTGCCATACGGAGAAGGAGACTGCCACCGCAAAGGAACAGTCGGGCCCCAAACGCTCCATGCTACAGGGACTCAACCACACTGAGAGTGTCGGGGACAGAGCAACCGAGTCATCAACTGGCACTGGAAATACAGGGACCTGAACCAGCCGTCCAAGGGGCGATGAGTGAGTAGAGACTGTTAATTACAATCCCGGTGTGGTCTATCTTATTCTGGCATGTCCACCATACCGCTCCCTGGGCTCAGCCCTACCTGCGGAGGGCCTACCACCTCAGCTGCCATTACCACCAGCCCTAGGAGTAACCAATCCAGCAGCAGCAGTTTCCCCATATTAACCACAACCCGCAAGTGGCGTCACACAAATGACTTTTATCTCCCCTGTAAATACTCCCCATTCAAAGCACCCAGAGCACGGGACTGGGCAACGGCCACCAAAGTGACATTCCCCAGTGATACACTGCCCAGGACTGAGTACCTCATTCCCGTGCGACACACACTGAAATTACAGCAATATCTCTTTTTCTCTGCTTCTTTATGCTTTCTCACTCTGCTCCTCTCTCCTCTTTCCACTCCTCCCTCCACAGACCGCAGTATGATTTGCAAGCCGGCACCTCACACTGCCAGCAGCCAGTCTTGTCTTTGGCAAGGCAAATTGAGCAGTTTACCACAGTTAATGCTGAGTTTATGAGGGAGAGAAACAAGTGGCATGTAAGGGGAGAAATTAACATATTTTCTTCAGAAATTATATTACAAAGTTTCTTATATTTTCTTGTACTATTTATTTTTTATTGAAAATATAGCAGCTATTAAAATAAGACCTGTCACATGTCAAGAAATGAGTTTGCTATCTTGTTAATATCTTGGTGTTACTCTCAAGCTGACAATGTTTTCAATATTTCATTTTGTCCCACATTGCAGAGATATGCCCCAATTTTGTTTTGGTGCCCCAATTCTAACTCCTTCTTTGTGGTCCAAAAGGACATGTCAGAGGAGATTCCTCCAGGGCTTGTATTTAACCCACTTTCTAGTTTTGCACAATCACTCAACAGCATCTGAAACAAGTTGAATAGCTGGATCTCATGAGATTCCTCCTTTCATCTAGTTTCAAATGTCGCTAAGCAAACATTGGGCATGTGTCTTAAAGGAGGAGGACTGCATGCCCCCAATAGGAAAATCTTTTGACATGCTCACTTGTTCCAAAAGTCAGGAATTTGCATAATGATAGCCAATAAGAAAAATGATGCATTTCTTTCCAAATAGAGAGACAAAATGTAAATGATAAACAGCATTTTAGCACATTCATCATCCACATATTCATATTTTGTACTTCAACACTTTATAAAAAGCATATAAAAAGTTGATTCCTCTGTCATGATCCACGTCTGGCTCAGCAACCGCTGAGCCATCGCTGGTATCTTATTTAAGGGTTACAGGATATGGGAGGGGTTAATTCTGTTCTGCCTCATTCTGGAGGACAAGCTGCTATATCCTGGTGCAGCTCCTCTGGAACAGTGCTAGTAATAGTTCCTGCTTTGCAGCATGTGTGCCTAGCTCCCGTTAGTTAACTTGATCTGTCCTGCCTCCCTGCTATCTAGTCCTGACCCGCTCTCTCCTCTGTTCATCCGTCCCTTGTTTCCTGCCTCCTCATTCCTGTCTGTAGTTGTTTCCCAGTCTTATATGTTTGACACTGGTCTCAACCTGTGTATCCTCCACCTCTGTACGTTACTTTGTCTCTCCGGCCTTTGACCTGTATCCTCATTAATGACCTCAGCTCCATCTCTCCCTTCTGCTGTCTATGTGACATCCTGGCTCCTGACCTCTAGCAATCACCTGACTATGATTCCTTGACTCCTGTACCATTGATGAGACCTCCTGTTGCAGACCCAGCATGCTGACTACTTTATCGCCCCCTTGTGGGTTATTTGCTAAATGCACTTTGCAGATCTCTCTCCAATCTGTCTCAGTGCCTTCACACACGAGCGTGACAGCTCCTTACGTATGTCTCACAAATTCAAATATTGAAGGTATTAATATCATGTTATTTAAACATATTATGTGTCTTTTCTACATACTTTTTACCTTTTTCACAAATTTTTTGCTTGACTTTTACACAGGTCACACTATAAATATGGGTGAAATAATGCTCTAAGAATACTACACCTAATCTTGCTGCATTTTGGACAAAAGAGCATAGTAGTCTAAAACATCAAGACAATGCATTGTGTAGAAAAAACATTTATCTGTCGATTTTTAGCAGTCAAAGTGTAATAAAAAAATACATAATAAATGCTACAAAATCTGATCTAAATGCTATCTGTGAATCGAGCTTCACTATCATATGGTCAAATTAGGCAAATCATTACCGTGTGTATGTAAAATATTGAACAGCTGAGCTAAATGAATACTATTTCCTCATAAGCTAAAAGTTCATTTTCTCATTATGAAGGTTAGCAAAGGTTAACTTAGCTACATATTTTGTACAATATTGAAAAAAAAGTAAGTACTTTTCATCGCCACCTGAGAGAAAAGCCATACATTTTCAATCTTCTAAAATAATTGTATGGGAAAACTCATTCTATTGCTTCCAGACAAAATCCAATCAGTGTAATAGTTTTCTGAGGAGAAGAGAACTATATTCACATTTCATTCATGTAAAGAATGAGATAATAGATGAGTTTATGGTGGCTGAGCACCCTGTAGGCAGGGAATTTTGACACAGCGCATCAGGCCTTTACTGTGTTCATTGCATAAAAAATATCACTTAATTTGTGACTTTACCTTAGGTGGTAAACACATTATAAATGACTGAAGAAAAAAAAAAGCTGCTGGCATTGTTACAGGAAAATATTTTCAGGCTTCTGGAAGTCCTTTTCATACAATATTACAAAGAAAATATAATGCAGATGGCCTACAGCTGCTCTTTTATAAAATAAGCTATGTAGTAAAATATTAGTTTTATGGAAAAATGTAAATGTGAAAAAACTGATGAAAATCTGTCACCCATGTATGTATATGATGTGTTCATGACAGAGTACTGTGACTGTCATATTTGCCGCTTTGCTTCCACAGGAATGCTGCAGTCTGCAAGCTCAGTGACACAAAAACCCATACACATCATGATCTATCCCCCGACGAAGCACATCCAGCGAAACACGTGTTGGGACGTCTGGTCCCCACGTGTTACCCCGGCTATCTGGTTGCTTTTCCTCCCTGGTAAGTGGATCTATTTTCCCCTAGGCTATATTTGAAACCATATTGGTTTACTAGGCTCTAATTGATATTTGGGGTTATTATCCACCGGGTGATGATGTTAACCTGGGAAAGCCTTTCAGATTTTTGGGAGACCTGTTCTCCTTAAAATTTTCTCCGGGACACGTGGGGTATCTCCCCTCTAGCACCTCTTCCCTTTGGTCCTTTTTATGTATGTCTTTGTTAAATTTGATATACCCTACAGCATTATAAAATAAAATGGTTTATACATTTATAATCATGATGTGTATGGGTTTTTGTGTCACTGGGCGAATATAAAGACTCATCTGCCTTGAATTAATGCTATTTTGAGTTGTTGCCTTAATACTTTTCTATGTGGCCCCTCTATGTTTAGATGTCTGCAAGCTCAGAAGAATTTGCATGCATGGGATAAAATGCCCCACTTATGATCAGTATTACCACTTTAAAAACTTAAAAACTTTTTAACAATTGATAAAAAAAGACTTTGGCCTTCTATTAATCAACAGTCTTAAATACACAGACAATACAACATTGATAGCAACAAGTGTAAATGGAATTAAGGACTTATTATGGAGTGTCAAGAAGGAAAGTTGTAAAGGCCCCATTACACATAGCGATGTCGTTAGTGAGATCGCTGAAACGTCACAGGTTTTGTGACACAACTAGAGATGAGCGATGTTCGAGGTTCGCCAATTTCATGTTCGATTAATTTTGGGGGTGCTCGAGATCGAACTCGAACTCGAGCTTTTAGCTAAAATTTCGACAGTTCGAGTTACGTTTGAGAACGGTTTGATCACCAAAAGCAGGGTTTTTTACAGCTACAGTGTGCAGGGAGCCATCACTGGCAGCCTGCGGTAAGCTAGTAACCAATGTAAATATCGGGTATCCAAGCAAAGCGCTTTGATTAGTAACCCGATATTTACCCTGGTTACGTGTGCAGGGAGCCGACACTTCCCCACTCGGCTCTGCCCCCTCCTGCACTCGGCATGTACACTCACACTCACCTGTCCCCAGCCATGCAGTCCCCGGCACTGACGTCCTCAGCGCCACATGGCTAGGCTCCACCCACTTAGCACTCCGCCGCCTGCACACATGGCCCCGCTCGGCTCCACCCACCTCGCACTCCGCACACATGGCCCCGCTCGGCTCCACCCACCTCGCACTCCGCACACATTACCCTGTTTGGCTCCACCCACCTCCCACTCCGCACACATTACCCCGCTTGGCTCCACCCACCTCGGACTCCACACACATTACCCCACTTGGCTCCTCCCACCTCGCACTCCGCACAAATTACCCCGCTAGGCTCCACCCACCTCGCACTCCACACACATTACCCTGCTTGGCTCCACCAACCTCGCACTCCGCACATATTACCCTGCTAGGCTCCACCCACCTCGCACTTTGCACACATTACCCTGCTTGGCTCCACCCACCTTGCACTCCGCACACATTACCCTGCTCAGCTTACCTGCGGTGATGAAGTCTCGCCCTCCCAACCTCAGCGCTGTCACTGTCCTCAATGGCCGCCGCTTGTCACATCTCCTCCTCTCGCTGACGACCCGAGACTGTGACTAGCGGTGACGTCACAGGCTCCTGCGATACTTGGCTGTGAAGGCGGCGGTCATTGAAGTCAGTGACAGCTCTGCTATCAGCAGTGCAGGAGATCGTCACCGCAGGTAATGTACCTCGCTCCTGATAGCAGCGCTTGTCATGCCCTGCAGTGACCTGGGCTGACCTATTGATGTTCGCTCAGGTCACTGCATTGCTCTCCCAGCCAATGGGAAACATTCTGGTCTTCATTGACTGGGACAGTGACTATGGTATGGATCGTCATGGGAACCCCTTGGATTACAGCAGACCTGGATTTGTTTTTCTTTCTAATAAATTGGTGAAAGAGGGAATGAGTTGAGGAGTGTTTTCAAATAAAAATGTGTTTGTCGTCTATTTTTTTTATTACTTACTGGGTCGGTATCTGATAGACGCCTGACATCACGAACCCCAGGGCTTGATGCCAGGTGACATTACACATCTGGTATTAACCCCATATATTACCCCGTTTGCCACCGCACCAGGGCATGGGATGAGCTGGGGCGAAGCACCAGAATTGGCGCATCTAATGGATGCGCCACTTCTGGGGCGGCTGTGGCCTGCTATTTTTAGGCTGGGGAGAGTCCAATAACCATGGACCTCCCTAGTCTGAGAATATCAGACCGCAGCTGTCCACTTTACCTTGGCTGGTGATCCAATTTTGGGGGGACCCCCACGTGTTTTTTTTTTTAATTATTTATTTAATTTAAAATAGCGTGGGGTGCCCCCAGTTTTGGATTACCAGCCAAGGTGAAGCTGCCAGCTGTGGTCTGCAGGCTGCAGCTGTCTGCTTTACCCTAGCTGGCTATCAAAAATAGGGGGAACCCTACGTCATTTTTTTTTTTTAATTTTTTTTTTGCCTAAATACAAGGCTAAGCACCTCTTAGTGCCACATGAAAGGCACCAAAGGGTGCAAAATTACAAAATGCAGGAGAGTGGGACATAATGTGTCTTTCTGCCATTATAATGACAGAAAAGACTGATATGAAGTGTACAAGCACAAGAAAATCACCAGAGCGCTCTACGCTGTGAAAAGCAGTAGAAAATGGCACTGGAGTGAACATGCGCCTCATGTAAGTTGAAGCTATGGATCCTGGGTAAATTTATGTATTTTCCCTCCTTCTGTTTTTTTGCAGTACGCAAAAAATACAGAAGGCACACGGATGACAAACGGATGACATACAGACTGTATATGGAACGGAAACGGATGCCACATGGATGCACCCGTGAAAAAAGTGGACCGTTTTTTGTGGACCGCAAAAACGTATCGGTCGTGTGAATGTAGCCTTATTCTGCTCTGCCGTTTATAAACAACAGGCAGAAATAAGTGAATAGCACCCCCCAGCATCAGAAAATCTCCGGGGTTTCAAGGGGTAGCTGAGACCCTGGAGATCATGATTCAGGCCGGTTTATCCAGTCCCCGCTCACGTGATCACCGGTATACACCGTATACCGATGATCACATTACAGTAAATGACAGCGCCGGTAAAAAATTTATTTATCTCCCATCTGGTATGAACAAACATGTCAGATGGGAGATAAATCTCCTCCCCGGTGTCGCCAAAGTGTGTGTCCCCCCCCCGACCCCCTCCCGGAAATCCAAGATGGCCACGCGCACAGAAGCGCGCCGGTCACATTCACCCTACTCTGATTTCTGTTGTATGTGCCATGACACATGCGACAGAAAATTCCTCCCCAGGCCCTGCCCCTATAACCCCACTGTTGTTCACCGGTGTCCCAAGGTATCTGTGCAGCGTTGATCCCCCGCGGCCCCCTCCTTCACAATAGATGCTGCCGCATGCACAGAGCGGCTGTCAGCTCAGCTTCCTGTGTTCAGACACAGTGAGTGGTGGTAACCATGCATCTGTAAGCTACTGCAATGCTCTGATCATGAGGAAAGGAACATAGTTAAGCAGGAGTAGAGATGAGCGATGTTCGAGGTTCGCCAATTTCATGTTCGAGTGATTTTGAGGGTGCTCGAGATCGAACTCGAACTCAAGCTTTTTGCTAAAAGCTCGACAGTTCGAGTTACGTTCGAGAACGATTCGATCACCAAAAGCAGAGCTTTTTACAGCTACGGTGTGCAGGGAGCCATCACTGGCAGCCTGCAGTAAGCTGGTAGCCAATGTAAATATCGGGTATCCAAGCAAAGCGCTTTGTTTAGTAACCCGATATTTACCCTGGTTACATATGCAGGGAGCCGACACTTCCCCTCTCGGCTCCGCCCCCTCCTGCACTCGGCATGTACACACACACACTCACACTCACCTGTCCCCAGCCATGCAGTCCCTGGCACTGACGTCCTCAGCGCCACATGGCCCCGCTAAGCTCCACTCACCTCGCACTCCGCCGCCTGCACACATGGCCCCGCTAGGCTCCACCCACTTAGCACTCCACCGCCTGCACACATGGCCCCACTAGGCTCCACCCATTTTGCACTCTGCCGCCTGCACACATGGCACCGCTCGGCTCCACTTACCTCGCACTCCGCACACATGGCCCTGCTCGGCTCCACTTATCTCGCACTCCGCACACATGGCCCCGCTCGGCTCCACCCACCTCACACTCCGCACACATTACCCCGCTTGGGTCCACCCACCTCACACTCCGCACACATTACTCTCCTTGGCTTCACCCACTTCACACTCCCCACATATTGCCTCGCTTGACTCCACCCACCTCGCACTCCGTACACATTACCCCGCTTGGCTCCACCCACCTCGCACTCCGCACACATTACCCTGCTTGGCTTACCTGCGGTATGAAGTCCTGCCCTCCCGACCTCAGCACTGTCACTGTCCTCCATGGCCGCTGCTTGTCACATCTCCTTCTCTCGCTGCTGACCCGAGGCTGTGACTAGCGATGACGTCACAGGCTCCCATGATACTTGGCTGTGAAGTTGGCGGTCATTGAAGTCAGTGACAGCTCTGCTATCAGCAGTGCAGGAGATCGTCACCGCAGGTAATGTACCTCGCTCCTGACAGCAGCACTTGTCATGCCCTGCAGTGACCAGGGCTAACCTATTGATGTTAGCTCAGGTCACTGCATTGCTCTCCCAGCTAATGGGAAACATTCTGTTCTTCATTAACTGGGACAGTGACTATGGTATGGATCGTCATGGGAACCCCTTGGATTACAGCAGACATGGATTTCTTTTTCTTTCTAATAAATTGGTGAAAGAGGGAATGTGTTGAGATGTGTTTTTTCAAATACACATCTGGTATTAACCCCATATATTACCCCCTTTGCCACCGCACCAGGGCACGGGATGAGCTGGGGCGAAGCACCAGGATTGGCGCATCTAATGGATGCGCCACTTCTGGGGCGGCTGCGGCCTGCTATTTTTAGGCTGGGGAGAGTCCAATAACCATGAACCTCCCTAGTCTGAGAATATCAGACCCCAGCTGTCCGCTTTACCTTGGCTGGTGATCCAATTTTGGGGGGACCCCCACGTGTTTTTTTTCTTAATTATTTATTTAATTTAAAATAACAGCATGGGGTGCCCTCAGTTTTGGATTACCAGCCAAGGTGAAGCTGCCAGCTGTGGTCTGCAGGCTGCAACTGTTTGTTTACTCTAGCTGGCTATCAAAAATAGGGGGAACCCTACGTCATTTTTTTTTTAAATTTATTTTTTAGCCTAAATACAAGGCTAAGCACCTCTTAGTGCCACATGAAAGGCACCAAAGGGTGCAAAATTACAAAATGCAGGAGAGTGGGACATGATTAGAGATGAGCGAACCGGTCGCGGTTCTGCTCGAGTTTGGTTCGCCGAACGGAGGTCTCGTTCGAGTTCGGTTCGGCGAACCGGTTTGGCGAACCACTTGAACCACATAGGAAACAATGGGAGGCAATCACAAACACATAAAAACACCTAGAAAACACCCTCAAAGGTATCCAAAAGGTGACAAACAACTCACAACACAACACAAACACATGGGAAAGTGACAAGGACATATACTCATGCGATAACAAAAGAGCTGGACAAGGAAAAAGAGGAGGAGACACAGATATATGAGTATATGCAAGGAAACATCGATGCCATTACTGTGCAACTTGAGCCCTGCTCATTTTAGGCTTCCAATCTGGATAAATTGCGTGAGCTTGCCACGTACGCCTTGGGGATCTTGTCGTGTCCTGCAGCCAGCGTTCTCTGGGAACCTGTCTTCAGTGCTGCTGGGGGTCTGCTGGCAGATAAGCACACGTGTCTGTCCACTGACAATGTGGACATGGCTCTCAGTGGACTTTTCTTCCCCTGGGTCATCCAGGGGAGGCGAAAGGCACGCATATTTTTGAGAGTGCTTCATGCAAAGCATCTTTTTCATTTTGAAAAGGGGGATCAACTGATGCCAGTCAAGTGGGGTGTGTGTGGCCCTATTAGTGGAAACGAGGGAGACTGTGGGTGGAATTCCCTCACTGTGTTTCTAAAAGAACCAAGATGAACAAGTCATGGCTCTCAGAGGACTTTTCTTCCCCTGGGTCAGCCAGGGGACGCGAAAGGCACGCGTATTTTTGAGAGTGCTTCATGCAAAGCATCTTTTTCATTTTGAAAAGGGGGATCAACTGATGCCAGTCAAGTGGGGTGTGTGTGGCCCAATTAGTGGAAACGAGCGAGAATGTTTTTGTAGTCCCCTCGCTGTGTTTCTAAAAGAACCAAGATGAACAAGTCATGGCTCTCAGAGGACTTTTCTTCCCCTGGGTCAGCCAGGGGAAGCGAAAGGCACGCGTATTTTTGAGAGTGCTTACTGGGCACTGGGTAACTATGGTGATAGATGGAGAAGTGTCTGCTGTACAAGTCTTTCCGTCCCCACGAGTTGTGTGTTTAAATCCTTCCTCTGTATGTACAAGTTCCTCCACTGCTTCTGCCTCATCAACCTAGTGTTGTTCCTGCACCTCAGCCCAAACCCTGTGTGGTCAGGCCACCCTTCCTTGTAACTGCGCCCAAGGAATCCCACACACCTCCTTACTATGCTGGCAGCAGAGCTCAAGGCCATCAGGCGGTCAAATGTTTACTTTGAAATGTAGGGGAAATGTGAGACACCGCTGAGGAATTGTGGACGGTTAGCTCTGTAGAGTGAGACCGAGTTTCATCAATGGTTGTCTCCACTCAACCAGCAGCCAGGGAATGCCGGGTGCGACAATGATGCTAAACAGTCTGCGGCCCTTCTTCAGGGCAATGTGACACACGTACCTTGTATGGCTCACGTGTTGAATCCGAATCTCCAGCAATTTTTAAAACACTATCCCGGCCTACATGTCCTTCTGTCGAGGGCACGGTGTAACGCCTGCCTGGATTGACACACTCAGACGGGCTGTAAAGGATAGGCTAGTGGGAACCCACTCACCAAGCTGGACCCCCCAGAACCCTGAAACCCTTTAATCCCTATACAGTGATGTTGAATGACATGGGGCCCAAGTTGATCAATACCTGTGGAAGGCTGCAGTTCCAGAGAATAGTAGTCATGCAGGGTCAAAACATTAATTGAGGAAGAGGAACAGAATGGGAGGGACAGGACTTAATCAAAAAACAAGCACAGGTGAAATGCAAATCGGCCAATGAGGTACCTAAACAGCAAGCAGGAAAAGTAGTCAGGTAACAAGCACACAAACTCATAACACTAAACTGGGGGTAACAGTAACCAGAGGTTCATAGCTATGTCTGGCAGTGGTTTTCAGACAGGAGGGGCCTAAAAAAGGTGTTGTGTCTTCCCATTGGTTGTAGCTGAATGATGGTACTTCATCTGTGAGATACCCACCACCTGCATTCAGCCTGTGGTTCTGCATCTGTCAAGGTAAAGCATCCCAGTGGGTGAGCATAACCTGTGTCCACCTGTGCCGCTGGCGTCGACTCCTCTCCCATCATCAGCACTATGCACGAAAGGAACACGTTGTCACCTTGCGACAGGAGTACAAATTGACGTAGCGGACTACGGTGGTGACTTAACAGCTGTGTGCGGCAATGATGCAAACATGGCAGCGTGCCTTCGTCAGGCCCATGTGACACACGTGACTTGTATGGCTCACGTGTTTAATCTGATTCTCCAGCAATTTTTAAAACAACATCCCGGCCTACATGGCCTTGTACAGCGGGCACGCTCACTATGTGCTCACTTCCATCGTTCGCACCCAGTAGCTCAACAACTTTCATCACTCCTGAAGTCTTAAGGTCCGGCAGTTAAACGTCAGAAATGCGATGTTCCGACATGCAGGAATTTTAATCTGCACATGTTGCAGCGTCTGTGGCAGCACCGCAGAGCCCCGCTGAAATACGTTATTATGACGTATACCCTGGGCTAACTTGATCCAGAGGTGGTGCAGATCACGCTGCTGGAGTGGTGTCAGATCAAGGACATATGCACCGTTCTACACAGTTTACAAATGTTGACGCAGATGTTTAACACTGGCGATGACTTTCTCAGCGTGACAATTTTGGTCATCTACATGATGGAACACACTGTAAGTATTATTCGGAGTCAGGTGTTGATCCAAGAGGAAGGGAGGAAGTACTGGAGGAGTCATATGCGGAAGCGATAACAAGATCTACAAGGTCCAGACGGTCAGCCGCACTTTGGCGGTAGTCATGGTACGGTGGGGGAGAGGGATTATCAAGGGAGCATAGTATCAGCAAAACAGTTGAGGAAGGTGCAGGAGCCCAAGAAGAAATGGAGAACGAACTGGCGATGGGCATGGAAGACTAGTCAGATTAGTGAGAGCTTGCTCACATTTTGGTTGTGCGAGGTTGTGGGGAGAGGGCAAAGGAAGGAGGCACGATTCTCACCTCTCCGCCACCAACACACCAAGGACTTTGTCCTTCTGGATGCTCAAGACACATGAGCGCCTTCTTGCTGCACTACCTACAACATGACCCTCGGATTGTACGAATTACAAGTCATGCTGACTACTGGGTTGCCACACTGTTAGATCCCCGGTACAACACAAAATTTTGCGAAATAACTCCTGCCATAGAAAGGGACGCACGTATGCAGGAGTATCAGCAGAAGGTGGTACGCAATCTTACATCTGCTTTTCCACTAAACACCAGTGGTGCACAGAGTGAATCTCAACGCTTTTTCATCGACAGGAGGAAATGGTCTTACTTGTCCACTTCTGAGGGACCGAGGGCTGGCTGCTGTGCTGAGACGGCGTTGAGTACGGTGTCTCTGCAGAGTTGCATTTTTGGTCATATACAAATTGAGTTGAAAAAGGACAGATGCTGGTGAAAAGGGGAACAGGTGTGTTGGAAAGGGTAAAAAAGTTTGTGTCCATGAGTTTGGTGGTTAAGCAACATTAACATTTGCTGAAGAAACAACATCTGGTATGGTGGGACTGGCAGATTTGGATAAGGTGGTATATACTATGTTACCGCTATATAATAAAATTAAGAAGAAAAGAAAGAGAAAGGTAGATATCCCAATCGCCATTCGGTGTCCACCATGCTCACAGATGGAAAAGGAGAGGTTGGCGCAACTGGAAGGTTAGGTGGAGGATACAGAGCAGGTTGACTCTCAAACAAATAGTAGCCTGAACCGAGTTAGACGCAACTTGGATCTGGAGACTTGGAGCCCTGTTAGCGTGACAGGGTCCACACGACCACACAGCCCCGGAACTCCCTGTTAACAACACAGGGGCCATTGGTTACACAGTCCATGTGCGTAGGGGACACACCTGTGGACAGCAGGCGCATCTGCAGCAGCAGGCCTGTTTATGCCACTGGGCTGCACTAGCAGGACTGGTAGGACAGGAGCTGTTCTTAAACATTCTGCGTTACCAACTGTGGTGGCGGCCTGCATCGATGACCTATCCCTGCCTACCTCTGGCCTAAAGCTGCAATGGGTTCAACACATGGAGGTGTGCTCTTTCGGAGCATAATAGAAGACTGGGCACCTTCTTCTTGGCCTTTTATAACCTGGGTCCGTCCCAAACCAGGGTGGACCACAATGCACCTCCTGGAGAGAAGAGCAGAGTGACACGTCATGAGTGGCATAACTAGCGTCCTATTTTGAACCGCCACTTGAATGATGACCTCATGGCTGCCACAACCAAAACACCTCAACAGTCATCATCTGACCAACAACAATGAGGTGACAAGTCATAGGGGCGGCCCTCTGCAAGCCTGTTGGGAGTAGCCTGGCCAAATTGTCAGGACACCTGATGCCCTGATGTCTATATGGGCTCCCCTCATCAGGGGCAGGGCCAAAGAGTTCATTAACCGAACTAGCCTCTGATTCAGTAAGTGCCTGAGCATGCTCAGTAGCATGAAATACAGTTTTTGAAAAAAAGACTATCCGCTTCAGCATGCTGTCTAGGCACAACACAGGACTTAGACCCAGCACGGAGTGCAAGTACCTGTGCAAAGAGGCTTTTCTCAGTCAGTGTGAAGCCCCACAGGTGTTGTGTTGGTGCATTACCTTCAGGGACTCCACGTGGAGGAAGAGTTTGGTCACACTTAGGTTGCTTCTTTATATGTATTTTCGTGATGCCACTCTCGGTATTGCGGTCAGTGGGGACCGCCACTGCAGTGTAAGGGGACACCTGGGGCTGATGTTGGGTGCAGTTAGTTTTAGTGGCCTCCCGAGAGTGAGTCACACACCAGGGCCATGTGTAAGTGTGTTGAGCCGCAGGTCGCAGAATGACTCAGGCACAGTCCAAACGAGCATGCGCTGTAGCCCAAAATTAAGACTTTGCCTCAGGAATGACACAGTCAGGCAGAGCATGCTCAGTTGGCGAAACACTGGAGTTAGGCTGTGGCTGGGGTAAATCGGCACGCAAGAAGGAGCAACTGCGGAAACACTTCGTTGAATTGTGAGGGGAGTCATTTTGGAGTTTGGTGAGGAGTACCGTTACGCCAGTGAGCAGCATCCTGTGCCACAGACCAACATTCTTCCGGTGCTGTCTATACTGTTAACCATGATAGGAGCGTAAAGTCTGTATTTATGGCAACTGGACATCACATTACCCGGGTACGGTAGGCTGTGCTCAGACAGTAATCCGTGCACGCAACACTTTGTTTTATTATGAAAACACATATCTGTTCTGGGTAGGACTATATAGACAATCACACTTGCTGCCTCTGCACTGTCAAATTGTCACGTACAGTTTAAATCATAGAGGGACAGCGACACATGTTTGCATTGAATGTTGCTTTTCAATATTTACATGACTGTGTTGCAAAGCTGTGTGGTTTGCATTCACACTGTTATCATCTGCCTTATCTGTGAGGCTTCAGCTAACAAGGGTATTCAGGGTGGGTGATGTGTTTTGTCTATGTTTAGATAGATAACTGGGAATCTCTTGTGATGCGCCACTAGTAAGTTGTCTTCGCACACACACACACACACAAACAAACACACACAAACACACAATTACTGCTGCTACGCAGAGGGCTTAGCAAGCAGTAGGCAACTGAATAGATTGTTCTATTATTTCAATTTAATGCATGGTTCTTATTGTTTGTTTTGGGAAAGTGAAACAATCATTTATGAACCCAACTGCAAACAGTGCTTTTCATGTTGCGTGGTTTTGCTGCATACTGTGGATCCCACCAAATACAAGACTTAAAATGAAGCATAAGTCGCAAAGGGAATTTCACTGTGCTACAATGCGGCCTAGCAGATTGTGCAACCACCACCTGCCCCATCACGTGCATCTGCGTGCTCTTCATCCTCTGTTTCTGTGGGGACAGCAGTCACACATGGTTTTTCACACTGAACTTCCACCCCGTTACCCGTAAGCGGGAGTGTGATTGGCAGGTCGTCACTTGTTTTTTAAGTGCAAACAGATGGTATTGTTGAGCTGTCAGACATTGAGAGAACCACCATTGGATGAAGGAAACATTATATCCACACCTGCACCTTCGTCACAGATTGGCTGGACTACCTGCAGTTAATAATTGCATTCCAGAAATGGAAAGGAGTGTAGAATGCACAGGTGTTGTACCTTGCTTGGCAGCAAAGGAGCAATATCTTAGTATTCCAGACAATTATAGGATGGCAGAAAAAGTGGCAGCTCTTTGGGCAAATTAAATAGCGTGGCAAAAGTGGGCAGGTGGGTACAGTGGCCGTGTTCTGTGTGTACCAGGACAGTAAAGAAAGCCTCACTTTCTATCCCTCCTAATGATGAAATGCAGTAAGGAATTCCCTGAGTTTGCTATAAAAATAGCGTTGCAAAATGTGCATGAGGGTGTCATGCAGAGGTGCTAGAAATAGCTTGGCACCATTGGGGCACAAATTGAGTACAACAGCCACTTTTTGTATGCCACTAAGTGGCAGCATTTTTTGCTATTATTATAACTTATTAAAAACAGAGCAGGAGGGTGTAATGCAGAGGTGCTGGAAATAGCTTGGCACCAGTGGTGCACAAATGGAGTACAACAGCCACTTTTTGGATGCCACTAACTGGCAGCATTTTTTGCTATTATTATAGCTTATTAAAAACAAAGCAGGAGGGTGTCATGCAGAGGTGCTAGAAATAGCTTTGCACCATTGGGGCACAAATGGAGTACAACAGCCACTTTTTGTATGCCACTAAATGGCAGCATTTTTTGCTATTATTATAGCTTATTAAAATCAGAGCAGGAGGGTGTAATGCAGAGGTGCTAGAAATAGCTTGGCACCAGTGGGGCACAAATAGAAGTCCAACAGCCACTTTTAGGATGCCACTAAGTTTCCTCAGTGTTTGCTAGTATAATGGCTTAGTAACAATGAGTTTGAGTGTGCAATGCAGAGGTGCTGCAAATAGATTTGCACCAGTGGGACAGTAATGGAAGTCCAACAGCCACTTTTAGGATGCCACTAAGTTTAATTAGTGTTTGCTAGTATAATGGCTTAGTAACAATGAGTTTGAGTGTGCAATGCAGAGGTGCTGCAAATAGATTTGCACCAGTGGGACACTAATGGAAGTCCAACAGCCACTTTTTGGATGCCACTAACTGGCAGCATTTTTTGCTATTATTATAGCTTATTAACAACAGAGCAGGAGGGTGTCATGCAGAGGTGCTAGAAATAGCTTGGCACCAGTGGGGCACAAACGGAGTACAACAGCCACTTTTTGGATGCCACTAACTGGCAGCATTTTTTGCTATTATTATAGCTTACTAAAAACAAAGCAGGAGGGTGTCATGCAGAGGTGCTAGAAATAGCTTGGCACCATTGGGGCACAAATGGAGTACAAAAGCCACTTTTTGTATGCCACTAAATGGCAGCATTTTTTGCTATTATTATAGCTTATTAAAATCAGAGCACGAGGGTGTAATGCAGAGGTGCTAGAAATAGCTTGGCACCAGTGGGGCACAAATCGAAGTCCAACAGCCACTTTTAGGATGCCACTAAGTTTCCTCAGTGTTTGCTAGTATAATGTGTTACGAGGGGGACCCGGGGAAGCGTGCCAAGATGGGAAATGGACTGCTTCCGCCGGTCAAGGTCCACTGTGCGGTGTAAGGGACCGCCGCTATGGTGGGTGAAGAGTGAGCGGGTTGCTGCTAGCGATCGTCTGGAATGTCACAGATGATCTATGTACACCGATCTGCCCTAACCCGTGAGGGTTGTATGGCACAGATCTCACGGCTCGGTGTACCTGTTGCACGGGGAAGCACAGAGGTGCCCACGCACGTGTGCCAGTGGAAGTCACGAGAATATGGCACGAGGGTAGCACAGAGGTGCCCACGCACGTGTGATTTCAATAACCAGGTGAGTCCAAAGGAGACTTGAGGAGCTCACCTGGGACAGGAACACGGCCTGTTGACGGGGGTACTGCCGGAGCAGCAAGGCAGGAACACGGCCTGCAAACGAGGTACTGCCGGAGCAGCAAGGGCCAAGCCCACAAGAGACAGTAATGCCTGAGCAGTGGCGTGGCAGCACACTGCCAGACATCCAAACATAGAAGGACGGTCGCGCGCCGCCATGATGGCAGGGGGAGCTTTTAAGGAGGTGCAGCTCCACCCAAGGGCGGGCGCGAGGCGGAGATGACGGACTTGACC
The DNA here is from genome assembly GCF_048569485.1 of Anomaloglossus baeobatrachus. Taxonomy (NCBI): domain Eukaryota; kingdom Metazoa; phylum Chordata; class Amphibia; order Anura; family Aromobatidae; genus Anomaloglossus; species Anomaloglossus baeobatrachus. Next base: position 262,035,231 of record NC_134355.1, read on the forward strand.
CAATCAGGGTCCACGACGTCCCAGCCTGGCCAGTCAGGATTCACCACGTCACCAGCCTTGTCATCAAGCCGTGTGACGTCAGTGAGCGAATCAGGACCCACCACGCATTGCACATGCTCACCCTCCTGCCTCTGGGAAATAGAGGCGGGATCCTCGGTCTCACAATGTGCAGAGATAACGAGAATCTCACTGCTTCCCTGAGCAGTAAACCTCTGCACATTGCGCAGCCTCGCAGACCTTCGGGGCCGCTGAGCAGGAGAGTCTGCGGCAGGCCAGGAATGGGAGACCGCTTCACTCCTTGTAACAGGAGAACCACTAGGTGTCACCCTTCTGCTGCCTCTCTGAGAAGGTATCTCCTGCACACTGCGCAGTCTGCCATACCTTCGGCGCTGCTGAGCAGGAATGCTCGTGGCAGGCAAGGAATGGGAGACTGCCTCAGTCCTTGCCTCAGGAGAGCCACGAGATGTAACAATAATGGCTTAGTAACAATGAGTTTGAGTGTGCAATGCAGAGGTGCTGCAAATAGAATTGCACCAGTAGGACAGTAATGGAAGTCCAACAGCCACTTTTAGGATGCCACTAAGTTTCCCCAGTGTTTGCTAGTATAATGGCTTAGTAACAATGAGTTTGAGTGTGCAATGCAGAGGTGCTGCACATAGATTTGCACCAGTGGGACACTAATAGAAGTCCAATAGCCACTTTTTGGATGCCACTAACTGGCAGCATTTTTTGCTATTATTATAGCTTATTAAAAATAGAGCAGGAGGGTGTCATGCAGAGGTGCTAGAAATAGCTTGGCACCAGTGGGGCACAAATGGAAGTCCAACAGCCACTTTTAGGATGCCACTAACTGGCAGCATTTGTTGCTATTATTATAGCTTATTAAAAACAGAGCAGGAGGGTGTAATGCAGAGGTGCTGGAAATAGCTTGGCACCATTGAGGTACAAATGGAGTACAACAGCCACTTTTTGTATGCCACTAACTGGCAGCATTTTTTGCTATTATTATAGCTTATTAAAAACAGAGCAGGAGGGTGTCATGTAGAGGTGCTAGAAATAGCTTGGCACCATTGGGGCAATGGGGGCACAAATGGAATACAACAGCCACTTGTTGTATGCCACTAAATGGCAGCATTTTTTGCTATTATTATAGCTTATTAAAAACAGAGCAGGAGGGTGTAATGCAGAGGTGCTAGAAATAGCTTGGCACCAGTGGGGCACAAATGGAAGTCCAACAGCCACTTTTAGGATGCCGCTAAGTTTCCTCAGTGTTTGCTACTATAATGGCTTAGTAACAATGAGTTTGAGTATGCAATGGAGAGGTGCTGAAAATAGATTTGCACCAGTGGGACAGTAATGGAAGTCCAACAGCCACTTTTAGGATGCCACTAAGTTTCCTCAGTGTTTGCTAGTATAATGGCTTAGTAACAATGAGTTTGAGTGTGCAATGCAGAGGTGCTGCAAATAGATTTGCACCAGTGGGACAGTAATGGAAGTTCAACAGCCACTTTTAGGATGCCACTAAGTTTCCTCAGTGTTTGCTAGTATAATGGCTTAGTAACAATGAGTTTTAGTGTGCAATACAGAGGTGCTGCAAATAGATTTGCACCAGTGGGACAGTAATGGAAGTTCAACAGCCACTTTTAGGATGCCACTAAGTTTCCTCAGTGTTTGCTAGTGTAATGGCTTAGTAACAATGAGTTTGAGTGTGCAATGCAGAGGTGCTGCACATAGATTTGCACTAGTGAGACACTAATGGAAGTCCAACAGCCACTTTTAGGATGCCACTAAGTTTAATCAGTGTTTGCTAGTATAATGGCTTAGTAACAATGAGTTTGAGTGTGCAATGCAGAGGTGCTGCTAATAGATTTGCACTAGTGGGACACTAATGGAAGTCCAACAGCCACTTTTAGGATGCCACTAAGTTTCTTCAGTGTTTGCTAGTATAATGGCTTAGTAACAATGAGTTTGAGTGTGCAATACTGAGGTGCTGCAAATAGATTTGCACCAGTGGGACAGTAATGGAAGTCCAACAGCCACTTTTTGGATGCCACTAAGTTTCATCAGTGTTTGCTAGTATAATGGCTTATTAACAATGAGTTTGAGTGTGCAATGCAGAGGTGCTGCAAATAGATTTGCACCAGTGGGATACTAATGGAAGTCCAACAGCCACTTTTAGGATGCCACTAAGTTTCCTCAGTGTTTGCTAGTATAATGGCTTAGTAACAATGAGCTTGAGTGTGCAAAGGGCAGGAGGGTACAGTGGCAGGGTTGTGGGTCTGGGTAGAGGAAAGGAAGCCTCACTTTCTATCCCTCCTAATGGGGAAATGCAGCGAGGAAATCCCTGACCTTAGCTACACAGACGCTGTTATCTTGTGTAGCTGTTAAAATCTGTTTTCACTGACCTGACTGTCACCTATGGCTCTGACCATGCTGGTATTAGCCCTTACAAGGACTAATAGAAACTTCTATCCCTATTCTGTATAGCGCTGTGTGTAGAGCGTACACAGCAGTATCGGAGACAGGAGCTACGCCAGCGGTGACTGACACCCAGACGCAGAAGGCAGATAATGGCGTCCAGACGGGCAGATGCTCTTATTTATAATGCAGGGACATGTGACATGGACATCCTATCACACATGCCTTTGCTTCTCTGGCTAAAAGTCCACTTAGCTGTGTGTGTGTCTGGGATTGGCTGACATGCTGGCCCGCCCCACTACACGCGCGCGCTTATGGAAGGAAGACATTATCCCTACAGCAGTGATCTGAATGCACTGTTCCCGCACACTATACGCTGAAATTTCATAATAGTGTGAGTCACAGAGTGACTTACACTATTACAGCGGAAAGCCAGCTAGTAATTAGCTTGGCTTTTTGCTGCTAGAACCGTTCTCGAACGTAACTAGAACTATCGAGCTTTAGCAAAAAGCTCGAGTTCTAGTTCGATCTAGAACAGCCCCCAAAATCACTCGAACCGCGAACTGGAGAACCATGAACCGCGAACCGCGCTCAACTCTAGACATGATGTGTCTTTCTGCCATTATAATGACAGAAAAGACTGATATGAAGTGTACAAGCACAAGAAAATCACCCTAGCGCTCTACGCTGTGAAAAGCAGTAGAAAATGGCACTGGAGTGAACACGTGACCGCCTCATGTAGGTTGAAGCTATGGATCCTGGCTAAATTTATGTATTTTCCCTCCTTCTGTTTTTTTGCGGTACGCAAAAAAACGGAAAATACACGGATGAGAAACGGATGACATACGGACCGTATATGGAACGGAAACTGATGCCACACGGATGCACCCGTGAAAAAAATGGACTGTTTTTTGCGGACCGCAAAAACGTATCGGTCGTGTGAATGTAGCCTTATTCTGATCTGCCGTTTATAAACAGCAGGCAGAAATAAGTGATTAGCGCCCCACAGCGTCAGAAAATCTCTGGGGTTTCAGGGGTAGCTGAGATCCTGGAGAACATGATTCAGGACGTTTTTTTCGGTCCCCGCTCACGTGATCACCGGTATACACCGTGTACCGATGAGCACGTTACAGGAAATGACAGCGCTGGTAAAAAAATTATTTATCCCCCATCTGGCATGAACAAACATGTCAGATGGGAGACAAATCTCCTCCCCGGTCCCCTCCGGTCCCCCGGTGTCGCCAAAGTGCCCCCCCGACCCCCTCCCGGAAATCAAAGATGGCCGCGAGCACAGCAGCGCGCCAGCCGCATTCACCCTACTCCTCTGTTTTCTGTCGCATGTGCCATGACACATGCGACAGACAACTCCTCCCCAGGTCCTGCCAGGTCCCCCCCTATAAACCCACTGGGATTCCCCGGTGTCCCACGGTATTTGTGCAGCGTTGATCCCCCGCGCCCCCCTCCTTCACAATAGACACTGCCGCATGCACAGAGCAGTTGTCAGCTCAGCTTCCTGTGTTCAGACACAGTGAATGGTGGTAACCATGCATCTGTAAGCTACTGAAATGCCCTGCTCATGAGGTAAGGAACATAGTTAATCAGGAGAGCTATACTACATTTCCAAATGGAGGTATTTGATTTTATAGTTGCCCTGCTGAACGACTACCAAACATGAAAGTCCGTTATACGCCATAAGAAAACATGTCTAAATAGCGAGCTCTGTTGTTTTGTATTTATTCAGCTGGATAACTGGACTTAAAGGGGTATTCCATCACCAAGATCCTATCCCCAATATATAGTAGGTGGAATAGCAATAATATCAGCAAATACCAATATTTGGAAATGTAGAATAGTTCTCCTGATTAAACATGCCCTTACCTCATGAGCAGGGCATTGCAGCTTTCGTAGCAACAGTTACGACATGAACTCTGCTGCTGTTGACCCGGGGAGAGTGGGTGCAGATTCATTGCACCCACACTCCTGACATGGAGGATCTGCACTCCTAGAAAATGGGGGATACGTTCCCTGAGCGTGTCCCCCCCCCCATATTCTAAACGGTCCAAAGTCGTTGTGGGACCCCCTTATTTTTTTTTTCTTACGATAAATTGGTGAAAAAGGGAATGTTTTGGGGAGTGTTTTTTGAAATACATTTTTTTTGTGTCTATTTTTTTTGTTAGTACTGACAGTTTGTGATGTTGGGTATCTGATAGACACCATAACATCACAAACTGCTGGGCTTGATGTCAGGTGACCTTACAGCTAGTATCAACCCCATTTATGTTTTTCTTTCTAATAAATTGGTGAAAGAGGGAATGTGCTGAGGAGTGTTTTTTCAAATAAAAATGTGTTTGTAGTCTATTTTTTTTATTACTGACTGGGTTGGTATCTGATAGATGCCTGACATCACGAACCCCAGGGCTTGATGCCAGTTGACATTACACATCTGATATTAACCCCATATATTACCCCGTTTGCCAATAGACCAGGGCACGTGATGAGCTGAGGTGAAGCGCCAGGATTGGCGCATCTAGTGGATGCGCCACTTCTGAGGCGCCTGCGGCCTGCTATTTTTAGGCTGTGAAGTGCCAATAACTATGGACCTTCCCACCCTGAGAATACCAGACCACAGCTGACCGCTTTACCTTGGCTGGTGATCCAATTTGGGGGGGACCCTATTTTTTTTTGTAATTATTATTATTTATAGAATAACTATAAAAAAGAGCCTGGGGTGACCTCCACATTGGTTCCCCAACCACGACAAAGCTGCCAGCTGTGGTTTTCAGGTTTTCTGCTTTAACCTAGCTGGCTATCAAAAATGGGGGGACCCCGCATCATTTTTATTTTTAACATAAAAAAAATTAATGGGCTTTCCTGTATTTTGATTGCCAGCCAAGGTAACACCAGGCAGATGGGGGTGGCAACCCGTAGCTGTCTGCTTTAACTGCACTGAGAATCAAAAATACCGCGGGGCGCTACGTCATTTTTTTAATGATTTATTTTTACAGCACTATCATGTCAGGCAATAAAAATATAGGGAAGCCCATTTTTATTTAGTTATTTAAATAAATAATAAAAAAAAAAATATATGGGCTCCTGCTGCATTTTTTGTATTGCTAGATAAGGGTAATCCAAGCAGCTACTGGCTGCGAACCCCCACTGCTTGGTGTTACCTTCACTGTCAATGGAAAATCCAGGGAAGCATTTTTTATTTTTTTTTCCCAAAAAACTAAAAAAAAAAAATGATGTGAGCTTCGCCATATTTTTGTATGCTAGCCAGGTACAGCAGGCAGGTACGGGCTGCCCGCAAACCCCAGCTGCCTATTTGTACCTGGCTGGGAACTAAAAATATAGGGAAGCCCTTTTTTTAATTATTTCATGAAATAATTAAAAAAAAAAAAAAGACGTAGGCTTCGCCCCATTTTTGTGTCCATCCGGGTACAACTAGGCAGCTGGGGATTGAAATCCTCACCACAGGTTAGCCCGAGGTTTCTGGGCGCCTCTGCTGCGAATTGCAGTCCGCAGCCGCCCCAGAAAATGGCGCTCTCATAGAAGCGCCATCATACTGCGCTGTATCCAACTCTTCCAGCTGCCCTGGTGACGGTGGCTCGCTGGGTAATTATGAGTTAATACTAGCTTTGTTTTACTAGCTAGTATTAAGCCAGAGATTCTTAATATCAGGCAAGTTTGACCCTGCCATTAAGAATCCCCAATAAAGGGTTAAAAAAAAAAGACACCACACAGAGAAAAAATACTTTAATAGAAATAAATACACAGACACATTAGAGACTCCATGTTTATTACTCCCTGTCAGCCCTCCACGATCCTGCTCTTCTGTCTTCTTTCTGATTCAACCCATACAGCTCTGCTACATCAGGCTTCACTGCATGGGAGAAAGACGCTGCTGCCCCGTGCAGAAATCACTCAGTGAGAATGACCACAGGCTGCCGGCTGTTAGCGGTGACTTCACCGCTCACAGCCGGGTTACCATAGCAACGGTGCTCCAATCACGTGATCCCCGGTGCCGCTATTCACTGGCTGTGACAGCCAGTCCTTGCATGTGGGCTGACTCTGTAAAGATCCCCCCATGCAGGAACGGGGAGTCGTCCGTGTGCCAGAGCATGTCGTCGGTACAAGGAGATACACAAACGATCACCGCGTACTGGAGAGATGCACTGACAGGACATGACGTCTAGCCATGTGACCAGTCTGTAGCTAATGAGATAATAGACACGTGACTGGTCACATGACTATTTTGACGTCACGATAGGTCCTGTCATCACTGCTGCTTACCGGGAAGATGCCGAGATTACCAATAGAAAAGCTGCGGGAGACAGAGTGCAGGACGCATCGCGGGCACCGGTAAGTGTTATGGCAATGTTTATTAACTGTATGTGTACATTTATAATGTGTTTTTATGTGTTTGTGATTGCCTCCCATTGTTTTCAATGGGGCTCGAGAGGTACATCGAATGGGGCACCGTTCGACGAACCGAACCAAACTCGAACTCTAGCGGGGTGGCTCATCTCTAGTCATGACCACATTTTTGCTTAAAATTTTATTTAACTATTTTCCTCCTCTAAAACCAGAGTGCATCTTATAGTCCGGTGCGTCTTATAGTCCGAAAAATACAGTATATACAATAAGTTCCAACCACTATCAGTTCTGTGGCCCGGTTCTTCATTCATATGCAAAAATCAACTGCGGAAAAATCAACCGCTATTTACACACGGAAAAATCAACCGAACAAAGTTACTTGGGATTGGGAGAGGGGGACTCCTGGCCGTCCGGTCTCAGGATCTCCTCTCCCTCAGTCTGGGTATACATATACCGCTTACCGGGTGTCTTTAGTGACTAGTGGGAAGCGGGGACTGGTACTGGACGTTCCTCTGGTTGGGATACCGACTCTGCAGCTGCCTTCTCGCGTGGGCTCAGTTCCATGTCCAGGGCATACCAGTCCCGCTCTCCCTTGTGCCGGGTATAGCTCACCTGATCACCGGAATAGAGTTTGCATCCAGGGTGACCCTTGCAGAGGCGGGAAGCCACATTTCGGCGGGAGACGAAGACTTGTTTGGGAAGCCCCCATTCCGAAAAGAAGCCCCACAACCGCTTTAGGTCAAACTGGGTTACTACTCCGACCCGCAGTGGGCCCCAGGTCATTGGATTGGCCTTGCAGAGCCGCTGTTTTGCCACCAGGTTACGGACCTCTTTCTCCGCCAGCCAGTCTTGACGCAGCTGCTCCTCATAAGCCAGCTGGGAGATGGTAGCTTGTCAGATGGCCCACTCCTGATCCACTTCACTGATGGGTGCAGGGGAGACAGCTTCCATCTCAGTGTGGCTTTCCCCCAAGCCATACCTGGGGAAGCGCTGACCAGAGCATCCGCTCCTGGCTCCGGGTCAAAGGCGGCCTGGTCACAGTCTGCCCATGTTGCAGCAGTCGGGTCATCCACTACCAGAGGTTAGGCAGCCAGGTCTTCGGCTACCCAGGAGACGGTAGTTAGATCGGGTGTTTCTGCAGCTGGGGGTTGTGGACGGTCTGGTGGGACCTGGAGGATGTCGCCAATGGCAGGGGTGACCAGGTTCTCTGCAGCCTCTGTTGCAGATTCCTCCAACTCCAGGATTGGCGGTTCCTGTTCTTCATGGGCCCACATGACTCCCACCGCTCCCATCGTGGATGCCTCCCAGTTACGGATGGCATTTATCTGCACTCTCCACAGCATTTGGCTCACCTGAAAACCTCCACCTTCATCTCTCGAGTGCTCCAGAACAGAGGGCGCAGCGGTGTAGCCCAATGACAGCTAGGGTTTGCCATGGCTGACACCCTGCACCTCAGGTGCTCCCGGTATGTCCATCTCCTTTGTGCTCCAAGATCCAAATCCCTTTACATTAGTTTTGTTTTTCAGTTTCCTTGCACACAAAGGGGCGGGTCTTGACTTTCGCGCCACTCTCCTCATGTTAGTTTTGTTTCTCACTTTGTCCTGCCTGGGAGGAGATGGGCCTTGACTTTCACGTCACTTACCCTGCCAGCTCACGAAGGGCGGGCACTATTTAATTTCTTGTTGTTCAATAATGGCTTCTGTTTGAAAACTTTTTCAATTAAACAGTCTCACAAGCACTCAGTCCATAAGGCGCACAGTACCCAGGTTTTAGACTGGGCATGATATTCGTGATGCCAAAATGTAGCACCCAGGGGGCAGGGGTTGTCAGGCACAGGGAATCTCTTACCTGAGTTACTCGTCACCGGGCCGGTGATGTCGGTTTAGGATGTCTTGATGGCCTGCCCAGCTTTGTGCTCCGAGATGTACATCAATAAGAAGGAAAGATGATGGGGGTAGTAGTAGGATGAATGTCGTGATGCCACCTGTGGTATGCGGTCAGGGATTAGCTGCCTCTGCTGTTGCTGTCCTCCGGGGCAGATGGTAGTTGCAGCTAGAAATGGTATCACTCTCCAAAAGTGGTGCGGGCCACGGGGAGGATGATGAGGGGAGTAGGGATGACCTTTAGTGCCTAGGCGCTGGGCAGCGGCATCGGTCATAAGAGTCCGAGTAGGTTGCTGCGGTTCCAGTTGTCTTTACTCACTTTTCGGTGCCACTTGCTGTTATGGGCCCCGTCAATCCCGGATTCCTTCAGAGGTCAGTCCGGTATGATGCTTGGTGAGTCCCTTCCTCCTAGAGCCATGTGTGTTGGATCCCCGTGGCATAAAGCTACTTAGGGACCCCAGTTCATCTCGAGTAGTACTCTTGTCCCTATTTGCAGGTGCCGCGGTTCGTCAGTGGGGCCTGGTTCGGTCCAAGGCCCCGGATCACTATCTGGCACTGAGCTTTCGGGCTCTGTGTGGCCAGGGAAGCTTGAAACCTCCCCATCCTGACAGATTCTTTAAAACCAACTTGGAGAATGATCTTCCCCAGGGTCCTGCACCTTGTGTAGCACCGATTCCGATGGAGCAATGAAGCTCTCCCCTCGGCAACCGCATGAACTCCTGTGTCCCACCAGAGCAGCGGTAAGACACGTCTGTTCTTGTCCTCTCCTGCCGGAGAACTCCTCTCTTGCTGGATCCGGGTTAAGCACTACACCTGAAATGAGTTGCAGTACTCTGTGGTGACTGAAGCCTCAGGGGCACCACATTGTCACAAACAGAGTTACATAGCTAAAGGAGAATTGTCTTTCAGCAGTACTGAGTATTTCAGGAAAAGATTGTCAAGATACTATAGTAGGTCATGAGCTGCATAGTGCATCTCTCTCTCCAGAAAACCGCACCACCTTATGGACCTGGCCAATGTGACAGAAGCATGTTCACACACTGATGTTACAATGTTTTTGTTTAAAAGTAACAATGTATAGCATAGGCTATTCATCACTTTGTTATTTACAATCAATATTTTAATACCTGTTGAATGCTAACTCTACATACTTATAAATTGCTGTACCAAATGTATTTGGCATCCTTGCATTTTCCACACTTTTCTACCACTCATTTATTTGTAGAGTAAATACAGAACTCTAAAAGCAACTCATTTAGCAACCCATCTAATAAATAAATGGCCTACACTGTCATTACTTACCTACTTAAATTTGTGCTGTATCCCGAGACCATAGTATAAATATTTTTCTTTTAAATCTGTGTAAGTAGCAAATATACAAATACATAACATAAAGGTTTACTTGTGTCTGAATAAATGCGTAGCAGTGGAGCACTGAAGCCCTTTGGTTTCAAGGAAAAAAAAATACACTTAAATCATTCCTTAACCCCTTTACGACCGCCGATACGCCTTTTAACGGCGGTAAATAAGGGTACTTTTTCCGATCCGCCGCTTTTTAACGGCGGTCGGAAAAAAGGGTCTAGCGCCCCCCAGAGTCAGAAAATTTCCGGGGTCTCAGCTGCCGGGGGTAGCTGAGACCCTGGAGATCATGATTCGGGCCGGTTTTTCCGGTCCCCGCTCACCTGATGACCGGTATACACCGTATACCGATCATCAAGTTATAGTAAATGACCGCGCCGGTAAAAAATGATTTATCTCCCATCTGGCATGATCAAACATGCCAGATGGGAGATAAATCTTTTTCCCGGTTCCCTCCGGTCCCCCGGTGTCCCCAAAGTGCCCCCCCCGACCCCCAACCCCCTCCCGAAAATCCAAGATGGCCGCGCGCACCGGCGATCACAGCAGCGCGCCGGCCGCATTTACAGTGTTCCTATGGTTTCTGTCGTATGTGCCATATCACATACGACAGAAACCTGCTCCCTAGGCCCTGCCGGGTCCCCCCCTACCCTCCCCCTGGTGTCCCCCGGTGTCATACATACCGGAGCGCTGATCCCCCGCGGCCCCCTCCTCCGGCTCCTTCTCAGCAGACTCCGGTCACATGAGCAGAGCGCAGCTGTCAGCTTCCTGTGTTCAGGACGCTGGCTGCTCGCACTCTGCAGCTGTGACCCAGGGAGGGTGGGTGCAGATTCTTTGCACCCACTCTCCTCAAATGGAGGGTCTGCCCTCCTAGAAAATGGGGGATACGTTCCCTGAACGTGCCCCCCATATTCTAGAAGGTCCAGAGGCGACGTGGGACATCCAAATGGATTATAGTGGATTTTTTTTTTCTTTTCAATAAATTGGTCAATCAGGGAATGTTTTGGGGAGTGTTTTTTCAAATAAATTTTTTTTTGTTGTCAATTTTTTTTTATTACTGTCAATTAGTTATGTCGGGTATCTGATAGACGCCGTGACATAACTAATTGCTGGGCTTGATGCCAGGTGACATTACACACCTGGTATCAACCCCATTCATTACCCCGTTAGCCAACGCACCAGGGCGCGGGATGAGCTGGGGCGAAGCGCCAGAATTGGCGCATCTAATGGATGCGCCACTTCTGGGGCGGCTGCGGCCTGCTATTTTTAGGCTGGGAAGAGTCCAATAACCGTGGCTCTTCCCATCCTGAAAATACCAGACCCCAGCTGTCAGCTTCACCTTGGCTGGTGATCTAATTTGGGGGGACCCCACGTTTGTTTTGTTTTTTTTAATTATTTATTTATAAATAATTAAAAAAAAAAAACAGCTTGGGGAGCCCTCCAAATTGATCACCAGACAAGATGAAGCTGTCAGCTGTGGTTTGCAGGCTACAGCTGTCTGCTTTACCCTAGCTGGCTATCAAAAATAGGGGGGACCCCACGTCATTTATTTTAATTCTTTTTTTTTTTTTGGGCTAAATACAAGGCTAGGCATCCTTTAGTGTCACATGAAAGGCACTAAAGGGCGCCAGCTTAGAATATGCAGGGGGGTGGGACGTTATATATGTTTGACATCTATCCATTCATCCATTGTAGCATTTTACGCTGTGTGCCCACAATCAGGGTTTGCAACGTTTTGGACGCAGAGTGTTTTCCCTGCGTCCATAACGCTGCGTTGTGCAGTAGAAGCACAGTGGCAGGATTTTTAGAAATCCCGTGCCCACTGTGTTTCTTTTCTCCGCAGCATAAATCGACCTGTGGCGCAGCTTCCCGAGCCTCAGGATGTCAATTTATGCTGCGGAGATGAGTGTTCTCTGCAGGTAGAATAGAACTAAAGTCCACAGCAGCCTGAACCCAAATCGTGGGCATGGGCAGCTGCGTTCTCCCGTGGACAACACTCACATTTCTGCAGGAGGCTGACACTGTGTACTAGACGCCGTGTCGCTGGATCATGGCCACATAGCCTAAAGGCCGCTTTACACACTGCGATATCGGTCCCGATATCGCTAGCGTGGGTACCCGCCCCCATCTGTTGTGCTACATGGGCAAATCGCTGCCCGTGCCGCACAACATCGCGCAGATGCGTCACACATACTTACCTGCCCGGCGACATCGCTGTGACCGGCGAACCGCCTCCTTGCTAAGGGGGCGGTCCGTGTGGCGTCACAGTGACGTCACTGAGCGGCCGCCCAATAGAAGCGGAGGGGCGGAGATGAGTGGACGGAACATCCCGCCCACCTCCTTCCTTCCTCATAGCGGCCGGGAGGCAGGTAAGGAGAGGTTCCTCGTTCCTGCGGCGTCACACATAGCGATGTGTGCTGCCGCAAGAGCGACGAACTACATCGTTACTGCTGCTGTAACGATAATCGAGAATGGACCCCCATGTCACCGATGAGCGATTTTGCACGTTTTTGCAACGATGCAAAATCGCTCATCGGTGTCACACGCAGCAACATCGCTAATGCGGCCGGATGTGCGTCACCAATTCCGTGACCCTAACGACTCCGCATTAGCGATGTCGCAGCGTGTAAAGCCCCCTTAACAGTGAGAAATTTGTTGCTACAGCAACAGTTTTGTGAAGTACCTGTGGATTCAAAATGTTTACTATACTCCTGAATAAAATCCTTGAGGGGTCCAGTTTCCAAAATGAGGTCACTTGTGGGGGGTTTCTGATGTATAGGTGCCCAAGGGGCCCTGCTAATGTGACATGGTGCGCGCAATTTACTTCAACTTTTCCAAAATTCAAATGGTGCTCCTTCCATTCCAAGCCCTCCCATTTATCCAAACAAAGGTTTTTGGCCACATGTGGGGTATCCCTGCGCTCACAAGAAATTAGATAACAACCTGTGGGGTACACGTTTTGTTGTTGCCTCTTGAAAAAGTGAAAAATGTGTCGCTAAATCAACATTTTTGTGAAAAAAATGAAAATTTCAATATGGCAACCTAAGCTTATCAAATTCTGTGAAGTATTCGTGGATTCAAAATGCTCAATATACACCTAGATTAAAGCCTTGAGGGGTCTTATTTCCAGAATGGGGTCACTTGTGGGGGACCTCCACTGCTTAGGCACCTCAGGGGTTCTCCTAATGCAACATGGCGTCCGCTATTGATTCCAGCCAATTTTGCAGTCAAATTACACTCCTTCTCTTCTGAGCCCTGCCATGCGCCCAAACAGTTGATTTCCACCACATACAAGATATCAACAAACTCAGGAGAAATTGCGCAATAAATTTCATGGTGATTTTTTTCCTGTTACCCTTGTGAAAAAAAAAGATACCTGGTTGAAGTAACAATTTTGTGGTAAAAATTTTATTTTTTTATTTTCATGGCTCAACGTTATAAACTTCTGTAAAGCACCTGGGGGTTCAGGGTACTCACCAAACATCAAGATAAATTCCTTGAGGGGCCTAGTTTCCAATATGGGGTCACTTGTGGTGTTTTTTTGCTGTTTACGTACCTTAGGGGTCCTCCAAATGCGACATGGTGCCCGCAATCTTTTTCAGCCAAATTTCCTTTCCAAAATTCAAATATTGCCCCTTTCGTTCCAAGCCCTCCCATTTCTCCAAACAAAGGTTTCAGACCACAAGTGAGGTATCACCGCGCTCATAAAAAAGTGGGTAACAAACATTGGGGTCAAATTTTTGGAATTACCTCTTGAAAAAGTGAAAAAATTGATGCTAAAGCAACATTTTTGAGAAAAAAATGAAAATTTTCAATGTGACAACGTAACGTTATCAAAATCTGTGAAGTACCTGTGGATCCAAAATGCTCACTATACCCCTAGATAGAAGCCTTAAGGGGTCTAGTTTCCAAAATGGTGTCACTTGTAAGGGGTTTCTGCTGTTTAGGTACCTTAGCGGACATGTAATTGCAACATGGTGCCCGCAATCTATTTCAGCCAAATTTGCTTTCCAAAATTCAAATATTGCTCCTTCTGTTCCGAGCCCTCCCATTTGTCCAAACAAAGGTTTCTGACCATATGTGGGGTATTGGCGCGTTCATAAGAAAGTGGGTAACAAGTTTTGGGGTTCATTTTGTTGTGTTATTTCTTCGAAAAGTGAATAAATTTGGGGTAGAGCAACATTTTAGGTAAAATTTCATTTTTTGCTTTTTTTCATTCCACTTTGCTTTAGTTCCTGTGAAGCACCTGAAGGGTTAATAAACTTCTTGGATGTGGTTTTGAGTACTTTGAGGGGTGCTGTTTTGAGAATGGTGTCACTTTTAGGTATTTTCTGACACTTAGGCCTCTCAAAGTCACTTCAAATGTGATGTGGTCCCTAAAAAAATGGTTTTGTGAATTTTGTTGAAAAAATGGGAAATTGCAGATGAACTTTGACCCCTTCTAACTTCCTAACCCCAAAACATTTTGTTTCAGAAATTGCGCTAATGTAAAGTAGACATGTGGGAAATGTTATTTATTAACTGTTTTGTGTGACATAACTCTCTGGGTTACGGGCATAAAAATTAAAAGTTTGAAAATTGCAAAATTTTCAAAATTTTCATCAAATTTCCGATTTTTTCACAAATAAAAGCAAAAAATATCGTTCTAAATTTATAACTATCATGAAGTACAATATGTCACGAAAAAACAATGTCAGAATCATTGGGATCCGTTGAAGCGTTCCAGAGTTATGACCTCATAAAGTGACACTGGTCAGAATTGCAAAAAATGGCCTGGGCATTAAGTACAAAACTGGCTTCGTCCTAAAGGGGTTAAAGCCAAGGTAAACTAGTTTGTAAACAAAGTTATGTTTTGGGACACTGATTTAGAAACTCACATGAATAATGTGGGTGTACAATGTCTGCAATCATATAAAAACATGAATAATGCTTACAAAATACACCTTCCCACAAGAAGATTTCATTGCCCATAATTAAAGATGAGCAAACTTTCTTCGGCTTGGTTCGCCGAGCTGAGACGAACATGGGGTGCGCTCACGGACCTTTATCGAACCAAATCCAGACCGAACTTCGAACTATTATCAAACCGCATTGGATTCAATGAGAGGCCAAACATAAGGCACAGAACACAGCTTTAGGCCTCTTTCACACGTCCGTAAAAAACCATGCACGTTTTTCACGGACGTGTCAGAGGTGCGTTTTGCCCTGCGTGAGCCGTGTTTATGAGCTACGTGTGTTCTTCGTGTGTTATCCATGATAACACATGGAGAACGGGAACTTTCTACTCACCTGTCCCTGGCGTCTCTGTCCGTGGTGCTCATCTTCGGTCTCCGGTCCTGCCGACTCCCCGCTGTTGCTGCTTCCGGCCGCAGTGAAGTGAATATTCAATAAGCATAATGAGTGGCGGACGGAAGCAAGTGCCAGCAGCGGCAGAGACAGCAGGGCTGTTGAAGGTGAGTAAAGGTTTGGGTTTTTTTTCTCACAGACATGTCTTCTCTCCAGTGTGTGTCACACGGAACACATTTGTGTGGTCCGTTTGCATTACGTGTGACACATTTGCGATCCGTGTGACACCCGTGACGCCGGAGAGAGAACGGACATGTCGGCTTGAGAAACACACGGACACAGGTAAGTACGGAACGGACACACGTTCCGTGCGCAAATACTTACGTGTGTCCAAAACCATAGGAATACCTAGGTCTAAGTGTGTACGTGTCTCCGGTATGTGAGAAAACTGCCAAACACGTACCGGAGGCACTTACGTGTGAAAGAGGCCTTAGGGGAGGGTTGAAAGGCTTCCAAAACGGGGGCATGGCCTGACTGCTGATGGTTCCGGCCGCATAACTCCTCAGCTTGGGTGCAAGCGGTTCAAAACCGTCTCAAACAGGACCTTCCTCCTACTCTCCTGGTGCTAGGCAGTGTGGTCCAATTCTTGGTTTGTATTTCTCGGCTCCTTCCTGGCCCTACGGGCGCTGCCTATTTGTATGCCCTTTGCTGCACAGGATTCATGCATATTGGCTCTAATACACAATATATTAAGTGGTATGGTCTATTTTTGAGGCCACGTATCATTAATATTCTGTGTGCACTTTACTCTTAATTCTTTTTGCACTATGGTTTTTGAGCCATTATTATAATATATGCATGAATGGCTGTGAATGCATGTTTATGCTTGTAATTCTTTGATCAGTGGCTTATTCATATGCCAGTTCCTTCTCCTCCTGCTGCACTTGCACTTTATATTTTTGGATCTATGGCCAGGCAGTCAGATTTATTGTACTGTATATTAGAAATTATTTTATAATCATTTTTACAACCAAGAAGTATATATTTTAGATATAATCTGCCTTTATCAATTTTTGTACTGACCATATTGCACCATTTTGTGCCATGTATGCTTTTATGGGGTAGGTTTTTTTTTACTTGTGGGTAGGTACCAGCACTAAATACATTTTTGTAATATTTATATGATGAAAAAAAAATAATGAATTTTCATAACCATGGCAGTTTTTTGATATTTATTAATTCTTAGTCAAACTCAATTTTTGGGTTAACTCCCACTCTCCTGGAATGGGGAGAAGGATTTCTGTGTGGAGACCCCCGGGAACAAGATGACCAGAGGGAAAGCAGCAAAACGACCGTCCCAGGCCAAGCTTACAGATTTCTTCCTCAAAGACGGCAGCGCGGCAAAAGGAAAGGTGGCGTCTTCCCCTGCTTCCACCTCTTCCCGCTCCTCCAAAAGAGGCTCAGTGGTGGTCCTCGCTGCAGGAAGATCTGAGAGATATGCTGTCAGGGATCCAGGGAGACATAACTGCCATAGGGGATAGAACGGCTCGCTTAAGGGGGCTTTACACGGTACGACCGATTGTGCAATTTCACAATCGATCGTATTTGCCCCCGTCCTTTTTGCGTCATGGGCAAATCGCTGCCCGTGTTGCACAAAGTCAGTAACCCCCGTCACACATACTTACCTCTCGTGCGACCTCGCTGTGGGCGGCGAACGTCCACTTCCTGGAGTAGGAGGGACGTTCGATGTCACAGCGACGTCACACGGCCGCCGGCCAATGGAAGCGGAGGGGCGGAGATGAGCGGGACGTAAACATCCCGCCCATCTCCTTCCTTCACATAGCCGGCGGCGGCCGCGTGACGCAGGTGAGCTGCTGTTCATCGTTCCCGGGGTGTCACACGGAGCGACGGGTGCTACCCCGGAAACGATGAACAACTAAATTAAACGATATTATGGAACCTAACGAGCAGTACACGACTCACGATTTGTGATCGATACTGCGTCGCTAGGAGGTGTCACACAGGCCGGCATCGCCAGCGATGCCAGATGTGCGTCACAAAAACCGTGACCCCGACGATCTATTGCACGATAGATTGTCTGGTGTAAAGCAGCCTTTAGAATCAAAGATGGAGGAGCTGACTAAATCCCACAATGATCTTATAGATGCCCATTCTGCATTAGATGACCACATTAACAACCTACAAGCTAAGGTTATTGATCTAGGGGATCGGTCCCGCCGCAACAATATAAGGATTCGGGAAATCCCCGAGTCGGTCTCTGATGGTGAGCTGCCAGAATTTCTCCAAGGCTTTCTGTCTGTGGTGCTTCCTGAGGCTGAGCCAGCTAGCCTCATGATGGATCGGGTTCAGAGGGTCCCTAAGCCCAAATCGCTCAGTGCTGACATCCCACGCGATACCCTGGCCCGGCTCCATTTTTTTTAAATCTAAAGAGGCATTTCTACCCTGTGGAGACAACCGGATTTGCCTCAAAAGTATGGTGCCCTGGCGGCCTTTAGTTTCCAGATCTATCGCCAGGGAAACTTGCAAAAAGAACGGGAACATGCACCACATACCAAAGCTTTGAGAGATGCTGGAATAAAATATCGGTGGGGCTTTCCGGTCAGCATTTTAGTCTAACATAGTGATGCCCTCCATGTTTGCCGGTCTCCAGCTCAGATTGCAAAATTGATGTAATCTTGGAACATTCTCCCCTAGCCTTTGGCCACAGGTCATTTAAGAGGCAATTCCCAGATGGCGAAGATTCCGGAGAAATGGGTCCAATCCTGAAGAAAGGAGTCTAGCTCACTGGTGTTCAAGATCCTGGTCTGTTGTTGTATTTTTTTGTTACCAGGTCCCTCCAAGAGGCTCGTTTTTTAGCCACGAGCTGCTCGCCTTGTGGTGGTGGTGAAAAAGCTTTCTCGGTAAAGCTGTGTTTATGACTGTTTATGTTTCCTATACGATGCTTTTGGTTATTAATTGTTATATTGTTATGTTTTCTTTTTTCTTTTCCTCTTCTCTCTTCCTTCTTCTCCCCTCTCTCCCCCTCCTCCCCATCCCGATCCCCACCCCACCCCCACCTTCTGTGCCGCCTCCGTGTCAGCAGCCGGGCTGCTCGGATCTGGATCCGCGGTGGCTCGAGGGGCGTTCGGACCCAGGGGGTTCGCGGCCACTCGAAGGAAGCGGGGTATTACAGGGGATGGTGTATTGAGAGTTTGTGACGCCACCCGTGGTATGTGGTAAGGTAGAGTACCACCGCTGCAGCTGGGAGTACCCGGTGGCGATGGAGTGGGCAGCCAGGTGTTTAACCCCTCCATGGGAGGGTGACAGGGAGGTGCCGTTGGGGAGGTAAGGGTCACTTGCGTACTCACTCAGTCCAATAACGCTGACACCGACAACTTAGTAAACCAAAGTTCTGGACACCGCTGCCGCTGAGTGGGAGCACGTTTGGGTCCCGTTTCTGCTGGTGTTGCCTGGTGATCTGTCTGTCACCTTTCCCTTGGCACCGTGTTCACTTCTAGTTGGTCTCTATAGTTTGAAACTAATCGGGTCCCGCTCCCCGGGAGCGTATAAGTCAGTGGAGACAGCTGTGGACCCGTAACAATGAGAAAGAAGTTTCATAAAGAAGTCGGGGATCAGTGCCGTGCTTATCACAATTCAATCCAAAGGATAATTTTCCAAGTCATTTATTATGGAAGCAGGAACAAGTCTACGCGTTTCAGGGGTCTTTGCCCCCTTCCTCAGGACAATGCAACAATGACACAGAAGATTTTGCATGCAAAACACATACATGGATATAAATACCTTAAGTCCTATACATCAAGGCCCATATACGTCATAGGACCACCCGCTTGTTTGAAAAAAATCAGCGGAAACCACATATAGTTAAATAAACAACGTCATAGCGTGCACAACATACAAAATCAGTATATCTCAATAAATATATAGAGGTCATAGAAAAAATTGACAAGAATTGCAAACCATTATCAATTTTTATCTATATTGTAAATAAAAATAAAAATTATTTATATATACATATGAAAATATATATTATGAGGGATAGTAATTACAACCTCTGTATGTCAAACAGGCAATCCCATCTGGACTAGAACCCCCAATGTCAATGGGACCAGCAGTTGCTAGGATGTGGATTTACACATGTGTCATATTGTATTCTATAGAATTTACGATTGCAGAAAGATATGCATTAGCACATGATGATGGTATTTTTTAGTGATGGTATTTTATACAGTCATGGCCAAAAGTTTTGAGAATGACACCAAAATTATATTTTCACATGATCTGTTGCCCTCTGGTTTTTAATTGTGTTTGTCTGATGTTTACATCACATACAGAAATATAATTGCAATCATATTATGAGTACCAAAAGGTAATAGTGACAGTTGGAATGAGTTAATGCAGCAAGTCAATATTTGGAGTGTTGACCCTTCTTCTTCAGGACCTCTGCAATTCTCCCTGGCATGCTCTCAATCAACTTCTGGATCAAATCCTGATGATAGCTGTCCATTCTTACATAAGCAATGCTTGCATTTTCCTAGAATTTGTTGGTTTTTGTTTGTCCACCCGTCTCTTGATGATTGCCCACAAGTTCTCAATGGGATTAAGATCTGGGGAGTTTCCAGGCCATGGACCCAAAATCTCTATGTTTTGTTCCATGAGCGATTTAGTGATCACCTTTGCTTTATGGCAAGGTGCTCCATCATGCTGGAAAAGGCATTGTTGGGCACCAAACTGCTCTTGGACAGTTGGGAGAAGTTGCTCTTGGAGGACATTCTGGTACCATTCTTTATTCATGGCTGTGTTTTTAGGCAAGACTGTGAGTGAGCCGATTCCCTTGGCTGAGAAGCAACCCCACACATGAATCGTTTCAGGATGCTTAACAGTTGGCATGAGACAAGACTGGTGGTAGCGCTCACCTCTTCTTCTCCTAATAAGCTGTTTTCCAGATGTCCCAAACAATTGAAAAGGGAATTCATCTGAGAAAATGACTTTACCCCAGTCCTCAGCAGTCCACTCCCTGTACCTTTTGCAGAATATCAGTCAGTCCCTGATGTTTTTTCTGGAGAGAAGTGGCTTCTTTGCTGCCCTCCTTGAAACCAGGCCTTGCTCAAGCAGTCTCCGCTTCACAGTGCGTGCATAAGCACTCACACCAGCCTGCTGCCATTCCTGAGCTAGCTCGGCACTGCTGGTACTCCGATCCCGCAGCTGAAACAGTTTTAAGATACGGTCCTTGCGTTTGCTGGTCCTTCTTGGGCGCCTTGGAGCCTTTTTGGCAACAATGGAAGCTCTCTCCTTGAAGTTCTTGATGATGCGATAGATTGTTGACTGAGGTGCAATCTTTGTAGCTGCGATACTCTTCCCTGTTAGGCCATTTTTGTGCAGAGCAATGATGGCTGCACGTGTTTCTTTAGAGATAACCATGGTTAACTGAAGAGAAACAATGATACCAAGCACCAGCCTCCTTTTAAAGTTTCCAGTGGTGTCATTCTCACTTAATCATGACTGATCGCCAGCCTGTCCTCATCAACATCCACACCTGTGTTAATGGAACAATCACTAAAACAATGTTAGCTGCTCCTTTTAAGGCAGTAATGCAATGATGTTGAAATGTGTTTTGGGGGTTAAAGTTAATTTTCTTAGCCAATATTGAGTTTGCAAGTAATTGCTGTTAAGCTGATCACTCTTTATGACATTCTGGAGTATATGCAAATTGCCATTAGAAAAACTTAAGCAGTAGACTTTGTAAAAATTAATATTTGTAGCATTCTCAAAACGTTTGGCCATGACTGTAGGTGTAGTTTAGAACTGTGACAACTGGCAGAAAAAACTGCCAGACAAACAAAAGGAATGTATATAGTCTGAAGGTGACAGGTTCACCAGACACCGTGGGAGAAAGCCCGACATGCAGAGATCGAGGAACAATAGCAGAGCCTCTCTCCCAGCAAAGATGGACGTCGGAAGCAAAAAAACAAAAAAGAACACAGAGACCTGACAATTGTGAATTAACACCAGAACTATCTATTTTTGCATCATAAATTAAGGAAAGATAAAACTAAGGGAAGATAAAAAAGGGGAGCTAAAAGGAGGAATGTATGTGCCTTATATTGATGGATGTATAACAATAATTAATTAATGATATCTGTTTGTTATGGACCATTGTACAATGTCTGGATAATCCATGTAAGAGATAACCAGTTTTAATATTATGTCTATGGGAGTTTAAGCGGTTGTGTAGCGCCTGAATAGTTCTCCCAACGTATTGCATACCGCAGTCATATTCTATTAGGTAAACCACATAGTCAGACTGGCATGTTAGTCTTTGTTTTATGGGAAATTTTTCCATGCCAGAACAGGAAGAAAAATAATACAAATAAACCACAAACAAAAGGTTTTTTAAAAAAAAACGTCCTTCCAAAATAATAAAAATAGGTTTAATAGTACCTCAAAAAAAAATTTTAATAGTAAATTTCATAAAAAAAAGTATAGAATGAAAAAAATCTAGTTCTATACAGGTATCACCTGATGTAAATAATGTTCCATTGTTTTCATCCAGTGAGGCAGGTCCGAAATTAAACCTGGTTAATGAAGTATTTTCTGATAACTCTGTTAACTCTGCAAATACAAATATGGTAAACTTTGAGATCCCTGAAACAGACTAAAGGCCTCTCTCACTAAGCAACATAGCTAGCAACACCGCTGCTGAGTCACGGTTTTTGTGACACAACAGCGATCTTGCTAGCGATGTTGCTGTGTGTGACATCCAGCAACAACCTGTCCCCTGCTGTGAGGTCGCCGGTTGTTGCTGAATGTCCTGGACCATTTTTTAGTTGTTGCTCTCCCGCTGTGAAGCACACATCGCTGTGTGTGACAGCGATAGAGCAACAACTGAATGTGCAGGAAGCAGGGAGCCGGCTTCTGCGGACGCTGGTAACCAAGGTAAATATCGGGTAACCAAGAAGCCCTTTGCTTGGTTACCCGATATTTACCTTAGTTACTAGCGTTTGCCGCTCTCAGGCTGCCAGTGCTGGCTCCCTGCTCCCTGCACACGTAGCCAGAGTACACATCGGGTAAATAAGCGAAGTGGTTTGCTTATTAACCTGATGTGTACTCTGGCTAGGAGTACAGGGAGCCAGCGCTAAGTGGTGTGCGCTGGTAACCAAGGTAAATATCGGGTAACCAAGCGCTGCTGACTGCTGGCTGGGGGCTGGTCGCTGGTGAGATCTGCCTGTTAAACAGCCCACCAGCAACCCGTGTAGCGATGCTCCAGCAATCCCTACCAGGTCAGGTCGCTGGTGGGATCGCTATAGCGTTACTTAGTGTGACGGTACCTTTAGAGTACATATATAAGAAGACAACTCGGGCACTCAAAAAATCATGAAAATAACGAGGTTATGGTAGTTTTGTAACTACCATAACCTCGTTATTTTCATGATTTTTTGAGTACCCGAGTTGTCTTCCTATATATGTGCTCTTTTCTCGGAGGCACCTACTACTATTATTGTGAGCCAGATTCTACCCCACATATAAGGTACCTTTAGGCTATGTGCACACGTTGCGTAAATACATGCAGTTACGCTGCGCTTTGTAGCGCAGCGTAACTGCATGCGTCCTGCGTCCCCTGCACAGTCTATGGAGATTGTGCAGGGGCCGTGCGCACATGGCGTCTTAGAGCGCAGCGCTTCGGCTGCTGCCCGAAGCGCTGCGTTCAAGAAGTGACATGTCACTTCTTCCGTGCACTTTGCCGGCAGCTCCTGCTCTGTCTATGGCAGGATCTGCAGGCAGAGCGCATGGCATCGGCTTTTTTTTTCTCTACGGACATTTTCTGCAGCGATTTGAAGTGCACGTGTGCTCTTCAGATCGCTGCAAAAATTTCTGCAGGGCTTGTACGCAACGTGCGCACATAGCCTTAAGCTGGGTTCACACTAAGCGACAGCGACAACGACGTCGCTGTTACGTCACCATTTTCTGTGACGTAGCAGCGACCTTGTAAGTCGCTGTTATGATCGCTGCTTAGCTGTCAAACACAGCGACGCAGCAGCGATCATAACGTCGCTGTGCTACATGTGCAGAGAGCAGGGAGCCGCGCTTAGCGCTGGCTCCTTGCTCTCCTAGGTACAGTATACATCGGGTTAATTACCCGATGTGTACTGCAGCCACATGTCACAGTGCAGAGAGCAGGGAGCCGCGCACATTGCTTAGCGCTGGCTCCTTGCTCTCCTAGCTACAGTATACATCGGGTTAATTACCTGATGTGTACTGCAGCCACATGTGCACAGAGCAGGAGCCGGCACTGGCAGCAAGAGCGAAGGCTGGTAACGAAGGTAAATATCGGGTAACCAGGGAAAGGTCTTCCCTTGGTTACCCGATGTTTACGCTGGTTACAGCTTACCGCAGCTGCCAGACGCCGGCTCCTGCTCCCTGCTCGCTTCATTTCGTCGCTCTCTCGCTGTCACACACAGCGATGTGTGTGTCACAGCGGGAGAGTGACGACCAAAAAATGAAGCTGGACATTCAGCAATGACCGGCGACCTCACAGCAGGGGCCAGGTCGTTGCTGGATGTCACACACAGCGACAGCGACGGGACGTCGCTGCAACATCACAGAAAATGGTGACGTAGCAGCGACGTCGTTGTCGTTGTCGCTGTGTGTGACACCAGCTTTAGAGTACACACGCAAGCAACTGACAGCCATTAGAGCTCAGATCAATAAAATTCGTTCAGAGAGGGAAGCCTTTGATAATGCCATTGATGCTAACAATGGAATCATGACTAATAGAACTATTAATCAAGTAACTACTAACACTTCCCCTGATAAAGACTTCATTGATCTTCTGGACTTATCGGTACATGAAGATCATTGTCCATCACTTGATTTTCAACAAACTGGTGCGATGTCTGTACCTCCATCTGAAACATATACCAATACTTCTAATAATACAATGATTGACATGTCTGATAATAACAACTCCTGTATATTAATTGAGAATTCCAAAAAAACAATTCCTGTGTGTCTTTTTTACCCCCAGTAAAAAACTTAGAAGTAAACACGATCACGAAATATTTACTACCAAAAGCTTCCAAAAGGAAAAACGATTCAGAGGCTGCAGAGCCGGTACAAAAGTACAGCAGAAAAGAAATAGGGCACATGTAACTAAAATTGAGAGAAATAAAAAGTCCATTTTCAATCTTTCTTCTTATTCTCTATCCCTCAATGAAAAAAAGTACTTTTAAAAGGTCTTTCCTTTTGTCCCTCATGTTTTTCCAATGATTTTGAATTATACTTGGATTTTCAGATTTTTATAAGGAAAATAACTTTAATGAGACATTTTGCCTTAAAACCTCTAGATAATCCTCCATGCATCCAAGAGGATCCCTTTTTACACACGAAGTTTAAAGGAAAATCTAAATTTTACCCAATTGAGAGCAAGCGTCACCATCTAAAAACATATTGTGACCTGGTTCTTGATGATTTAAAAAAAGTGCCCTAAATAGAACAAAAAATTATCATAACTTGAATAAAGGAGAAAGAGAGGAACTGCTCTCTCTCAAAAATAATAAAGATATAGTAATCAAATCCTCAGATAAAGGTAAGGAGTTGTGATACAAGATAAAGATAAATACATTAACATTTGGAGAAAAATCTACCTTTTTTCAATATGCAAACGAGGGCGCTTTAGGTCACTGCTGGTGTGGTCTTTGCTTAGTTGCACCGTTGGGAAAGGTTTTTGCTTCGGTGCACCGTTGGGGTTGTCTTTGCTTCGCTGCATTGTTGGGGTGGTCTTTGCTTCACTGCACTGTTACGCACTTGTATTTGTATTTTTTAAATTCTTTTGTTTTTATTGACAGCGCTCCATTAGTAAGGCCTGTTTCACACATCAGTGAAAATGACAGTCTAGAATGACAAGTCTGCAGTCCCTCTGTGTGTCACTCTGTGTGACTGCAGATTTGTGAATTCTCCCAGCGCACTCACTGTGTGCTACGAGGATTCTCCGGTGTCTGCGACGGAAACGGCGGTTAAGTATGCGATATGCAGACTCCCAGTTAGAACCCGCTTAGGAGGCGCCACCTCGCTCAATACGAGTGCATTAAGAGAGGCTGTACTCACTAGAAAAGTTCTCACTAGGAGTCTGCATATTGCATACTTGACCACCATGAGTGCGCTGGGAGAGTTCACCGGTCTGCAGTCATAGAGTGACACATAGACGGACTGTAGACTTGTCATTCTACACTGGACATCCCCTTTAAACTAACACTGATTTTTGTAAGGGAACATCCCCGATATAAATGTTTATGTAAATGGAAAAATCATTTCACCCAGCAAACATTTTACTTGTGCGTTGGGTGATCTGACAGCCAGTTTAGTTAGACCAATCGGTTTCCGATTATTGGCAGCATTGTAAATGCACCTCAGAGTAACTAAACTTTTTGATTTTAGCGCCGACCTCACCAGCCCCATGCTCGTACCCGCCTATAATCTCGCACCTAGACATTTAGCTCACTGGCGCGAGCTAGGGCAGCTATGTTTTCTGCTCTGCCCGCGATATGGCAGAGTGAACTGCGCCTGCGTGAGCCGACCTAACTGCACAGGTGCGAGATTTGAAAACGCGATGAGGAAGATGACAGAGGGCGTCATCCCATTCATCAAGCAAGAAGGACGGCAATCAGCGGCAGGAGGGGGGGGGAGGAGCAGAAAATGATCCCGACCATCTGGCCAACCAAGGTAATTAGCATACCTAAGGGCCAAGTTTTATAAAGTTATTTTTAGGGTCTGGAAGGGGAGTCAGGGCCAAAATGCACCTTCATAGAATGCAGCCCAGGAGCTGCAGAAGGTGATTCTTTTAGTTTAATAGGGAAAAATCTGGTGACAGGTTCCCTTTAAATGAGCGGGAAGCAGGTGGCCTCACACAGACAGGTCACAATGACAACGTGTTCAATTCCTGTGAGGGTGGGGGCCTGAGCTGGAGAGCAAGTTGCAGGGCAGACAGGAAATCCACAGCACAGACCTCTGTAGGGTCAGCTCCTGCAGAGGGGAACCAGCCAGACCAGGGCTAGTAACACTTAGAGGAAGAGGAACCGGTACGGGTGACCATGGGAAAGGTACCTGATAGCACCTGTTGGTTCCCGGGCTGCTACAGAAGAGATAGAGAGAGGTGTGCAAGTCCCCAAGAGCTCTATGCCACGGGGGCCGCAACAATATGCACATGGAGAAAAGACCCTCAGATTACCCTTCCAGCCCTTGCCTCTGACCTGCCCAAGACCGAATGGAGGCTACAACGGCGAGGACCAAGACCTGGGTGCGACTTTGAACAGACCAGTGAGTAAAAGCATCTGGAACCCGCACCCGGTGACTCTGAGTAAATTCCACCGCTCTGTGCCCCGGTCCTCCTGTGGACTGCCGCACCCGGTTCTCACCAACCTCCCGGGGCTTCCCTGCTCCACCTGTGGGGAGCGACGGCACTAACACCCACCCCGGAGAGAGACTGTGCAGTGGCGGCTAATCACCTGCCCGCATACCACGGGTGGCGCTGCTAGCGACCACCGTTCCTGTCCCATACCGCTCCTGGGACAGAGAAGAGTCACAGGGTCGGGTCCTCGGCGGTAGAGGTGGAGACCCCAGTCGCCGCTGCAAGCGGTGACATGTTCCCCAGGAACCCCGTCACCCTCCTTCCGTTACCCCCTTGTTCCACCGGACCATCAAACTATTTTTTATGAAACCCGCCGGGGTCACGGAAGTGAACACCACCGGCCCGGTGACCGTGTAAGCCCTGCAGGCTCCGGCGTGGGCGTTTCACATACGCCTCCCGTAACTTGTATGCCCCCCACTGGCCCCTAGTAACTTGTATGCCGGCCCTCAGTAACGTGCATGTTGCCCATAGTAACCTGTATGTCCCCAAAGTAATATGTAAGCCACCCCAGTAACGTGTATGCAACCCCAGTAACATGAATGCTGACCCCAGTAACGTGTATGCAGTTTATTATGCTGTTTATTATGTTAATATTTTACTGTAGTTTTTTTTATTGGGAGGGCCCATTCAGACTTTTGCCATGGGACCCCATGATTTCTATGTACGCCGCTGCTGTGTGGGACCCATTTTTGTGTATGGAGGATTATGTGGGGCCCATTATTCTGTATGGAGGACTTTGTGGGGTACTTATTCTATATGGAGGTCTATGCGGGGCCTATTATTTTGTATGGAGAACTATATGGGGCAAATTATTCTGTATTGAGGTCTATGTGGGGCACACCATTCTATATGATTGAATGTGGGGCCCATACAACATTTTTATATTTATTCCATTTTTATTGTGCATACGATTTACTAAAAGCAGCAATTCTTCAGTTGTTTTTTTTTCTGCATTTAATAGCAAAAAACCAGTGGAATTATTTCTTTCCTTTTTTCCCCAGAGTTTATAGCGCAGCATATTTAATGCTTTCTGTTATGTAGGAGGCAAAATGAACAAAACTAGAATTATGGCCTAGAATTATTATTATTATTATTATTATTATTATTATTATTATTATTATTATTATCTTTGATGTCGCTAATGTGCTGGATAAATGATGTGGTAGTTGTATAGTTTTGGTTGTTGCTGTCAAACATGTTTAGTTTAGGGGTTTTTTTCCCTTTAACCCCTTCACGGTCAAGAAGTATTGGTCTGTCCCATTATGTTTTTTTGGTCTCCAAAATATTGCATTAAAATGTAATAGCATGCAATCAAAACATCGCCTCTACATAAAAATGGTATCATTAAAAAAAGCTGTCACCCAGTAATAGATCCCGGAAAATCGCGACAAAAGCGCTATATTTTTTTTTTTTATTTTTTTTTTTTTTTACAAACTTCAGAATTTTTATCACCACACAGATCGAACTCTTACTGATTTGGGGAATCATACTGGCAGGTCAGTTTTTCAAAATGGTGGTCACAGTAAATAAAACCCCCAAGCAGTTGCGCAATTGCACTTTTTTGCAATTTCATCGCACTTGGAATTTTCTCCCCAGCTTCCAGTACAATATGGGGCAGAATGAATTGTGTCGTCCAAAAGTACAACTTGTCCTGCAAAAAAAACAAGCCCCCATATGGCTATATTGAAAAACAAAAACGTTATGGCTCTGGGAAGAAGGGGGAGGAAAACATGAAAACGGAAAATCGTCCAGGGTGAAGGGGTTGAATTAAAGTAAGTTTCAATGGAAGCAAAAAAAATGCATAAGACTTTGTTCACACTAGAAAAAGGATTTTTCTTTAGAAATTTGAGTCTGAAAAATTACCGCACTTGCAGTCAAACACCGCACCAAAACTGCACCGAAAACCGCATGCGGTCTTACCGCGGTTTTTTTTTAATGCGTTTTTGGTGCGGGTTTTCTGCAGGTTGGTCCCTTCAGTTTTTTTTTATGCTTTCATGATCAGTCAATGGAGTGAAATACCACAGGTACCTGCGGAAAAGAAGTGGCATGCACATTCTTTTATCAAGAAATTCTGCAGAAAGAATGGTCTTAAGAAAAAACTGCAGTGTGCGCACAGCTATTTTTTTTTGTCCCATAGGTTTTGCTGGGGAATGTAGATTGAGAAGGATAACCAGCTCACCTGTATAGGAACAGCCCCACTTGGAAGCATGGATAGCAGCGTTGCTGGTGCAGGAACTAGAATGAAAATCCCCAGCTTCTGTGTGCATACAAAACTTTGTCTTTTATTTTCAGACTTTAAAATCCAGGTTTTACAGGACACAATTTATAGGGTAAGAGCACATGTCCTGTACAACTGGGTTTTAAAGTCTGAAAATAAAAGATAAAGTTTTGTATGCACACAGAAGCTGGGGATTTTCTTTCTATTTGCTGGGGAATGTCTGCAGAAAGGTTACAACCATTTTTGCAGAAATTTCTACAGCAAAACCGCGGGTAAAAGTGTGTGAACAAGGCCTCAAGGTAAATATCGCGTAAGTGGTTTTTTGGTATTCACAGAAAGTGATTGATATCAGTGGGATGGGGACCGGGCACCCACTCTGATCAGCTGATGCAAGCTCCACCACACATCTCCTATGAATGCAGGGTGTCTGCCCTTGACCAATATTATATTAATGACCTATCCTAAAAAAAAACAGGTAATATCAAAGGACCAAACAACCCCTTTGTTTTATTCCATATAGTAAGTTGCCGTGTCTCTCTTGAACTCCCCATAGTACTAGGTGCAGGGGACACATGACTGTATGAAGGGGGGTACTCTCAACTCCTGAAGTTATCTATATTTATATTGATCTTATTAGGCTGGATGTTTCCCCTATTAGAAACAGGTGAGCAGTTGTGTGCCTGGCTCCTTATTACTGTTAGAGAGGAGGAGCTGAAGAAAATAGAACTTCCTGTGTCACTGTCTGTTCCTTTCTCCTACCAGAAGAGATAGCAGAAGTATGTCCACACCTTCAGGGAGTATTATACAGGGTTTATTACATTACAAACTGCGCAATTTCACTTCACACATAATATGTACTGGTGTAGTGTCATTTATGTCACACACAGAGGAATATTTTACCTCAGATATTACGCTCCTCCTTTTTCTGTCTTAGGGCGCTTTCACACTTGCGTTGAACAGCATCCAATGCCATCCGCCGCCTTGAGGAATTACGGTAACCGTTGCAGGACACCGTTTTATTCCTCATAGACTTCTATTAGCTACGGATAGCAACAAATGGCATTGCGTTGCATCCGTCAGCCGACGCTGCGTTGCATCCGCCTGGCGGATGGGAAGCTGCATGTAGCGTTTTTCTGCGCTTGTCGGACTGGCAAAAAAACGCAACCTGCAGGATTCCGTCGGCGTCTGTTGTTTTTATAAAGGACGCCTATGGTAGCGGATTCCGTTAGAATCCGTCATTTGACGGATTCCGTTAACGCATCCGTCTTTACTAGAGATGAGCGAACCGGTAGCGGTTCGGCTCTAGTTCGGTTCGCCGAACGGGCGTCTCGTTCGAGTTCGGTTCGGCGAACGTTTGACGAACCGAACTCGAACCGCATAGGAAACAATGGCAGGCAATCACAAACACATAAAAACACCTAGAAAACACCCTCAAAGGTGTCCAAAAGGTGACAAACAACTCACAACACAACACAAACACATGGGAAAGTGACAAGGACATATACTTATGCGAAAACAAAAGAGGTGGACAAGGAAAAAGAGGAGGAGACACAGATATAGGCATGGCATGCCCTTCTAAAATCATGTAAAACACCGCAAGGTGACTCCAAGCGGAGTCTCCCTTTTTTCCAAAAATTGGGCCACACACACACCCACCCCTTCAGTGGCAGCACTTATGCCCCAGTTGTACACTTCACAGCTAGATTTGCATCAAGCACATTCAAAAATACGCCATACTTAACCGTCCCCAGGATGACACCGGGGTAGGTAGCAAAGTCTTTGCTGAACCATGACTTGTTCATCTTGGCTCCTTTTAAAAAACACAGCAAGCAAGGGTTACTCCAAGCGGACTCTCCCTTTTTTTCCAAAAATTGGGCCACACACACACCCACCCCTTCAGTGGCAGCACTTGTGCCCTAGTTGCAAACAGGATGTTTTGATTTGCATCAAGCACATTCCAAATCCACAAGCATTTACTCTCCCCAGGATGACACAGGGGTAGTAAATTCCTTGTGGATCCATGACTTGTTCATTTTGATGAACGTTAGTCTGTCCACATTGTCACTGGAAAGACGCATGCGCTTATCTGTCAGCACACGCCCAGCAGCACTGAAGACGCGTTCAGAGACAACGCTGGCAGCTGGACACGACAAAATCTCCAAGGCGTAAGTTGAGAGCTCTGGCCATTTTTCAAGATTTGAAGCCCAAATTGAGCAAGGCTCCATTTGCAAAGTCATGGCTTCGATGTTCATTTGGAGATACTCCTGTATCATCCTCTCCAGCCGTTGACTATGTGTCAGACTTGTTGTCTCTGGTGGCCTTGCAAAGGAGGGTCTAAAAAAATTATGAAAAGATTCAATAAAATTGCAGTTACCAGCACCAGATACGGTGCTACTGGTACGGGTAGACTGTTGAAGATGACGAGACCGTCCCATGTTTGTCAAGTTACAACTGGGAGATTCACTCCCTGCACCTGCACGGTTGTTTGGTGGAAAAGCCGAGCTAAGATCGAGTAACAGCTTCTGCTGATACTCCTGCATACGTGCGTACCTTTCTATGGCTGGAATTATGTCACAAAATTTGGACTTGTACCGGGGATCTAATAGTGTGGCAAGCCAGTAGTCATCATCACTTCTAATTTTGACAATACGAGGGTCATGTTGGAGGTAGTGCAGCAAGAAGGCACTCATGTGTCTTGCGCAGCCATGTGGACCAAGTCCACGCTGTGTTTGTGGCATAGAGGTGCTAACCGTTCTTTCTTCCTCTGACATCTCCCCCCAACCTCTTTACCTCTTTCAACTGAAATTTGACCAAGGTCTCCCTCATCCGCTGAGTCTTCCATATCCATGGACAGTTTGTCTTCCATTTCTTCATGTTCTCCTGCACCTTCCTCAACATTTCACCTGCTACCATGTGCCCTTGTTGATCCCTGTCCCCCATGGTCCCATGCCTGCCGCATTGGTCATGATGAACGTCTCGACCTTGGTGATGTTGTTGTGTCTTGCGCATATGAATCCTCCTGTAGTTCCTCCCCTTCCTGCTGTCCCACCCCCTGACTCCGAATAGTGTTTAGCGTGTGCTCCAGCATGTAAATGACTGGAATTGTCATGCTGATAATGGCATTGTCAGCGCTAAACATATTCGTCGCCATGTCGAAACTGTGCAGAAGGGTGCATAGGTCCTTGATCTGAGACCACTCCATCAGGGTGATTTGCCCCACCTCTGCATCTCGTTGGCCCAGGCTATACGTCATGACGTATTGCACCAGGGCTCGGCGGTGCTGCCACAGTCGCTGTAACATGTGGAGAGTCGAATTCCAGCGTGTCGGCACATCGCATTTCAGGCGATGAACCGGCAGGCCAAAAGACTTCTGGAGCGATGCAAGTCGCTCAGCTGTGGCAGTTGAACGGCGGAAGTGAGCAGACAGTTTTCGTGCCCTGGTCAGAAGGCCATCTAGGCCGGGATAGTGTGTTAAAAATTGCTGGACAACAAGGTTCAACACGTGAGCCATGTATTTCCAAGACATGTCAAGCTAAAGACCCCCTGATGCCGTTGCACTCTGCTGCCAGCATAGTAATGAGGGGTGCGTGATTCCTTCTGCGCAGTGACAACGCTGGTGGCCTGACCAGGCAGGCTTGGGGCGGAGGTGGAGGACCCAGATGAGGTGGAGGAGGCAGAAGCAGTGGCGGAACTTGGACAGACAGAGGATTGACACACAAGTCGTGGGGACGGCAAGACTTGTGCAGCAGACCCTTCACCATCTATCACCATAGTTACCCAGTGCCCAGTCAGCGACATGTAACGTCCCTGTCCATGCTTACTGGTCCAAGTATCTGTGGTGAAATGCACCCGTTCACACACAGAGTTTCTCAAGGAAGTTGACGTTGTGTGCGACATGCTGGTGTAGCGCGGGCACACCTTTCTTAGAGAAGTAGTGGTGACTGGGCATCTGATACTGGAGCACAGCGACAGACATAAGGTCTCTAAAATCCTGTGTGTCCACCAGGCGGAAAGGCAGCATTTCGGTAGCCAAGAGCTTACAGAGGGATAAAGTCAACCTCTTAGCCTTGTCATGGGTCGCAGGAAATTGCCTTTTATTTGTCCACATCTGAGGGACAGAGATCTGGCTGCTGTGTGTAGACGGTGTTGAGTAGGGTGTCCCTGGAAAAATGCAGCTTTGTGAGGAAAGTGCAGGCGTAGACATGATGTTGCCTTCATCCAACGTTGGTGCTATCGATGTCTGAGAGAGCTGTACACACGCACTTGTTTCCCCTTCCAAACCAACTGACGACCTACCAAGCAAACTGCCTGTTGCGGTTACAGTGGTGGAAGTTGTGCGTGGAAAACCAGGTGTGACAGCTGTCCCCACAGTTCTAGAAGATGAAGAGCGCGTGGATGCACTGGAAGGGGCAGGCGGTGGATGATTCGCTCCGCTAGGCCGCATTGCAGCACGGTGAAGTTCCCACTGGGACATATGAAATTTATTCATGTGACGATTCATGGAAGAAGTTATCAAACTGCTGAGGTTTTGCCCTCTACTAACAGAATCACGACAAATTTTACAGATCACATAATGGGAGACAAAAAGGGAGCACATCGGATTGTCCACGGTAAGTAGTAGACATCTTACTTTTGCTGGAAGATGGTCTATCTTCAGCAGATGTTAATGGAGCTTTGCCACCTTCCCCACGGACAAACCCTTTTTTTCCTTTTCCAACACGCCTCTTCCCCTTTCCACCAGCATCTGTCATTTTGCCACTCATTTTGATTGCGACAAGATTGTGCACTTAAAATGTGGTAGTAAAAACTGAGAGGTGGTGTAGATTGCAGCGGTGGTCTATCTTTATTAACAGCAGAATAAACAACAATAACTATCCCTGACAATGCAACTACGGCCCTTAAACTGGCAGCATAGTTTGCTAGTATAATGGCTTAGTAACAATGAGTTTAAATGTGCAATGCAGAGGTGCTGCAAATATCTTTGCACTAGTGGGACAATAATGAAGTCCAACAGCCACTTTTAGGATGCCACTAAGTTTCCTCAGTGTTTGCTAGTATATTTGGCTTAGTAACAATGAGTTTGAGTGTGCAATGCAGAGGTGCTGCACATAGGTTTGCACCAGTGGGACACTAGTGGAAGTCCAACAGCCATTTTTTGGATGCCACTAAGTTTCCTCAGTGTTTGCTAGTATAATGGCTTAGTAACAATGAGTTTGAGTGTGCAATGCAGAGGTGCTGGAAATATCTTTGCACTAGTGGGACAATAATGAAGTCCAACAGCCACTTTTAGGATGCCACTAAGTTTCCTCAGTGTTTGCTAGTATATTTGGCTTAGTAACAATGAGTTTGAGTGTGCAATGCAGAGGTGCTGCAAATATCTTTGCACTAGTGGGACAATAATGAAGTCCAACAGCCACTTTTAGGATGCCACTAAGTTTACTCAGTGAATCCAAGGAAAAAAAATTGTGAAAACATACCCTGCTGTAACTAAATAAAAGCATAGTGCATATAAACATAGGGTACTTAGTAAACACTGTTTTTGATCAAAAAAAGCATAAAGCTATCCCACCAACGCCAAGGTGTACCCAGTTGGGATAGTACCTACACTCTCTAATATTAAAACCTTACCATGGGTCTAAAATAGGCCTCAATATGGCTAAGGGCTGAGAGCGACCGGGTCCCAACAGGACACACACAGTCAGGGGGATTCACAGAATGAAATGTCCAGCTCGCTGAGAAGGGGGCCACTCCCTGTTTGTACTGAATACAAAAAAACTACATAAAAACAAAAAAGTGAGCCGGAGTATGAGATGGTATACATGGAACTTGTGAGACCATGTTCACACTGGCCATGAGACAAAGAGAAACCAAGGAAAAAAATTGTGAAAACATACCCTGCTGTAACTAAATAAAAGCATAGTGCATATAAACATAGGGTACTTAGTAAACACTGTTCTTGATCAAAAAAAGCATAAAGCTATCCCACCAACGCCAAGGTGTACCCAGTTGGGATAGTACCTACACTCTCTAATATTAAAACCTTACCATGGGTCTAAAATAGGCCTCAATGTGGCTAAGGGCTGAGAGCGACCGGGTCCCAACAGGACACACACAGTCAGGGGGATTCACAGAATGAAATGTCCAGCTCGCTGAGAAGGGGGCCACTCCCTGTTTGTACTGAATACAAAAAAGTTTACTCAGTGTTTGCTAGTATAATGCCTTAGTAACAATGAGTTTGAGTGTGCAAGGCAGAGGTGCTGCAAATTTCTTTGCACTAGTGGGACAATAATGAAGTCCAACAGCCACTTTTAGGATGCCACTAAGTTTCCTCAGTGTTTGCTAGTATATTTGTCTTAGTAACAATGAGTTTGAGTGTGCAATGCAGAGGTGCTGCACATAGGTTTGCACCAGTGGGACACTAATGGAAGTCCAACAGCCATTTTTAGGATGCCACTAAGTTTCCTCAGTGTTTGCTAGTATAATGGCTTAGTAACAATGAGTTTTAGTGTGCAATGCAGAGGTGCTGCACATAGATTTGCACCAGTGGGACACTAATGGAAGTCCAACAGCCACTTTTAGGATGCCACTAAGTTTTCTCAGTGTTTGCTAGTATAATGGCTTAGTAACAATGAGCTTGAGTGTGCAAAGGGCAGGAGGGTACAGTGGCAGGGTTGTGGGTCTGGGTAGAGGAAAGGAAGCCTCCCTTTCTATCACTCCTAATGGGGAAATGCAGCGAGGAAATCCCTGACCTTAGCTACACAGACGCTGTCATCTTGTGTAGCTGTTAAAATCTGTTTTCACGGACCTGACTGTCACCTATGGCTCTGACCCTGCCGGTATTAGCCCTTACAAGGACTAATAGAAACTTCTATCCCTATTCTATATAGCGCTGTGTATAGAGCGTACACAGCAGTATCAGAGACAGGAGCTACGCCAGCGGTGACTGACACCAAGGACGCAGAAGGCAGATAATGGCGTGCTGGAGGAAAATGTCCGTTTTTATAATGCATGGACATGTGACATGGACATCATATCACACTTGCTGTTGCTTCTCTGGCTAAAAGTACACTTAGCTGTGTGTGTGTCTGGGATTGGCTGACATGCTGGCCCGCCCCACTACATGCGCGCGCTTAGGGAAGGAAGACAAGGAAAAAAAAAAAAAAATGGCGATCGCCATTATCCAAACAGCAGTGATCTGAATGCGCTGTTCCCGCACACTATACGCTGAAATTTCATAATAGTGTGAGTCACAGAGTGACAGCGGAAAGCCAGCTAGTAATTAGCTTGTCTTTTTGCTGCTAGAACCGTTCTCGAACATATCTAGAACTATCGAGCTTTAGCAAAATGCTCGAGTTCTAGTTCGATCTAGAACAGCCCCCAAAATCACTCGAGCCGCGAACTGGAGAACCTCGAACCGCGAACCGCGCTCAACTCTAGTCTTTACACATCTGGGCATGCCCAGATGTGTAAAGTCAAGAAAAAAACCTATAACTGATTGCATTATTTTGTACTATCCGTTGCATTCGTTGTGCCATTATATGCAACGCATCTGTTGCATCCGTCACACAACGCAATGCAACAGACGCCGTTCAACGCAAGTGTGAAAGCGCCCTTATGTACTGGTGTAGTGTCATTAATGTCACACACAGAGGAATATTTTACCTCAGATATTAAGCTCCTACATTATCTACCTCATGTTACAGCCTCACTCACTGCTCCTGTATTCACACTGCAGACATGGCTGCATTTCGTGGTGATGCTATTATACCCCACATATAATGTCTTCAGCTCCTCTTACTCCTGGTGTGATGGTGACTGAGGAGTGTGGGACAGGAGGAGCAACATAAGGGCAGCCAATTTACTCCACACAAGATGGAGGAGCAGGGAGCTACATGTATTACGGACACTGATGGGAGAGGAGCAGTCAGGGCCATGTCACATCGAAGATGGGCCAGTTAGAAGAATATAATCTCATTATTCCTCATGTCAGGCTCCTACATGTATAAAGTGTATATGCTGTATGCTGATCTACGATCTGTCTGATAGCAGAATGCCATGTTATGTGCAAGTTATTAGTCCCCCTACATGTACATAGTCTGCATGCTGTATACTGATCTTTCTGCTATCAGACACCATGTTATCAGTTCTGTATACTGATGCTGTGTGCAGGTCACTAGTTACCTGTCGCTGTATGAGGAGACCAGGCATCTGTATGAGATTATCTGAAGTTCAGTCTATGATTATTATCCACAATGTGCTGACGTTTTAGAAGCAGGTCCTATCAGAGACCCCATAGTGTCCAGTCACATATATACATGTATACATACTGTATATGATCTTGCCCACTGTCCATAGTTTGCCGGTACAGTCCCACAAACAGGATTACAAATAGGATAACACAATCGTGTTCAAACAACTGACATTTTGGGTTGTTCAGAGTTCTGTATGTAATAACTATGCAGATATTAGCTGGATCATGTATTCTGAGTGGTCAGTTCACTGTAGCACTTGTTCATCCTTCCTTGTATGTATCTATATTGTGATTATATACCCAACCTCCTATGTGCAGCCGCTCATTTATCAGATTTAGTTAATACTAGGTCTGTGCATGATACATATGTCCCTCCGTGTGCTGTGATTCACGGCACATATGGGTTGTCCATGTGCAATCCGTGATATGTGCTCCATTATCCGTGATTGCACATGGATTTATACTCACCTGTCCCCGCTCCTGCTGTC
This sequence comes from Anomaloglossus baeobatrachus, assembly GCF_048569485.1. NCBI lineage: Eukaryota > Metazoa > Chordata > Amphibia > Anura > Aromobatidae > Anomaloglossus > Anomaloglossus baeobatrachus. The sequence continues at coordinate 262,072,927 of NC_134355.1, forward strand.
CGTGATGCTCAACTCTCCGGCTCTATGTTTCCGGCCGGCGCTGACCTCCGCTGCAGCTACTTCTGGGTCGGCTGTTCCTGCATACATGAATATGCATGCATTAATGAGCTGCCTCTGAAGCAGAGGCCTGAGACAAGCAGCGCTGGAGAAGGTGAGTTAAAAATGTTTTTTTATTTTCAATGTATGTGTTTTTCTGGTACGTGTTTCACGGATCACACCATAGTGTGTTCCCCAGTGTGTTCTGTGGGACATCAGTGATGCCAAAAAAATGGACATGTCTCCATGCGGCACGGAGACACAGTCAGTGAAAAATCACTTATGTGTGCGCAGACCCATTGATTTTAATGGGTCTGCGTATGTCAGTGGTTCTGGTACGTATAAAAACTAGCACATGCGTACCAGACTCACTGACGTGTGAAAGAGGCCTTACTATGTATATGCACTGCAGCAGCCCCCTTCAATGACTATGAGAGCCTATGTGATCACTATGGTCATAGTTGGTGATTTAAAGGGAACCTGACAGGTGCAATATGCAGCCAGAACCATGATTAGTTCTGGGTGCATGCTGCTGATCCCTGCCTAGCAGTCACAGGCTATAGTAGCATACATAAAGTGATCTTTAGGCTGCAATCATACGAGTGTATAGCATCTGATGTGAGTGCATCAGATGCAATATACCAATGACCCTCGACTCCCGCTGTGCTGCCAGCGTGAGTTGAGTGTCATGCGACTGTAGAGGAGAGGAAGGGATTAATCTCCCCATCTCCTCCATTGTCATATGATGAGATTATTGTAGTTCGATGTTTCACTCGCACCCATAGCCTTGTATGGGTGCGGGTGACACTGCTCACTCAGACAATCTCAGCAGAAATTTTCAAAATTACAAAATTTACAAAATACAAAATTAAAATCACCACTTATTTAGTTTTTATTTAATTCTAATTTTACTGAAGGCACTGGGGGCTGCCATGCTGGATTTGCTGTGTGTGTAACGACAGTAACTCACTCCTTTATGGCAGCCCCTGGGCTGTCCAGATCACAGCAGAGTGAGGAGATCAGCGCCATCATTGTAGAGCTCACAGCTATGCTGTTTGCTCCACTTTACCCCTGTCAACTACTGGGGTGTGTGAGTACGGGCCACCTACCCTCCCCTCCCCCTGCTGTTACCATCTCCATTGACACCCCCTGTCTCCGCTCTACCCAGCCCCCGACACTGCTGTGTGTGTGTGCCTCTGCATGTGAGTACCGTCTCCAAACCCACCCCCCCCTTCCTCCTGCCACCTGTCGGCCTGTGCGTGAACCGGTGATACTGTATGCAGGGCTGTGTATCTAATCCTATCCTGTGTGATACTGTCTGCGGAGCTGTGTATCTAATCCTCTCCTGTTTGATACTGTCTGAGCTGTGTATCTAATCCTCTCCTGTGTGATACTGTCTGCTGAGCTGTGCATCTAATCCTGTCTTGTGTGATACTCCAGCTGTCCTTGGTGACACTTTAGACATTTCTGGTCACCAACAAAATGGCTCTGCACTGTGTCCCTACACTTCATTCTCTTTTATTTGTTGTAAACACTCAGATTAGGAGGGGGAGCTGTGACATCACACACAGGAGAGCAGATTCTGCCCACTTTACTGCAGCTGTAATCCAGGCTTTTTCTACAGTGGGATTTCTGTAAGATTTCAGAAGCTGCTCCCCCTAGTGTTTAACAGTGGAAAACATCAAACTTTTTATTTTTTTTTATTTTGCTTAATTAAAAACAATAATATTTAAACAAAACATTAAAACATTAATACGTTACATTTTTTTTTTTTACAACACCTTTCCTTTAAGGTGTAAAATGGCTTCTCCTGGGGGGAGTCAGGTGGAAGTGGCTGGCAAGTTATGTTGGACTAGTTTTAATGTAATAGAAACTGTTACACAATGGTGGTGAATAGGCTGAGCTGTGGTGGGGAGCCTGCAGGATGTGATAATGGTCGGTGTATGGCAGGCAGCTCTGAGATCTCACGGTATCTGGGAATCTCAGAATATACTTGACTAGCATTTCACCTGACTTACTATACTAGTGTGATTTTAAATATATAACCCTTTAATAATTTGCCCACATGCAGTGCTCTCAGTTTGCCCTCTTCCATAGTGCCACATTCATAGTAGCATTATCAATAATTTTCAGATCCTGAAGTTCGGTATATTTGTCCTTCAGGTGCTCTCTGCAGGATCATAGCAGATGGCAGACAGGCTTCAAGAGCAGCAGGATGACCGGAAGCTCATCATTTCTCTGGCAGACCATGACACTTCATCTATCAAGCTGCAAAGTGTTGCCATGTGACAGAACCGCTGCAAGTGGAGTCCATAGGATTACATAGGACTGCAGGTGACATCTACAATATCTGTACTCAGAGAGTTATCACTGTGTTATCTTTAGTGTTAATTAGGACTGCAGTAATATCTGCAATGGGTTGTGATGGCAGCCAGGGGCCGGCTAAAAACCCCCATGGCTGCCATTTGTGTCCATCTGTGAAGCTCAACCTATAGCCAGGCTTTATGGGAGAACAGCATTTTTGTCTGTATATTGCAATAGTGTAGTATCAAACAATGGTAAGTTCAAGTGTCCTAAGGTATAAATATATATAACCCTGATAAAAAAAATATATTTATAGTAGTATTGCTGCATTAGTGATAGTCTGGTCTGTTCAAATATTATGATAAAAAATAAAATTAACAGAAAATACCAGAACAAAAAAAAACCCCAACATTTAGAAATAGCTTTTTTTTCAGTCACCACAGTTCCCCAAAAATGTAATAAAAGACGATCAAACCATCTCATGCAGCCAATAGTATCGATAAAAGCTACAGCTCACCATGCAAAAATTGCGCCCTCATACAGCTCCATCAACAGAAAAATAAAACCTTTAAGTTTCTCAGACTAAGGGTGGCTTTACATGCTGCGATATCCGGCCCGATATCGCTAGCATGAGACCCGCCCCCATCGTTTGTGTGCGACAGGCATATCGCTGCCTGTCGCGCACAAAATCGCGCACCCCCGTCACACATACATACCTGTCCTTCGACGTCGCTGTGACCGGCATCACTAAGCGGACGCCCAATGTAAGCGGAGGGGCGGAGATGAGCGGCCGTAACATCCCGCCCCTCTCCTTTCTTCCGCATTGTGGCCGGAGGCAGGTAAGGAGATGATCCTCGTTCCTGCGGCGTCACACGTAGCGATGTGTGCTGCCGCAAGGACGAGGATCAACTTCGCCCAGCGACAGCAGCGATAACTGGCAGCGGACCCCCATGTTAACGAGGAGCGATTTTGGACGTTTTTGCAACGATCCAAAATCGCTCTTAGGAGTCACACGCTACGACATCGCTACAGCGGCCGGATGTGCGTCACAAAATCTGTGACCCCAACGAGATCGCTGTAGCGAAATCGTAGCGTGTAAAGCCCCCTTAAGGCAACAAAAAGCAAATTTTTCTTATTACAAAGTTCCTGTTTTTTAACCAATTAAATGGAACCCGATATGATTTAAAACTAGAAGTGTTTTCTCAGCCTTCAAATAAACTATGTAATAATAACGCTATATATGTGTTTAAAAGCAATGTTGTCCTGCACAGGATGGAGTGTCATTTAAACTGCTGTGGGCAGCCCCCACTGCCCTGTAGCCTGATTGACAGCAGTCCTGAAACACTGTTTACTGTGTGCAGGCAGGAACAATTACCGTATTTTTCGGACTATAAGATGCACTTTTTTTCCCCCCCAAATGTTGGGGGAAAGTGGGGGATGTGTCTTATATTCTGAATGTAGGGCTGCGGGGAATGAGGGTGTTGCAGTGGAGGGGGTTATCGGGGGCATGAGCAGGCTGCAGCAGCTTGCCGTGACCACGTGGGCCCGCGCATTTCATATGCACGCCCATCCTCCTGCCCATCTCTCAGCGCTGAAGCCGGTGCTGACAGGTGGGCGGGGTGATGGGCGGGGAATGCGCGCATAGTAAACAACCGGCCCGCATGATCACCCCTGGCAACTACAGCCTGGAGTGATCATGCGCGGCTGTATCCACTGCCCCCCACGCATCATCATCAGCGCGGGGGGCAGTGAATCAGTAGACTCACCGACAACGATCCCTGTAGCACCGTGATCTACTCCTGTCTGCTGGCCGCGGCTGTGTGTGGAGACTAGCGGTGCTCACAGGGATGATGTCATCGCTGTGCGCACGTGTCCACACGAAGCTGCGGCCGGCACAGACAGGAGGACATTGCGATGCTGCAGGGAGTGTGGCCGGCTCCACACAGGTAAGCGGTGCTGTTGCCAGCACTGACGGGAGGAGGAGCGATGCTGCATGGAGCGAGGAAAGGTGAGTATAAACGTTTATTTATTTTTTTTGTGCTCCACAGAATGCGGCCAGATAGCAGGATAAGGGTATATAGCAGGATGATGGCATATACCAGGATGGGGATATATTATGAGCAGGATGGGAGTATACAGGAGGGTGAGGGTATATAGCAGGGTGAGGGTATATAGCAGGGTGGGGGTATATAGCAGGGTGGGGGTATATAGCAGGATGGGAGCACATACCAGGATGGGGGTATATAGCAGGATGTGGCCATACACCAAGATGGGGTATATAGCAGGATGCTGACATGTTCCAAGATTCGGTAATGTTCCAGGATGGGGTATATAGCAGGATGCGGCTATATGCCAGGATGGGGTATATAGCAGGATGGGAGCACATACCAGGATGGCAGTATATAGCAGGATGGCAGCATATAGCAGGATGTTGGCTATTCCAGGATGAGGGACATATATATACAAGGCAGGAGGATCATTAACAGGATGGGGTACCTGAGTTAGAGAATTTAGGGACATTGCCCCCATAACAGTGTCAGCAGCAGATCCTCGCCCCTGCGGGTATTGTCCTTCGGCGGGACCCCTGCGTGTAATGGTGTCCTCCAGCGGGACCCCTGCGGGTAATGGTGTCCTCCGGCGGGTCCCCTGCGGGTAATGGTGTCCTCCGGCGGGACCCCTGCGGGTAATGGTGTCCTCCGGCGGCACCCCTGCGGGTAATGGTGTCCTCCGGCGGGACCCCTTCGGGTAATGGTGTCCTCCGGCGGGACCCCTGCAGGTAATGGTGTCCTCCGGCGGGACCCCTGCAGGTAATGGAGTCCTCCGTCGGGACCCCTGCGGGTAATGGAGTCCTCCGTCGGGACCCCTGCGGGTAATGGAGTCCTCCGTCGGGACCCCTGCGGGTAATGGAGTCCTCCGTCGGGACCCCTGCGGGTAATGGAGTCCTCCGTCGGGACCCCTGCGGGTATTGGAGTCCTACGGCGGGACCCTTGCGGGTAATGGAGTCCTCCGGTGGGACCCCTGCGGGTAATGGAGTCCTCCGGCGGGACCCCTGCGGGTAATGGAGTCCTCCGGCGGGACCCCTGCAGGCAATGGAGTCCTTCGACGGGACCCAAGCGGGAAATTTTCTCCTCCCGGCGGGACCCCATGGTTCCCTTTAAGCCACAGCTTTGGTGGTTATTTTTATTCAGGAACATTATAATGACATGTTGTTTTTCAGGGTACCATGTTGAGATGTGCTGCAGAAAACCGGAAAAGAGGAAAGTCTGCAGAGACGAGCTGTGGATGTGACGTCATTATGGAGTCCAGCACATGAGAAAACAGCGATCGGTGAGTGAATTATCACAGACCTTACACTGCACTAACATTTACACAGGTTTAGGAGAAAAAATTACCTGCATGCTTCTTTAACATTTGGAGAAAAATCTTTTTTTTCAATATGCAAACGTGGGCGCTTTAGGGCACTGCTGGTGTGGTCTTTGCTTCGTTGCACCGTTGGGGTGGTCTTTGCTTCGGTGCACCGTTGGGGTGGTCTTTGCTTCGGTGCACTGTTGGGGTGGTCTGTGCTTTGGTGCACCGTTTGGGTGGTCTTTGCGTCGGTGCACCGTTGGGGTGGTCTTTGCTTCGCTGCACCGTTGGGGGGGTCTTTGCTTCGCTGGACTGTTGGGGGGTCGTTGTTTTGCTGGACTGTTACGCCCTCGTATTTGTGTTTTTTAAATTCTTTTGTTTGTATTGACAGCGCTCCATTAGTAAGGCCTGTTTCACACATCAGTGAAAATGACAGTCTAGAATGACAAGTCTGCAGTCCCTCTGTGTGTCACTCTGTGTGACTGCAGATTTGTGAATTCTCCCAGCGCACTCACTGTGTGCTACGAGGATTCTCCGGTGTCTGTGCCGGGAACGGCGGTTAAGTATGCGATATGCAGACTCCCAGTTAGAACCCGTTTAGGAGGCTCCACCTCGCTCAATACGAGTGCATTAATAGAGGCTGTACTCACTAGAAAAGTTCTCACTAGGAGTCTGCATATCACAGACTTGACCACTATGAGTGCGCTGGGAGAGTTCACCGGTCTGCAGTCATAGAGTGACACATAGACGGACTGCAGACTTGTCATTCTACACTGGACATCCCCTTTAAGCTAACACTGATTTTTGTAAGGGAACATCCCCGATATAAATGTTTAAGTAAATGGAAAAATCATTTTACCCAGCAAATATTTTACTTGTGCGTTGGGTGATCTGACAGCCAGTTTAGTTAGACCAATCGATTTCTAATTATTGGTAGCATTGTAAATGCACCTCAGAGTAACTAAACTTTTTGATTTTAGCACCGACCTCACCAGCCCCATGCTCGTACCCGCCCATAATCTCGCGTCTAGGCATTTAGCTCACTGGTGCGAGCTAGGGCAGCTATCTTTTTTGCTCTGCCCGCGATATGGCAGAGCGAACTGCGCATGCGTGAGCCGACCTAACTGCACAGGTGCGAGATTTGAAAATGCGATGAGGAGGACGACAGAGGGCGTCATCCCGTCAATCAAGCAAGAAGAACGGCGATCAGCGGCAGGAGGGGGGGAAAGGAACAGAAAATGATCTTGCCCATCTGGCCAACCAAGGTAATTAGCATACCTAAGGGCCAAGTTTTATAAAGTTATTTTTAGGGTCTGGAAGGGGAGTCAGGGCCAAAATGCACCTTCATAGAATGCAGCCCAGGAGCTGCAGAAGGTGATTCTTTTAGTTTAATAGGGAAAAATCTGGTGACAGGTTCCCTTTAAATGAGCAGGAAGCAGGTGGCTTTACACAGACAGGTCACCATGACAACGTGTTCAATTCCTCTGAGGGTGGGGGCCTGAGCTGGGGAGCAAGTTGCAGGGCAGACAGGAAATCCAGTCAGAACCGTCTGAGATGGGAAACAGCAGAGACCTCTGCAGGGTCAGCTCCTGCAGAGGGGAACCAGCCAGACCATGGCTAGTAACACCTAGAGGAAGAGGAACCGGTACGGGTGATCATGTGGAAGGTACCTGGTAGTGCCTGTTGGTTCCCGGGCTGCTACAGAAGAGATAGAGAGGTGTGCAAGTCCCCAAGAGCTCCATGCCACGGGGGCCGCAACAATATGCACATGGAGAAAAGACCCTCAGATTACCCTTCCAGCCCTTGCCTCTGACCTGCCCAGGACCGACTGGAGGCTACAACGGCGAGGACCAGCCCCTGGGTGCGACTTTGAACAGACCAGTGAGTAAAAGCATCTGGAACCCGCACCCGGTGACTCTGAGTAAATGCCACCGCCCTGTGCCCCGGTCCTCCTGTGGACTGCCGCACCCGGTTCTCACCAACCTCCCGGGGCTTCCCTGCTCCACCCGTGGTGAGCGATGCCATTAACACCCGCCCCGGAGAGAGACTGTGCAGTGGCAGCTAATCACCTTCCCGCATACCACGGGTGGCGCTGCTAGCGACCACCGTTCCTGTCCCATACCGCTCCTGGGACAGAGAAGAGTCACAGGGTTGGGTCCTCGGCGGTAGAGGCCGAGACCCCAGTCGCCGCTGCAACCGGTGACATGTCCCCCAGGAACCCCGTCACCCTCCTTCCGTTACCCCCTTGTTACACTGGACCATCAAACTCCTTTTTATGAAACCCGCCAGGGTCACGGAAGCCGGGTCGGGCCACTTACAGCTGACCCTGAACACCACCGGCCCGGTGACCGTGTAAGCCCTGCAGGCTCCGGCGGGGGCGTTTCACATACGCCTCCAGTAACTTGTATGCCCCCCACTGGCCCATAGTAACTTGTATGCCGGCCCTCAGTAACGTGCATGTTGCCCCTAGTAACCTGTATGTCCCCAAGGTAATATGTAAGCCACCCCAGTAACGTGTATGCCTCCCCAGTAACATGAATTCTGCCCCCAGTAACGTGTATGCTGTTTATTATGTTAATATTTTACTGTAGTTTTTTTATTGGGAGGGCCCATTCAGACTTTTGCCATCGGACCCCATGATTTCTATGTACGCCGCTGCTATGTGGGACCCATTTTTGTGTATGGAGGTTTATGTGACGCCCATTATTCTGTATGGAGGACTATGTGGGGCCCATTATTCTGTATGGAGGGCTATATAGGGCCCGTTATTCTGTATGGAGGACTATGTGGGGCCCATTATTCTGTATGGAGGACTATGTGGGGCCCATTATTCTGTATGGAGGTCTATGTGGGGCCCATTATTCTGTATGGAGGGCTATGTGGGGCCCATTATTCTGTATGGAGGGCTATGTGGGGCCCATTATTCTGTATGGAGGGCTATGTGGGGCCCATTATTCTGTATGGAGGGCTATGTGGGGCCCATTATTCTGTATGGAGGGCTATGTGGGGCCCATTATTCTGTATGGAGGGCTATGTGGGGCCCATTATTCTGTATGGAGGGCTATGTGGGGCCCATTATTCTGTATGGAGGGCTATGTGGGGCCCATTATTCTGTATGGAGGATTATGTGGGGCCCATTATTCTGTATGGAGGATTATGTGGGGCCCATTATTCTGTATGGAGGATTATGTGGGGCCCATTATTCTGTATGGAGGATTATGTGGGGCCCATTATTCTGTATGGAGGATTATGTGGGGCCCATTATTCTGTATGGAGGATTATGTGGGGCCCATTATTCTGTATGGAGGATTATGTGGGGCCCGTTATTCTGTATGGAGGATTATGTGGGGCCCGTTATTCTGTATGGAGGATTATGTGGGGCCCGTTATTCTGTATGGAGGATTATGTGGGGCCCGTTATTCTGTATGGAGGATTATGTGGGGCCCGTTATTCTGTATGGAGGATTATGTGGGGCCCGTTATTCTGTATGGAGGATTATGTGGGGCCCGTTATTCTGTATGGAGGATTATGTGGGGCCCGTTATTCTGTATGGAGGATTATGTGGGGCCCGTTATTCTGTATGGAGGATTATGTGGGGCCCGTTATTCTGTATGGAGGATTATGTGGGGCCCGTTATTCTGTATGGAGGATTATGTGGGGCCCGTTATTCTGTATGGAGGATTATGTGGGGCCCGTTATTCTGTATGGAGGATTATGTGGGGCCCGTTATTCTGTATGGAGGATTATGTGGGGCCCGTTATTCTGTATGGAGGATTATGTGGGGCCCGTTATTCTGTATGGAGGATTATGTGGGGCCCGTTATTCTGTATGGAGGATTATGTGGGGCCCGTTATTCTGTATGGAGGATTATGTGGGGCCCGTTATTCTGTATGGAGGATTATGTGGGGCCCGTTAGTCTGTATGGAGGATTATGTGGGGCCCGTTAGTCTGTATGGAGGATTATGTGGGGCCCGTTAGTCTGTATGGAGGATTATGTGGGGCCCGTTATTCTGTATGGAGGATTATGTGGGGCCCGTTATTCTGTATGGAGGATTATGTGGGGCCCGTTATTCTGTATGGAGGATTATGTGGGGCCCGTTATTCTGTATGGAGGATTATGTGGGGCCCGTTATTCTGTATGGAGGATTATGTGGGGCCCGTTATTCTGTATGGAGGATTATGTGGGGCCCGTTAGTCTGTATGGAGGATTATGTGGGGCCCGTTAGTCTGTATGGAGGATTATGTGGGGCCCGTTAGTCTGTATGGAGGATTATGTGGGGCCCGTTAGTCTGTATTGAGGATTATGTGGGGCCCGTTAGTCTGTATGGAGGATTATGTGGGGCCCGTTAGTCTGTATGGAGGATTATGTGGGGCCCGTTAGTCTGTATGGAGGATTATGTGGGGCCCGTTAGTCTGTATGGAGGATTATGTGGGGCCCGTTAGTCTGTATGGAGGATTATGTGGGGCCCGTTAGTCTGTATGGAGGATTATGTGGGGCCCGTTAGTCTGTATGGAGGATTATGTGGGGCCCGTTAGTCTGTATGGAGGATTATGTGGGGCCCGTTAGTCTGTATGGAGGATTATGTGGGGCCCGTTAGTCTGTATGGAGGATTATGTGGGGCCCGTTAGTCTGTATGGAGGATTATGTGGGGCCCGTTAGTCTGTATGGAGGATTATGTGGGGCCCGTTATTCTGTATGGAGGATTATGTGGGGCCAGTTATTCTGTATGGAGGATTATGTGGGGCCAGTTATTCTGTATGGAGGATTATGTGGGGCCCGTTATTCTGTATGGAGGATTATGTGGGGCCCGTTATTCTGTATGGAGGATTATGTGGGGCCCGTTATTCTGTATGGAGGATTATGTGGGGCCCGTTATTCTGTATGGAGGATTATGTGGGGCCCGTTATTCTGTATGGAGGATTATGTGGGGCCCGTTATTCTGTATGGAGGATTATGTGGGGCCCGTTATTCTGTATGGAGGATTATGTGGGGCCCGTTATTCTGTATGGAGGATTATGTGGGGCCCGTTATTCTGTATGGAGGATTATGTGGGGCCCGTTATTCTGTATGGAGGATTATGTGGGGCCCGTTATTCTGTATGGAGGATTATGTGGGGCCCGTTATTCTGTATGGAGGATTATGTGGGGCCCGTTATTCTGTATGGAGGATTATGTGGGGCCCGTTATTCTGTATGGAGGATTATGTGGGGCCCGTTATTCTGTATGGAGGATTATGTGGGGCCCGTTATTCTGTATGGAGGATTATGTGGGGCCCGTTATTCTGTATGGAGGATTATGTGGGGCCCGTTATTCTGTATGGAGGATTATGTGGGGCCCGTTATTCTGTATGGAGGATTATGTGGGGCCCGTTATTCTGTATGGAGGATTATGTGGGGCCCGTTATTCTGTATGGAGGATTATGTGGGGCCCGTTATTCTGTATGGAGGATTATGTGGGGCCCGTTATTCTGTATGGAGGATTATGTGGGGCCCGTTATTCTGTATGGAGGATTATGTGGGGCCCGTTATTCTGTATGGAGGATTATGTGGGGCCCGTTATTCTGTATGGAGGATTATGTGGGGCCCGTTATTCTGTATGGAGGATTATGTGGGGCCCGTTATTCTGTATGGAGGATTATGTGGGGCCCGTTATTCTGTATGGAGGATTATGTGGGGCCCGTTATTCTGTATGGAGGATTATGTGGGGCCCGTTATTCTGTATGGAGGATTATGTGGGGCCCGTTATCCTGTATGGAGGATTATGTGGGGCCCGTTATTCTGTATGGAGGATTATGTGGGGCCCGTTATCCTGTATGGAGGATTATGTGGGGCCCGTTATTCTGTATGGAGGATTATGTGGGGCCCGTTATTCTGTATGGAGGATTATGTGGGGCCCGTTATTCTGTATGGAGGATTATGTGGGGCCCGTTATTCTGTATGGAGGATTATGTGGGGCCCGTTATTCTGTATGGAGGATTATGTGGGGCCCGTTATTCTGTATGGAGGATTATGTGGGGCCCGTTATTCTGTATGGAGGATTATGTGGGGCCCGTTATTCTGTATGGAGGATTATGTGGGGCCCGTTATTCTGTATGGAGGACTATGTGGGGCCCGTTATTCTGTATGGAGGACTATGTGGGGCCCGTTATTCTGTATGGAGGTCTATGTGGGGCACATCATTCTATATGATTGACTGTGGGGCCCATACAACATTTGTATATTTATTCCATTTTTATTGTGCATGAGATTTACTAAAAGCAGCAATTCTATAGTTGTTTTTTTTCCTGCATTTAATAGCAAAAAAACAGTGGAATTGTTTATTTCTTCCCCCCCCAGAGTTTATAGCGCAGTATGTTTAATGCTTTCTGTTATGTAGGTGGCAAAATTACCAAAACTAGAATTATGGCCTAGAATTATGGCCTTAATAATAATAATAATAATTATTATTATCTTTGATGTCGCTAATGTGCTGGATAAATGATGTGGTAGTTGTATAGTTTGGATTGTTGCTTTCAAACATGTCTAGTTTAGGGGTTTTTTTCCCCTTAACCCCTTCACGGTCTAGGAAGTACTGGTCTTTCCCATTACGTTTTTTTGGTCTCCAAAATATTGCATTAAATTGTAATAGCATGCAATAAAAACATCGCCTCTACATAAAAATGGTATAATTAAAAAAAGCTGTCACCCAGTAATAGATCCCGGAAAATGGCGAGAAAAGCGCTTTTTTTTTTTTTTTACAAACTTCAGTATTTTTTTCACCACACAGATCGAACTCTTACTGATTTGGGGAATCATACTGGCAGGTCAGTTTTTCAAAATGGTGGTCACAGTAAATTAAACCCCCAAATAGTTGCGCAATTGCACTTTTTTGCAATTTCATCGCACTTGGAATTTTCTCCCCAGCTTCCAGTACAATATGGGGCAGAATGAATTGTGTCGTCCAAAAGTACAACTTGTCCTGCAAAAAAAACAAGCCCCCATATGGCTATATTGAAAAACAAAAACGTTATGGCTCTGGGAAGAAGGGGGAGGAAAACATGAAAACGGAAAATCGTCCAGGGTGAAGGGGTTGAATTAAAGCAAGTTTCAATGGAAGCAAAACAAAAAAAAAATGCAGAAGGCTTTGTTCACACTAGAAAAAGGATTTTTCTCAAGAAATGTTTTGAGTCTGAAAAATTACCGCACTTGCAGTCAAACACCGCACCAATACTGCACGGAAAACCGCATGCGGTCTTACCACGGTTTTGTGCTTTTTTTTTTTTTTTTTTGTGCGTTTTTGGTGCGGGTTTTCCGCAGGTTGGTCCCTTTAGTTTTTTTTTCATGCTTTCACGATCAGTCAATGGAGTGAAATACCACAGGTACCTGTGGAAAAGAAGTGGCATGCACATTCTTTTATCAAGAAATTCTGCAGAAAGAATGGTCTTGAGAAACAACTGCAGTGTGCGCACAGCTATTTTTTTTAGTTTCATAGGTTTTGCTGGGGAATGTAGATTGAGAAGGATAACCTGCTCACCTGTATAGGAACAGCCCCACTTGGAAGCATGGATAGCAGCATTGCTGGTGCAGGAACTAGAAAGAAAATCCCCAGCTTCTGTGTGCATAAAAAACTTTATCTTTTATTTTCAGACTTTAAAATCCAGGTTTTACAGGACACAATTTATAGGGTAAGAGCACATGTCCTGTACAACTGGGTTTTAAAGTCTGAAAATAAAAGATAAAGTTTTGTATGCACACGGAAGCTGGGGATTTTCTTTCTATTTGCTGGGGAATGTCTGCAGAAAGGTTATAACCATTTTCTGCAGAAATTTCTACAGCAAAACCGCAAAAAACGTGGGTAAAACCAGTGTGTGAACAAAGCCTAAAGGTAAATATCTCGTAAGTGTTTTTTTTGGTATTCACAGAAAAAGTGATTGATATCAGTGGGATGGGGACCGGGCACCCACTCTGATCAGCTGATGCAAGCTCCACCCATAGGCGGATTATAATGAGGGTAATCTGGGCTAGCGCCCAAGGCCCGAGGCTCCAGGGGGCCCATGCTCTGAACCGTAAATTGCCCCCATTATAATCTGCATGAAACATTTAAAAGATGCGGAGTCATCCGCCCGCCCTGCAGCACATCGGCAGGACGGAGGCCACCATCAGGGTAACGAGGGGGACCGGGTCGCCCCTAGAGAGCTGCCCTCTCTTTCTGCTCTGCCCTGCACTAATCTATGTGATCGGGGAAGAGCAGAGCAGGGGAGGAAATGTACTCAAGCAGAACGGAGGCTGAGAAGGTGAACCGGTGATGTGGCAGGTCCTGTAGATGCTTCAACCTCCGTGCCGCTCCTAGTGTCTTCTCCCCTGTCTGCACCGATCAGCTGAGCTGCAAGATGTTGTAGTGTATAGTGTGTAAGGAGATGTGCTTGTTGTAGAGCTGTGTGTGTATATGTGCAGGTAGTCTGTCTCTTTCTCTCCCTGGCTGGCTGTCTCTTTCTCTCCCTGGCTGGCTGTCTCTTTCTCTCCCTGGCTGGCTGTCTCTTTCTCTCTTTGGCTGGCTGTCTCTTTCTCTCTTTGGCTGGCTGTCTCTTTCTCTCTTTGGCTGGCTGTCTCTTTCTCTCTTTGGCTGGCTGTCTCTTTCTCTCCCTGGCTGTCTCTTTCTCTCCTGCTTGGCTGTCTCTTTCTCTACCTAGCTGGGTGGCTGTCTCTTTTTCTCCCTGGCTAGGTTGCTGTCTTTTTCTCTCCCTGGCTGGGTGGCTGTCTCTTTCTCTCCCTGGCTGTCTCTCTTTCTCTCCTGGTTGGCTGTCTCTTTCTCTACCTAGCTGGGTGGCTGTCTCTTTCTCTCCCTGGCTAGGTTGCTGTCTTTTTCTCTCCCTGGCTGGGTGGCTGTCTCTTTCTCTCCCTGGCTGTCTCTGTCTTTTTCTCTCCCTGGCTCGCTGTCTTTCTCTCCCTGGCTGGCTGTCTCTTTCTCTGTCTCTTTCTCTGTCTCTCTCTCTTTGTCTCTCTGTCAGTCTCTATCTTTCTCTCCACAGAAATCATTTTACCTCATAAGCTTCTTATACTTAGAATTGTCTTTCATTGCCTATCGCAACCAATCATAGCTCAGTTGACTTTAATGTAAGCAGGTTTTTTGGCAAATAACTGTAAAGCACAGGCTTAAATTTTCCCCTGAAAACGTAGTCTATGACATTCCCAGAGTCAAATGGGGTATCTGTGCAAAATATTGTGATTGTAAATGTGATAGTGCGGATTCCTTTAGAGCGCACACACACACACACACACACACACACACCTTTATATATTAGATATACGCTAACGCTTCTGTCTTGGGCTTGTCATTTTGATGTCCTGAAAAACGGTGCATGCAGCTTTTTTCGGGCTGTCAGAATGATGACTAGCGGTTAATGTTTGATTGATGAGGACTGTTTGCAGAATTGGAGATTTTCCAGTGATGGTGGGACTGTGGAAGGTTGGAGGTAAGTATGCAGAGGAGGATCTCGGGTCACCCGGTAAATGCATCACCTGGGTCCTTTCATTGGGGGACGGTGCAGGGGGGGCAGCTCCATGTTCAAAGAGGCAAAGTCCGGTATTAGAAAAAAGTTGTTTCCAGCATCACGTCCAAGAATTAAGGGTAAAAACCAATTTTATTCCATAACTTACTTGTGCAAATATAGCAGGATATGTCTAAAGGCCCTGTCACATACAGAGATAAATCTGCGGCAGATTTGTGGTTGCAGTGAAATTGTGGACAATCAGTGCCAGGTTTGTGGCTGTGTACAAATGGAACAATATGTTCATGATTTCACTGCAACCACAGATCTGCCAAACATTTATCTCTGTGTGTGACGAGGCCTTAAGACTAGAGTTGAGCGATGTTGGAGGTTCGCCAATTTCATGTTCAAGTGATTTTGGGGGTGCTCGAGATCGAACTCGAACTCGAGCTTTTTGCTAAAAGCTCGACAGTTCTAGTTACATTCGAGAACGGTTCGATCACCATAAACGTGGCTTTTCACAGTAAGGCTATGTGTGCACATGTTGCTATCTGCATGTGTCCTGCATCCCCAGCACAATCCCTCTCCCTTTCCTACTCACCGATCACGTGCGTCTCGCTCCACGGCTGTCACAAATCTGCGGCGTCTTTTCCTCTTTAGAAAATGGCAGCCACTTCATTAGTTATTCCGTGCTTTCCCCGCCCACCGGCGCTTATGATTGGTTGCAGTCAGACACGTCCCCAAGCTGAGTGACAGCTGTCTCACTGCAACCAATCACTGCCGCCGGTGGGCGGGTCTATATCGTGCATTAAAATAAATAAAAAATAAAATGCGGTTCCCCCATATTTGATACCAGCCAGGATAAAGCCACACGGCTGGAGGCTGGTATTGTCAGGATGGAGAGTGCCACGGTATGGGGAGCCCTCCAGCCTAACAATATCACCCAGCAGCCGCCCAGAATTGCCGCATCTATTAGGTGCGACAGTCCTGGGGGACTTTACCCAGCTCATCCCGAATTACCCTGGTGCGGTGGCAATTGGGGTAAAAATGAGTTTAATCATGCCAGGCGTCTCCCCGAGATACCTTCCATGATTAAACCTAAAGTGAAAGTAAAGAAACCCACACACCGAAAAATCCTTTATTTGGAACAAAAGACAAAAAATCACCCTCTTTCACCCCTTTATTAATCCCAAAAATACCCCTCCAGATCCGAAGTAATCCACACGACACTGTCAGCTCTGCTCCCTCAAGATGTAATGGCACTGAAGTGGCACTGAAGTGACACACGCGGTTAGCAGAGACTTCAGTCGGCACAGCAGGCTTCAAGATTACAATATTTGCCTATCTATATCATAAGAGGCACTAGACTAGTGGATAAAGTGCCCGCCTAAAAAGCATAACGTCGAGAGTTCTAGTCCCGGTAAAGAATTACATTTTTTTTTTTTAATTATAATTTGAAATTATAATTATCTATTTATAAAGTGAAAGTAAATAAACACACACTGCGAAAAATCCTTTATTTGGAATAAAGGACAAAAAAAACACAGTTTCACCATTTTATTAAAATCCTCCAATACCCCTCCAGGTCCAACGTAATCGACACGACACTGTCATCTCTTCTACAGAACACGAGTGCTCTGCATGAGCTTCACATAGCAATGAAGTGAATCACGTGGTCAGCTGAGACTTCAGCAATCTGCCTATCATTCACATTAGAGGCAATAGCTGAGTGGATAGAGTGGTCACCTAGGGAGCATAAGGTTGCGAGTTCTAGACCTGGTAAAATATATATATATATATATATAATATATATTTTTTTAATTTTACATTTTATTTATAATATATTTATAAATATAATTTAATTATGCACTGAGGGGAGGAGCCGGACATCAGCTGCGAGCTCTCTATTTCTCTCTCTCTATTTTTCTCTCTCTATTTCTCTCTCCTTTCTCTCTCTCTCTCTCCTTTCTCTCTCTCCTTTCTCTCTCTCTCTCCTTCTTCTCTCTCTCTCTTTTTCTCTCTCTCTCCTTCTTCTCTCTCTCTCTTTTTCTCTCTCTCTCTCTTTTTCTCTCTCTCTCTTTTTCTCTCTCTCTCTTTTTCTTTCTCTTCCTTCTTTCTTTCTTTCTCTTCCTTCTCTTCCTTCTTTCTTTCTTTCTCTTCCTTCTTTCTCTTCCTTCTTTCTTTCTTTCTCTTCCTTCTTTCTTTCTTTCTCTTCCTTCTTGCTTTCTTTCTCTTCCTTCTTTCTTTCTTTTTTTCTTTCTCTTCCTTCTTTCTTTCTTTCTCTTCCTTCTTTCTTTCTTTCTCTTCCTTCTTGCTTTCTTTCTCTTCCTTCTTTCTTTCTTTTTTTCTTTCTCTTCCTTCTTTCTTTCTTTCTCTTCCTTCCTTCTTTCTTTCTCTTCCTTCTTTCTTTCTTTTTTTCTTTCTCTTCTTTCTTTCTTTCTTTCTTTCTTTCTTTCTCAGACCTGGCGATGATCAGCTGATGCGGTCACCTGACGGAATCAGCTGACACTATAAGTCGAGCGGTGAGGCCGGCTTTTTACCGCCCGGCCGGCTAAACTATCAGCTGATGCTGTCGGACAGGAGTCTGCACTGAATTGTGTAGTTTGTTTTGTTTTTTTTTGCACTGATGCATCAGCTGATTGTATAAAAGCTGTTTATACAATCAGCTGCTGTGTCATGTGATTCAGGCCCTTGAACCTGACACATCATCTGATCGCTTTGCCTTCCAGCAAACCGATCAGATGATATTGGATCCGGATTGGACGGTGCGGGACCCTTGACCCAGGATTACTGAGGAGGGGGGTTCTTTATTTTAATAAAGATGGAGTCACTAATTGTGTTGTGTTTTATTTATAATAAAAATATTTGTGTGTGTTGTGGTTCTTTTTATCGGTACTAGAAATTCATGGTGGCCATGTCTAATATTGGCATGCCACCATGAATTTCGGGCTTAGGGCCACTTGATAATATACAGCTAGCCCTAACCCCATTATTACCCAGCAAGCCACTGTCACCAGGGCTGTTGGAGGAGTTGGATACAGTGCCAGATGATGAGGCGGCTGCGGACTACAATTCGCAGCAGAGGCGCCCAGAAACCTCGGGCTAACCTGTGCTGTGGATTCCAATCCGCAGCTGCCTAGTTGTACCTGGCTGGAGACAAAAATATGGCAAAGTCCATATCATTTTGTTTTTTATTTATTTAATGAAATTCATGAAATAATAAAAAAAGGGCTTCCCTATATTTTTGTTTCCAGCCGGGTACAAATAGGCAGCTGGGGGTTGGGGGCAGCTCGTAGGTGCTTGCTGTACCTGGCTAGCATACAAAAATATGGCAAAGCCCAAATAATTTTTTGGGGGGCAAAAACTCCTGCATACAGTCCTGGATGGAATATGCTGAGCCTTATAGTTCTGCAGCTGCTGTCTGTCTGTATGGAGGAGAGCAGACAGCAGCTGCAGAACGGCAAGGCTCAGCATGCTCCATTCACTAGTGTATGCAGGAGAGCAGACAGCAGCTGCAGAACTACAAGGCTCAGCATACTCCATCTAGGACTGTATGCAGGAGTTTTTTGCCCACCAAAAAAATGACGTGGGCTTCGCCATGTTTTTGTATGCTAGCCAGGTACAGCAGGCAGGTACGAGCTGCCCCCAACCCCCAGCTGCCTATTTGTACCCGGCCATTAAGAATCTCCAATAAAGGGTTAAAAAAAGACACCACACAGAGAAAAAATACTTTATTAGAAATAAATACACAGACACACTTAGAGACTCCATGTTCATTACTCCCTCTTATCACTCCACGATCCAGCTCTTCTGTCTTCTTTCTCCTTCAACACATGCAGCTATGTCAACACATGCAGCTATGCTACATCAGCAGCGTTGCATGGGGGAAGACGCTATTCCCCGTGCAGTGTTTTCACTCCGTGAGTGAGAAGGAGCTGCTGCCTGAAAGCGGGGACATCACCACTGACAGGCGCGTTGCTATAGCAACAGTGATCTCCGTTATTGAGTGGCTGTGGCAGCCGGTTTATAACGGAACGTTGAAGCAGACCGGGAACCCGACCGTGTGCCAGAGCATGTCGCCGGTACACGGACATACACAAACGATCACCGCGTACTGGAGAGATGCACTGACAGGTCCTACATGACGCGTCATAGTCATGTGACCAGTCTGTAGCCAATGAGATAACAGACACGTGACTGGTCACATGCTATTTTGACGTCACGGAAGGTCCTGTCATCAGTGCTGGTTACTGGGAGGATGCAGCGATCATCAGAAGGAATAGCGACATGAGACAGAGTGCAGGACGGATCGCGAGGACCGGTAAGTGTTATGGCAATGTTTATTAACTGTATGTGTACATTTATAACGTGTTTTTAAGTGTTTGTGATTGCCTCCCATTGTTTTCAATGGGGTTCAAGAGGTTCGACGAACCGAACTCGAACTCTAGGGGGGTGGCTCATCTCTAGACACAACAGCGATCTCGCTAGTGATCTCGCTACATGTGACACTTTATGAGACAATTTCTCAAAGATTGAGCCATAAGGTAAATACTCCGCCAGCACACTTTTGCTGGCGGAGTATATGCACCACTCGTAGTAGCGTACAAAAAAGGAGAACAATCGAGTGTATATGCAAATGGAAATTTTTATTATCAAAAAGGACAAACGCAAGACAGCAATAAAGAGAAAGTTAAAAACAACTACCACTGAATCAAGGGGGGCATACACTGTGATAAAAGTGTACAATATAATTGTTGTCAATAGCCGTAGGAGAGGTGAACATGTGAAGGTACCATCTTAAACCACCAAAATAGGTGTAGTATGGTAATGGAATCTACTGTTCACAATCTCTACTAGTCGTGGGAGAGGCATATGGTTAAGGCAATAAAGGAATGGTAAAAATTGGCCGTAGAGGAGAGGGGTGCTGGCTGTAGTATGGTCCTCTAGTCGTGGGAGAGAGAGGTAATGAAGGTATAATGAGGAATAACCAACATGCCGGGGTAGGTGGATAGTATCAGTACCCTGTTCAACTGACAATTGCAATGTATAAAATAATGAAGTCCAACCATAACCCAGGCATGTAGAGGATCATATAACCAGTTTCTGACCAGGGGCTGTCAGTTACCAAAAATTACTTAGGCAAGTCCCAAAAAAGTTCCTTAGCAAGCATGTTGCCAATGGTAACAATTAGCCGTGGAGGAGAGAAGTACTGGCTATGATGTGATCCTCTAGTCGTGGGAGAGAGAGGAAATGGAGATATAATGAAAAATAACCAACACGCCGGGGTAAGTGGAAGATATCAGTGCTCTGTTCAACTGACAGTTGCAGTGTATACAATAATAAAGTCCAACCCTACCCAGGCATGTAGAGGACCATATAAGCAGTTTCTGACCAAGGGCTATCAGTTACCAAACATTACTTAGGCAAGTGCCAAAAAAGAAAAAGGGTTCTTTAGCAGACATAATGTCACAAAATATAAGGTGCAAGTGCATACCAATAAAAGATGTCAAATGTCAAGGGAAAAGTACATAGTGAAAGCTGCATGCCCACAAAGAGAACCAGCCATTGACGTCAAATATATAAAATCACATAATGCACATACCCAGGAAAGGAAGGGATCACCATCAACGCGCGTTTCGCGAGGTGTTGTTGCTTCTTCAAGGAGGAGACCCTACTGGCATTGTAAACCTAGTGGATATAAATAGCCCACTGGATGATTCCTATCGCTGTCAGGTGTTGGCTTCCCAAACAGGAAGTGTGTGGAAGGGCTGATGAAACAGCCCATCTGTGATCTGATAGGCTAATAGCCCACTGTGGACGCTTGTCAATCACATGGCTCTTTCATGTAGCTCAGAAATAGTAATCCATCCAAATAAGGTGAAACCTCATTGATCCGCCCAGATTGATACATTAAAAACAACTATGACAGGTATTATCATGGAGGGAATACCTCTGTACTTGTTTAGACAACAGAGATCGCTAAAATATATAATCAGTGTTGTGCACGGGGATCCAGGAAGTCTGAACACACGAGACGTCCCTCCCCCACCAGACTGGGAGCGAGCGCGTGACGCCATGGACGCGTAACCATGGCGATCACGCGTTCCAACCCAGCCATAGGCTGACGGGAGCGGAGGACGCCACGTACGGAGACATTCCCGGAGATCCCGCCCACCACAGCACGTCATGTGGTGACACGCGCCACATGGGGCCAAGCCATTGGATATTAGGATTTAACCACCTATAGGGGCGTGTATAATAGTGAAAGGACCCCATAGCTATGGATGGGGCATATAAGACATGCGATAGGTGGGCCAAATACATAATAGGTATCCGAGCATAGAATAGCGGGTACCAAGATCATAAAAGGTGTTGATAAGTACCCATAAAACCGTCACAAAAGACCGATGAACCACGGGCCATGCACACACAAGGGAGGAGCAAAATGAAAAAACATCCTGTGTCAGCCGGCCAGTCCCAACACCCGCCGTGACACACCATGGGACACAAACACATCACCCCTGGTACGCGCAACCAGAGGGCAAAGCGAAGGTGTCCACAGTGAGCCAAAGAGGGCCAAGAGATGCCATACTGGCAAAACATGTTTAAATAAGGGCTATTCCTTAAACAGAGAGGGAAAAGGGGGGATCCCTATAATATACACTCCAATACAAGCTGGATAAGTGAAGCATCTAGCCACAAATATTCCCAAATAGGATGCCAAAGATGCTCACTCAACACAAATGTACATGGCCCGACGCCCACCAGGCCACCCAAATGACGGCACGATATAACAAGTACATATTATAGATAGTGGTATCCAGGGAATCAAATAATAGTCCATTATATAGGCGTTCATCATTTTCATAGCCGGTGATCTTGATTGATGGACTGACTCGATGTTACCATGGAGAAGGACCACGTCCAGGGAGCCAATGAGATGTCAGAACAGATCAAACGATACTTAATAATGAAGATAAATGACACAATATGAGAAATCCAGTAGGCAAACAGACGATAAACATGCCAGATAGACCCCATTGATTAGGGGTAGATAAAGTTATTAAACGAAATTAAAAACAGTAGAAAAGCATATATAAAAGACCAGATGATATAAAGAAAGCGAGAGAAAGAAAATACATGGAATCGATGTCCCTATAGAAAATAGGCAAAACTGATGTTCTCATTTAAGCCATGAGGTGTGAGGGTCCCGAGAGTGGTAATCCAGCGAGCTTCGACTTGAGCTAGCCTTTTCTTTAGGTCACCTCCTCAGGATCCGCCACGAACAACGTCAATGCCTCTAATTTTGAGTCCTGAGGGGTCGCATCCGTGAAATCTCCTGAAGTGCCGCGGTAATGTCTTCAGGAGACCCACGTCAATGACCCCAGAGGCAGCACAAATATCTCGAACGTGCTCCCTGGTACGTACACGTAGCTCACGTGACGTGAGCCCTATATATACCAGAGAGCACGGACAAGTGGCATATTAGATCACGTGTGTAGTCGTGCACGGGATGTAATGCCGTATGTTCAAAGTCCGTGTCCCATCAGCTGAAGAAAAAGTCGTGGCACGAAGGATGTTTGGACACGCTACGCATCGTCCACAAGGGAAACATCCATGTGTCGGACCACGGGAGCCGAAAGAATTGGAAAGAGGAGGTACATAGTGGCTCCTTACCAGGATGTCGCGGAGATTTTTGGAGCGTCAAGCAGTCATAAGGGGGCCTGAAGGAAGAATATCCGCCAGGATGGGATCTGTGCGTAGAACAGGCCAGTGTCTACTGAGACTGTCCCTCATCGTCTGCCATTGGTTATTAAATGTTCCTATAAAACGGATGGGAAGGTCAGTCAGTGACTGTTGTTGTTTGTTATTATAATGCAGCAGTCCCGTGCGAGGAGTCTTTTTCGCACGCAAGTAACCCCGCTTAATGCAACGGTTACTATACCCGCGATCCTGGAAATGGCGTTTGAGTTCTACGGCCTGTTTTTTCAAAAGAGCGGTCCGTAGAGCAAATCCGCCTCACCCTCAAGAATTGGCCAGTCGGGATGGCGAGTATAGTAGCAGCAGTATGGGCTGAAGATGCATGCAGCAGGGCATTGACCGAGGTGGATTTACGATACATGCTGGTCTGGATGCAGGAAAATGGATCCACCTCAATGTTGATATCAAGAAAGTCAATGCACCTGCTGCTATGTTTGTACGTCAGCCTGATGTTCAAATCATTATTATTAAGTTGACCCATAAAATCATCAAGCTGCTCCACTGTGCCCTGCCAAAAAAACACATCATCAATATATCAAAGCCAGCACTGTACATGGGAGCTGGCACTAATGCCCCCGTCGCCAAACACCAACCTTTCCCACATACCGAGGAAGAGGTTGGCATAGGCCGGAGCACAGGCCACCCCCATGGCTGTGCCGCGTTGCTGTAAATAAAAAACATCCTTAAAAATAAAAAAATTGTGTGTAAGGGCAAAGTGGAGCAGCTCGAGGATAAATAGGTTCAACTCACCATCACGACCGGCCATCCCAAGGAAGAGGCAGACCGCTCTCAGGCCATCAGAATGTGATATACATGTGTAGAGGCTCTCCACATCTGCTGTAACAATCAGCATATCCTGATCCATAAAGATGCCATCAATTCTCCCCAGGACGTCCGTCGTGTCACGAACATATGAGGGTAAAGTTTCCATAATAGTTTTAAGATGGTAATCAATAAATTTACATATTGGGTCACATAAACCCTCTATGCCGGACACGATGGGACGCCCCGGGGGATTGAGGGCATCTTTATGGATCTTTGGTAAAAGATAAAATGTAGGTACCTTAGGATATTTAGTGGAGAGCCCCTCCATCATTTTCTTATCAATAATGCTCTTCTCGCACGCCGTCTCCAGGATCCTGCCAAGCTCCAACATGAACCGCTGCAACAGATTAGAAGATAATCTCAAATATGTATTTTTGTCACAAAGTTGACGAAAGACCTCCCTTTCGTACTTCTCCACTGCCCAGATCACGATATTCCCCCCCTTGTCTGCTGGTTTAATAACGATATCATTATCATTACTCAATCAGAGCAGATCTTTGTCTCTGAGTTAAATTATCCCCCTGTCTCCTGGTGGTAATTTGTTTGAACTCATCCGTCACCAATTTGGTGAAGACTTCAACAGCGGGGCACAAAGACAAGGGGGGGAACTTGGTAGATCTGGGCAGTAGATATTTGGGGAACACATCTGTGGAAACACTGGCCTGTTCAAGCAAAAGATCTTCAAGTACCTGTAAAGCCTCCTTTTCCACCGGGCTATCCAACCCGCATCTGTCTTTCTTATGATGGAGTTTTTTCAGAACTATCTTGCGAGCAAATAAATGCATGTCCTTTAAGGCTGAAAAGAAGTCAAAATGATTAGTCAGGGAAAATGTCAAACCCCTAGAGAGTACATCCGTCAGAGAGGATGCGTGTGGACAGATTAATCAACTGTAATCTGTCTTTTCCTGCTTTATCATTTTGTTTTGCAGAGGTTTGTTTGTTGCGTGTAGCCTTAACTCTGGCTCCCACACTTTGCTCCAGCTCACATGCACTACTTGACGACCCAGAAGATGAATCCCCAACAGAGACTAGTGAAGACATTGAATTGGATAGCCCTCGAGACACAGTTCTAGTCCGAAAACCTGAGCGTGACTTAGAGTGCCACCTGTAGACAGCTGCGTTGGTGTAATCCGACAAATCTCTATTATATTTCTTAAGTTTTTGACCGCTAATTTCTTTTTCTAGTTTAGAGATCTCCTGTTCGATCTCCGAATGAAGGTATAATGAGGAATAACCAACATGCCGGGGTAGGTGGATAGTATCAGTACCCTGTTCAACTGACAATTGCAATGTATAAAATAATGAAGTCCAACCATAACCCAGGTATGTAGAGGATCATATAACCAGTTTCTGACCAGGGGCTGTAAGTTACCAAAAATTACTTAGGCAAGTGCCAAAAAAGTTCCTTAGCAAGCATATTGCCAATGGTAACAATTAGCCGTGGAGGAGAGAAGTACTGGCTATGATGTGATCCTCTAGTCGTGGGAGAGAGAGGAAATGGAGATATAATGAAAAATAACCAACACGCCGGGGTAAGTGGAAGATATCAGTGCTCTGTTCAACTGACAGTTGCAGTGTATACAATAATAAAGTCCAACCCTACCCAGGCATGTAGAGGACCATATAAGCAGTTTCTGACCAAGGGCTATCAGTTACCAAA
Source organism: Anomaloglossus baeobatrachus (assembly GCF_048569485.1). Lineage (NCBI taxonomy): Eukaryota > Metazoa > Chordata > Amphibia > Anura > Aromobatidae > Anomaloglossus > Anomaloglossus baeobatrachus. Next base: position 262,098,324 of record NC_134355.1, read on the forward strand.
CATTACTTAGGCAAGTGCCAAAAAAGAAAAAGGGTTCTTTAGCAGACATAATGCCACAAAATATAAGGTGCAAGTGCATACCAATAAAAGATGTCAAATGTCAAGGAAAAAGTACATAGTGAAAGCCACATGCCCACAAAGAGAACCATCCATTGACGTCAAATATATAAAATCACATAATGCACATACCCAGGAAAGGAAGGGATCACCACCAACGCGCATTTCGCGAGGTGTTGTTGCTTCTTCAAGGAGGACACCCTACTCGCATTGTAAACCTAGTGGATATAAATAGCCCACTGGATGATTCCTATCGCTCTCAGGTGTTGGCTTCCCAAACAGGAAGTGTGTGGGAGGGCTGATGAAACAGCCCATCTATGATCTGATAGGCTAATAGACCACTGTGGACGCTTGTCAATCACATGGCTCTTTCATGTAGCTCAGAAATAGTAATCCATCCAAATAAGGTGAATCCTCATTGATCCGCCCAGATTGCTACATTAAAAACAACTATGACAGGTATTATCATGGAGGGAATACCTCTGTACTTGTTTAGACAACAGAGATCGCTAAAATATATAATCAGTGTTGTGCACGGGGATCCAGGAAGTCTGAACACACGAGACGTCCCTATCCCCCACCAGACTGGGAGCGAGCGCGTAACGCCATGGACGTGTAACCATGGTGATCACGCGCTCCAACCCAGCCATAGGCTGACGGGAGCGGAGGACGCCACGTACGGAGACATTTCCGGAGATCCCGCCCACCACAGCATGTTATGTGGTGACACGCGCCACATGGGGCCAAGCCATTGGATATTAGGATTTAACCCCCTATAGGGGCGTGTATAATAGTGAAAGGACCCCATAGCTATGGATGGGGCATATAAGACATGCGATAGGTGGGCCAAATACATAATAGGTATCCGAGCATAGAATAGCGTGTACCAAGATCATAAAAGGTGTTGATAAGTACCCATAAAACCGTCACAAAAGACCGATGAACCACGGGCCATGCACACACAAGGGAGGAGCAAAATGAAAAAACATCCTGTGTCAGCCGGCCAGTCCCAACACCCGCCGTGACACACCATGGGACACAAACACATCACCCCTGGTACGCGCAACCAGGGGGCAAAGCGAAGGTGTCCACAGTGAGCCAAAGAGGGCCAAGGGACGCCATACTGGCAAAACATGTTTAAATAAGGGCTATTCCTTAAACAGAGAGGGAAAAGGGGGGATCCCTATAATATATACTCCATGGTTATTCCTCATTATACCTTCATTACCTCTCTCTCCCACGACTAGAGGACCATACTACAGCCAGCACCCCTCTCCTCTACGGCCAATTTTTACCATTCCTTTATTGCCTTAACCATATGCCTCTCCCACGACTAGTAGAGATTGTAAACAGTAGATTCCATTACCATACTACACCTATTTTGGTGGTTTAATATAGTACCTTCACATGTTCACCTCTCCTACGGCTATTGACAACAATTATATTGTACACTTGTATCACAGTGTATGCCCCCCTTGATTCAGTGGTAGTTGTTTTTAACTTTCTCTTTATTGCTGTCTTGCGTTTGTCCTTTTTGATAATAAAAATTTCCATTTGCATATACACTCAATTGTTCTCCTTTTTTGTACATGTGACACTTTGCAGCGACCGGCCCTCCGCTGCTATATCGCCGATCGTACCTGAACGTCCTGGTTCATTTTTTGATCATTGGTGTCCCGCTGGGCACCATGCATCGCAAGTTGACCTTACAGCTAGTATCAACCTCATTTATTACCCCGTTTGGCATTACACCAGGGCACGGGATGAGCTGGGGTGAAGCGCCAGGATTGGCGCATCTAGTGGATGCGCCACTTCTGGGGCACCTGTGGCCTTCTATTTTTAGGCTGTGAAGTGCCAATAACTATGGACCTTCCCACCCTGAGAATACCAGACCACAGCTGTCCGCTTTACCTTGGCTGGTGATCCAATTTGGGGGGGACCCTACTTTTTTTTGTAATTATTATTATTTATAAAATATTTATAAAAAAGAGCCTGGGGTAACCTCCACATTGGATCCCCAACCACGGTAAAGCTGCCAGCTGTGGTTTTCAGGCTACAGCAGTCTGCTTTAGCCTAGCTGGCTATAAAAAATGGGGGGACCCCACGTCATTTTTTTTTTTAACTATTTTTTAAATAAAAAAAATTAATGGGCTTCCCTGTATTTTGATTGCCAGCCAAGGTAACACCAGGCAGATGGGGGTGGCAACCCATAGCTGTCTGCTTTAACTGCGCTGAGAATCAAAAATACTGCGGGGCGCTGCATCATTTTTTTTAATAATTTATTTTTACAGCACTGTCATGTCAGGCAATCAAAATACAGGGAAGCCCATTTTTTTTTTAGTTATTTAAATAAATAATAATAAAAAAAAATTAATGGGCTCCCGCTGCATTTTTTGTATTGCTAGATAAGGGTAATCCAAGCAGCTACTGGCTGCTAACCCCCACTGCTTGGTGTTACCTTCACTGTCAATGGAAAATCCAGGGAAGCATTTTTTATTTTTTTTTCCCTAAAAACTAAAAAAAAAAAAATGATGTGAGCTTAGCCATATTTTTGTATGCTAGCCAGGTACAGCAGGCAGGTACGGGCTGCCCCAAACCCCCAGCTGCCTATTTGTACCCGGCTGGGAACTAAAAATATAGGGAAACCCTTTTTTCAATTATTTCATGAATTTCATGAAATAATTAAAAAAAAACGATGTAGGCTTCACCCCATTTTTGTGTCCAGCCGGGTAAAACTAGGTAGCTGGGGATTGGAATCCGCAGCACAGGTTAGCCCGAGGTTTCTGGGCCCCTCTGCGTGAATTGCAGTCTGCAGCCACCCCAGAAAATGGCGCTCTCATAGAAGCGCCATCATCTGGCGCTGTATCCAACTCTTTCAGCTGCCCTGGTTACGGTTCGCTGGGTAAATGAGTTAATACTAGCTTTATTTTACTAGCTAGTATTAAGCTAGAGATTCTTAATGTCAGGCAAGTTTGACCTGGCCATTAAGAATCTCCAATAAAGGGTTAAAAAAAAAGACACCACACAGAGAAAAAATACTTTAATAGAAATAAATACACAGACACATTAGAGACTCCATATTTATTACTCCCTGTCATCCCTGCACGATCCATGGTCTTCTGTCTTCTTTCTCCTTCAACCCATGTAGCTCTGCTACATCAGGCTTCACTGCATGGGAGAAAGACGCTGCTGCCCCGTGCAGAAATCACTCAGTGAGAGTGACCACTGGCTGCCGGCTGTTAGCGGTGACTTCACCGCTCACAGCCGGTTTACCATAGCAACTGTGCTCTGATCACGTGATTCCCGGTGCCGCTATTCACTGGCTGTGACAGCCAGTCCTTGCATGTGGGCTGACTCTGTAAGAGCGCCCCATGCAGGAACGGGGAGTCATCCGTGTGCCAGAGCATGTCGCCGATACACGGAGATACACAAACGATCACTGCGTACTGGAGAGATGCACTGACAGGCCCTAGGACAGGACATGACGTCTAGCCATTTGACCAGTCTGTAGCTAATGAGATAATAGACATGTGAGTTGTCACATGGCTATTTTGACGTCACGCTAGGTGCTGTCATTACTGCTGGTTACCAGGAGGACGCAGCAATTACCGATGGAAAAACTGCTGGAGACAGAGTGCAGGACGCATCGCGGGCACCGGTAAGATTTATGGCAATGTTTATTAACTGTATGTGTACATTTAAATGTGTTTTTATGTGTTTGTGATTGCCTCCCATTGTTTTCAATGGGGTTCGAGAGGTTCGTCGAACGGCTCGTCGAACGGGGCACTGTTCGATGAACCGAACCGAACTCGAACTCTAGGGGGGTGGCTCATCTCTAGACACAGCAGCAATCTCGCTAGTGATCTCACTACGTGTGACACTTTGCAGCGACCGGCCCTCCACTGCTATATCACCGATCGTACCTGAACGTCCTGGTTCATTTTTTGATCATTGGTGTCCCGCTGGGCAACATGCATCGCTGTGTTTAGCGCCATAACAACGACGAGCAACCTCATTGGCATGCCTGTGTGGAAACACTACGCCTCTATCGAGGTCAGAGTCATCACATTAGCTGCTGTGAGACAGAGTTGCAATGACCGCTGAGGTTGTTATACGGATCGCCGTATCGTTGCTGCGTCGTTATTTATCTAAAAACAAAAAAACAAAAAAGTGAGCTGGAGTATGAGATGATACACATGGAGCTTGTGAGCTCATGTTCACACTGGCCATAAGACAAAGAGAAACCAAGGAACAAAAATGGTGAAAACATACCCTGCTGTAACTAAATAAAAGCATAGTGCATATAAACATAGGGTACTTAGTAAACACTGTTTTTTGATCAAAAAAAGCATAAAGCTATCCCACCAACGCCAAGGTGTACCCAGTTGGGATAGTACCTACACTCTCTCTAATATTAAAACCTTACCATGGGTCTAAATTAGGCCTCAATGTGGCTAAGGGCTGAGAGTGACCAGGTCCCAACAGGACACACAGTCAGGGGATGCACAGAATGAAATGTCCAGCTCACTGAGAAGGGTGCCACACCCTATTTGTACTGAATACAAATTCAGTAATTCAAAATCCCTTGACTGTGTGTCCTGTTGGGACCCGGTCACAGCCCTTAGCCACATTGAGGCCTATTTTAGACCCATGGTAAGGTTTTAATATTAGAGAGTGTAGGTACTATCCCAACTGGGTACACCTTGGCGTTGGTGTGATAGCTTTATGCTTTTTTTGATAAAAAAAACAGTGTTTACTAAGTACCCTATGTTTATATGCACTATGCTTTTATTTAGTTACAGTAGGGTATGTTTTCACAATTTTTTTTCCCTTGGTTTCTCGTCGTTATTTATCTGCCTGTTTGCCAGCTCACTAATGACCATGTAGCGACGTACCTGCAATCCTGACCAGGTCATATCGTTGTCGAGATCGCTGGAACGTCGCTACGTGTAACGGGACCCTAACACAGGATTTTTACGCAATACAAAGAAGACTTAGATATTGACTAAGGTCTGGTACAACCAGGAACTATTGTAGATGGATTCTGAAAAATTGGCATTTGTAAAGGACTTCAACCTATTCGGATCAATGATCATTCAAGCACCAGCGATGACACCAGAAGTCAATAGGAGAATAGCTATAGCCACATCATCAGTGAAGTCATTGGATATGATCCTCAAATCAAGAAACATTTCACTGGCAATGAAGATACAACCTGTACATTGTTTGGTCTTTTTTTCAGGAACAAATGGATGAAAAACCTGGACGATGAATTAACAAGACAGAAGAAGAATTAATGCCTTCAAAATGAGGTACTGGAGAAGGGCATTATCAATACCATGGATGGCAAGAAGAGCAAACAAATCAATTTTGGAACAAATCAAGACAGACATGTCCTAAAATTAGCCCCCTTAATCTGGATATGGCCCCCTTATATTGAATATAGCCCCCTTGTGCTGGCACACGTCCCCCAGTGATGCCACTTGTCCCCTATTGCTGGCACACATCCCTTATTGCTGGCACATGTCTCCTATTGATGGAACACGCCCCCTATGGATGGCACTTGTCCCCCTGTGCTTCCCATGGCCCCCTATGGATGGCACACGTCCCCCTGTGCTGCCCATGGCCCCCTATGGATGGCACACCTCCCCCTGTATTAGATATGGCCCCCTATGGATGGCACACCTCCCCATGTGTTAGATATGGCCCCCTATGGATGGCACACCTCCCCCTTTGTTAGATATGGCCCCCATTCTGCTGCCCATAGTAAAATAAAACACTCTTTCCTTACCTTCTCCAGTGCTGTCTTCCCTCGTGTCTCCCTCCGTGTTCCTGAGCTCCTGCCCTTCCTGGTTCTCGGTGCTGGTCATGTGATCAGCACAGCAGAGTGATATCATCTCTGCGTGCCTGATCACAGCGGCAGCAGAGAGACCGGGAGATCAGCGCTGGAGGAGGTAAATAAAGAGTTTTTTATTTTACTATGAGCAGCAGTAGGGGGGGGGCATGTGCCATCAAGGGGGGATGCAGGCAGATATAATATGCGCCGCTGCCCCAGCCCATCACCGCGGTGCGGTGTCAGCACCACGGTGATGGACAGTGGCAGTGCATACAGTTAGGTCCAGAAATATTTGGACAGTGACACAATTTTCGCGAGTTGGGCTCTGCATGCCACCACATTGGATTTGAAATGAAATCTCTACAACAGAATTCAAGTGCAGATTGTAACATTTAATTTGAAGGTTTGAACAAAAATATCTGATAGAAATTGTAGGAATTGTACACATTTCTTTACAAACACTCCACATTTTAGGAGGTCAAAAGTAATTGGACAAATAAACCAAACCCAAACAAAATATTTTTATTTTCAATATTTTGTTGCGAATCCTTTGGAGGCAATCACTGCCTTAAGTCTGCAACCCATGGACATCACCAAACGCTGGGTTTCCTCCTTCTTAATGCTTTGCCAGGCCTTTACAGCAGCAGCCTTCAGGTCTTGCTTGTTTGTGGGTCTTTCCGTCTTAAGTCTGGATTTGAGCAAGTGAAATGCATGCTCAATTGGGTTAAGATCTGGTGATTGACTTGGCCATTGCAGAATGTTCCACTTTTTTGCACTCATGAACTCCTGGGTAGCTTTGGCTGTATGCTTGGGGTCATTGTCCATCTGTACTATGAAGCGCCGTCCGATCAACTTTGCGGCATTTGGCTGAATCTGGGCTGAAAGTATATCCCGGTACACTTCAGAATTCATCCGGCTACTCTTGTCTGCTGTTATGTCATCAATAAACACAAGTGACCCAGTGTCATTGAAAGCCATGCATGCCCATGCCATCACGTTGCCTCCACATGTTTTACAGAGGATGTGGTGTGCCTTGGATCATGTGCCGTTCCCTTTCTTCTCCAAACTTTTTTCTTCCCATCATTCTGGTACAGGTTGATCTTGGTCTCATCTGTCCATAGAATACTTTTCCAGAACTGAGCTGGCTTCATGAGGTGTTTTTCAGCAAATTTAACTCTGGCCTGTCTATTTTTGGAATTGATGAATGGTTTGCATCTAGATGTGAACCCTTTGTATTTACTTTCATGGAGTCTTCTCTTTACTGTTGACTTAGAGACAGATACACCTACTTCACTGAGAGTGTTCTGGACTTCAGTTGATGTTGTGAACGGGTTCTTCTTCACCAAAGAAAGTATGCGGCGATCATCCACCACTGTTGTCATCCGTGGACGCCCAGGCCTTTTTGAGTTCCCAAGCTCACCAGTCAATTTCTTTTTTCTCAGAATGTACCCGACTGTTGATTTTGCTACTCCAAGCATGTCTGCTATCTCTCTGATGGATTTTTTCTTTTTTTTCAGCCTCAGGATGTTCTGCTTCACCTCAATTGAGAGTTCCTTAGACCGCATGTTGTCTGGTCACAGCAACAACTTCCAAATGCAAAACCACACACCTGTAATCAACCCCAGACCTTTTAACTACTTCATCGATTACAGGTTAACGAGGGAGACGCCTTCAGAGTTAATTGCAGCCCTTAGAGTCCCTTGTCCAATTACTTTTGGTCCCTTGAAAAAGAGGTGGCTATGCATTACAGAGCTATGATTCCTAAACCCTTTCTCCGATTTGGATGTGAAAACTCTCATATTGCAGCTGGGAGTGTGCACTTTCAGCCCATATTATATATATAATTGTATTTCTGAACATGTTTTTGTAAACAGCTAAAATAACAAAACTTGTGTCACTGTCCAAATATTTCTGGACCTAACTGTATTATATGAGCGGGAGCAGTAGATCTAACGCTCACTCCTGCAGCTTTCACCAGCCCCAGCAGCACTCCAGAGTTGCCCCCACCTTCCCTGGACTCTGTAGTATGTATATATATAATATATATATATATATATATATATATATATACACACCCCCCGTATATTCGGATTATAAGACACACTACCTACTTTCCCCCAAAAAGCAGAAGATATGATTACTTTTCTATCCATCCATTCTCTATGGGATTGATGGATATATAGGCCTAAAAGAACTATAACCTACACTTGGTAGAGAACGATTTGCCATCTAACCAAAGAAGAACCATGGATGATAATAATTAGGAAGCAGTTCTCTGGGCTCCCATTCATAAACCAGAGATTACTGATTTGGCTGATAGACTGGGTCCTGTGAACAGGGCCGTATTTACCATTAGGCACCCGTGGTCCCGTGCCTAGGGCGGCAGGATGCAGGGGGCGGCACCTTCTAGCAAAAAAAAAAAAATTATTTTTTTTTTACACATTCATTAAATCCGCTGTATTTTCGGAGGATGGAGGTGGGAGAGGCGCACCTTTATTTATTTGTATCCGCGTAAATTAAGACGACGCGAATGCAGACAAATTGCGGCGGCCGGGCACAGAGAGCTGATTGATCCCGGAACTGCCGGCGCCTGCACTTCCAGGGTCACAGGCGCACCAATCAGCTCCTTCCTCTGTGCTGCGTCCAATGCTGTGTGGATTTCACATGCAGAGCTCACAGCAGGACGCTGCAGAGGACGCCGCGATGGAAGCCGGTGTCAGAAGAGGATACTCACGTGAGCCAGGAAGATGACGGCGGGCCCTGGAGCAGATAAGTGCTCGCAGAGCTGAAGATTCATAAGGAGCGTGGGGGTGTCTCTAATGCAGACTGGAGATCTGCGTATGGGGTGGGAGGAGAGAGGCTGATACTGGGGGAGACTTGGGGGAAGAGAAGCTGATACAGGGGGAGGCTGGGAGGAGAGAGTATGATGCTGGGGGAGGCTGGGAGGGGGGAGGCTGATGTTGCGGAAGGCTGGGATGGGGGGAGGCTGACGCTGGGGGAGGCTGGGAGGAGGGAGGCTGATGCTGGGGGAGGCTGGGAGGAGGGAGGCTGATGCTGAGGGAAGCTGATGCTGGGGGAGGCTGGGAGGAGAGAGGCTGATGCTGGGGGAGGCTGATGCTGGGGGAGGCTGGGAGGGGGGAGGCTGATGCTGGGGGAGGCTGGGAGGAGAGAGGCTGATGCTGGGTGGGCTGGGGGTCGAGAGGCTGATGCTAGGGGAGGCTGATACTGGGAGAGGCTGTGAGGGGGAGGCTGGGAGTGGGGAGGCTGATGCTGGGGGAGGCTGGGAGGAGTGAGGCTGATGCTGGGGGAGGCTGGGAGAAGAGAGGCTGATGCTGGGGGCAGAGAGGCTGATGCTGGGGGCAGAGAGGCTGATGCTGGGGGAAGCTGGGGGAGAGAGGCTGATGCTGGGGGAAGCTGGGGGAGAGAGGCTGATGCTGGGGGAAGCTGGAGGAGAGAGGCTGATGCTGGGGGAAGCTGGAGGAGAGAGGCTGATGCTGGGGGAAGCTGGGGGAGAGAGGCTGATGCTGGGGGAAGCTGGGGGAGAGAGGCTGAAGCTGGGGGAGGCTGGGGGGAGAGAGGTTGATGCTGGGGGGGCTGGGGGGAGAGAGGCTGATGCTGGGGGAGAGGCTGCTGGTGAAGGCGGGGGAGAGCGGCTGCTGCTGGGGGAATGGGAGAGAGGGGCCAATCCTAGAGACAGAGGACAAAGGTTGAGGGATAGTGCAATGACAAAATCGATGGCGGGGGAGTGTAAGGACTCTGAATGAGAGGGGGGCAGCATTGGGAGCTCATTATGGAGAAGGGGCAGCATGTGTGGGCTCAGTATGGAGTGGAGCAATATAAGGGAGTCAATATCAAGAGTGGGGTAGTGTGTGTGTGTGTGTGTGTGTTTTGGAGGGATGTCTCAGCATAAGCGTTAGTGTGGTGGTCTTAGTATGATGAATGGGGCAGCATGGAGGTGTCATTATGAAAAAGAGGAAGGCAGCATTAGGAGCTCATGGAGAGGGGCAGCATGCATGGGACATTGTGAGGAGGGAACATCATGCATGGGAAACTGTGAGGAGGGAGCAGCATGCATGGGACATTGTGAGGACGGGGAAGCATGCATGGGACATTGTGAGGAGAGGGAAGCATGCATGGGACATTGTGAGGAGGGGGAAGCATGCATGGGACATTGTGAGGAGGGGGCAGCATGCATGGGACATTGTGAGGAGGGGGCAGCATGCATGGGACATTGTGAGGAGGGGGCAGCAAGCATGGGGCATTGTGAGGAGGGGGCAGCATGCATGGGACATTGTGAGGAGGGGGCAGCATGATGCGAGGTCAATGTGCAAATCATATTTCATAATTGAGGAAGGTGTGGTGGGTATAATTTATAAGGGAGGGCAGTGTGTAGTTTATTAGGGGCAGTGTGACAGTCACAGTATATAAGTGGGGATGGTGTGGTGGGAATATTTTATACTCATGCTATATTTTGATGTGCCTGTGGTGATCCCCATTGGGGGGGGGGTTAGTGCCCTTCGTTTCTCATTGATACTTTTTCAAGTGTTTTACAGAGTAGATCTGCCTTAAACAGATGTCGTGTGCGAAAACTCAGTGTTATGTTCTCACTAAGGGGCGCGACCACTTAAAGTGCCTAGGGCAGCACGAAGGCAAAATATAGTCCTGCCTGTGAATCAATTTACCCCAAAGCTATTGAAAAATGTTTATTATAATTAGTGATGATGGACCCGGACTGTAAAAATCCAGATGCACGCAGGTTCAAAACTATCTAAGCACTGACCCCAGGCTCAAAATTTTCAGGGAACTGTGAGTAACAATCCAGGTTCGGCAACTCTAGTAATTAACCCCTTCAGCCCCGGGGCACTTTCCGTTTTTGCGTTTTTGTTTTTTTCTCCCCTTCTTCTGAGAGCCGTTACTTTTTTATTTTTCTGTCAATCTTGCCATATGAGGGCTTGTTTTTTGCGGGACAAGTTGTACTTTTAAATGAAACCATAAGTTTTACCATATGGTGTACTGGAAAACAGCAAAAAAAATTCCAAATGCGGAAAAATTGCAAAAAAAGTGTGATGGTACAATAGTTTTTGGGATGTTTTATTCACGGTATTCACTATATGGTAAAACTGATGTATGCATCTGATGCCTGAGGTCGGTGCGAGTTTGTAGACACCAAACATGTATAGGTTTACTTGTATCTAAGGGGTTAAAAAAAATTCACAAGTTTGTCCAATAAAAGTGGCGCACGTTTTGCGCCATTTTCCGAAACACGTAGCGTTCTTGTTTTTTGGGATCCATGGCTCAGTGACAGCTTATTTTTTGCATCTCGAGGTGACGTTTATAATGGTACCATTTTTGCGCAGATGCTACGTTTTGATCGCCTGTTATTGCATTTTGCGTAAAACTTGCGGCGACCAAAAAACGTAATTTTGGCGTTTGGAATTTTTTTGCCACTACGCCATTTACCAATCAGATTAATTGATTTTATATTTTGATAGATCGGGCATTTCTGAACACGGCGATACCAAATATGTGTATATTTATTTATTTTTTAACCCTTTAATTTTCAATGGGGGGAAAGGGGGGTGATTTGAACTTTTAGTTTTTTTTTTTTTTTAAACTTTTTTTTTTAACTTTTTTATTATTTTACTAGTCCCCCTAGGGGGCTATAGCGATCAGCAATGCGATCGCTATTATCTATCTGCTGATCACAGCTATACAGCTGTAAACAGCAGATTCAGTCATTTTGTTTTTCCCTCTGCTCTCGGCCGAGGAAAAATGAAAGTGAAACATCATAGCTGCAGGCGTCATCACATGACCCTGTGCTACGATGGCAACCACCGATAGTCACGTGATAACGCACGTGACTTCCGGTGGGGGCGGTGGTAAGTAAAAAACATGGCCGCGCGCATTTAGATCTTGCTGCCAGACTTTGGCAGCAAGATTTAAGGGGTTAATGGCCGCGGGTGGAAGCGATTCCACCCGCGGCTAGCAGGCACACGTCAGCTGTTGAAAACAGCTGATATGTGTGCCGACCGGCGCCGCCAGCCCGCGGCAGGGGGCGGGGCTTAACGGGACACGCTCCATGACGGATATATCCATCCATGGTCGTGAAGGGGTTAAAAACCAAAGGAAACAAAGGAAAAGTAAATAAAATAATGGGAAAGCAGGTGTATTATACTTACTGAGTCTTTCTCTGCTTCAGGGTTACTCATACTTCTTCCAGAGCCACTCATTATCATTCAAACATATGCACTGCTTCCCCCACCCACCTGCAGTCCTCATGCCTCTGATTGGTTGCAATCAAATGTTCCCCCACACTGTGTGACAGCATGTCTGACTGCTTTCAATCACAAAGAAAAAACAATCACTGATCTCGAGGAGACCAGCCAGAGAAAACACTGCTGGCAGCCAGCAAAGGCACTCAACACAGTGAAATCCTAGGTGAACTGCCCTCTGGGAAGTATGCAAATCAAAAAAGTCCATGGAGCCTCTGTTAGGAGACTCGACACAGAAAATAGCGGATATCCCTCCTTGAAGGTTCTAGCCAAGGAGTGGCTCTTTTGAGGAGAACATTATAACCACCATATTAAGTGGCCCTTTTAGTCAATATTCAACTCATATCTTTAAACTCTTTAAAATCCTTTGTTATATCTTTAAACTCGTCAAGAGTTGGATATTGACTGAAAGGGTCACTCAATATGGTGGTTATGGTGGTCTCCTAAAAAGAGTCACTTCCTTCCCGGAGGGATATCTGGCTATTTTCCTTGTCGAGACTCCTAACAAAGGCTCCATGGACTTTTTTGATTTGCATACTTCCCAGGGGGCAATGCACCTAGGATTTCACTGTGTTGAGTGCCTTTGCTGGCTGCCGGCAGTATTGTCTTTGGCTGGTCTCCCTGAGATCAGTGATTTGTTTTGTCTTGTTGGTCTACTAAGCATTGCTACCACCTGGCCAGAATCCTACTCCACACTGATGAGGGGCAATACCCCGAAACAGCTGTCTGTGGATGGATACCTGCCCTTGGTATTTCCCTTGTCATATCATTAAACTCGTCAAGAGTTGGATATTGACTAAAAGGGCCACTTAATGTGGTGGTTATGGTGGTCTTCTAAAAAGAGCCACTCCTTGACTAGGTCCTTCCCGGAGGGATATCTGGCTATTTTCCGTGTCGAGACTCCTAACAGAGGCTCCATGGACTTTTTTGATTTGCTTTCAATCACAGGCACTGTGTATGTACCTATAGGGTCCCCCATATTATGATACCCAGATACAGCTCCAAGATGCAGCCCCCAGCCGTGCAATTTTCTTGTTTATGTACCAAAATAAGTGGGACCGTGTGACAAGACAAGGGTCTTCTGGTCGGGGACTGAGCCTGTAAACAAACAAATGAGGGTATCTTGCCATCTTCTGGTACTTGAAAGAACGGGCATCCTCCACTACCCTTCAACTGACAAAAGATCTACTTAAGTATCTGGAAAAGAAAGAGGGATTGAAAACAAGTTATGTTAGTGAACTGATAATAATAATAATAATAATAATAATAATAATAATAATAATAATAATAGACTGTCTTATTAGGAAATATTGTACCCCTGGGTAAATGCCAGATTCTTAATGTTTCTTTTATTAGTAAAGTTACGTGGTCCAATAACAAAATATTTACTGTAGAAAGCCAAAGAAGATGTTTCAATAGGATGGATAATTCTTCTTGTTTTAGTCCAACAAACTGCTTAGTACCTAGGTGAAAATGCCAATCTATTAAACAAACTAGAATAGAAGCGTGAAAGTAGGTTTTGAAATTAGGAAAACCAGCTCAACTCATAGATTTAGGATGAGTAAGTGTTAGCATGCCAATGCTAGGCCTAGTTCTACCCAAAAAAACCTAATCAAGGCAGAGCATAACTTAAAGAAATAGCTGTGGAGAGGAGAATTGAGAATGGTTTTAAAAACATACAGAAAGCATGCTAAAATGTCCATTTTGATAGTGTTTGTACTTCTGATAAAAGATAGTTTCAATTTGCTGTAAAACATAAGATCTTTATAAGTTTGATTTAAAAGTGACTGATAAGTTTAAAAAAAATTAGAAGAGTCAGAAGGAATGCCACCTCACAAATGTTTCAATGCCTCCAATTGTCACTTATCGGGAACATTATCTATTACATGTTTTACTTCATCCTGTGGAAGATAATTTAAAGCTTCTATTTTTTAGTATGTACTATAAATTGCTTAGAAAGCTAAATCTATCAAACTCCTTCATCAAGGTGGGCAAGGAAATCAGTGGTTGAGAGACATAAAGAGCTGCTTTAGAACCCACTTTAATTCTCTCGTATGTAGATGTTATTTATAATATCATTAGCTAAATGCTCCATTACTCTTATGTGGGCAGCCCTGTTTGGCTCCAATTATGATTTCAGAAGACGAAGACAACATACCATTAACTCTATCCTAAGGTGTTGGGCCATTATACAAAGCAAAAATCATCTGTAAAAAACATGGGCCAAAAACTATCTGGCATAATGCCTCCTCGATAACCCCCATTGCACTCTAGAAAGCCTTCTCTGTGTCTATAGACAGTAGTCTAAGGGGTGTGATGTTAGATTTAGCTTTTTAAAATATTAGAGTTGTTAATCTTGTTGCTCCTTGCCTCTTGCCCCTTAACAAATCCCTCTTGATCCGTATTAATGAGAGGAAAGCAGCAGGGGGGCAAGTCTGTCCACCAAAAAAAGTCTACATAAAGTGAAGAAATTGGTCTATATTTAATTTCCATTGAAGGATCTTTACTGGGTTTAAGGAGAACATTAATGTGTGCTTCCAAAGATTGGGGAACAAAACACATCTTTTCAGCTAATGAATTAAAAGTTTTAGCCATTACTGGTTCTAGTTGTTCTCTAAAAAAAAAAATTGAATATGCAGGTATGAAGCCATCCTGTCCAGGACATTTACCAGGGGATGAAGAATTTCAGAATTTATATCTCCTTCTGAGATATCATGTTCAAATGCATCAAAGACAAGATTATCAAGGGAAGGTAAAAAAGTATTCTGAACATATTTTGTTAATTCTGGCAGAGAGAACTGGAGGAGAGAGATTTGAGTATTGACCTTTTAATATTATATAGTTTCTCATAGTATGAACTAAATGTCAATAATTTCTTCCAGATAATTAGTATCTCTACCATCATGTCTCCTGATGCACGGGATATATGTCATAGAAGAACGAAGGTGGCGCACTTTTGAAAATGTCCCTCACATTTATTATATGCTTCATAAAAAAGTTTGAATTTTTCCCTATGTCTGAGATATTTTTGATCAATTAGAGCCTTCAGGTAATTCCTTTTTATGTAAATCTGGAATGGTGATAGGGGAAAGTGTTTATATTACGTTTCTAGTATATGGATTTGAGGTACCAATTCATCAACCTCCAAAGCTCTCTCCCTCTTAAGCCTAGAGCCATGCTTGACAAGGACTCCTCTCATAACACATTTTAAAGTTTCCCACTGTAAAAGAATTGAGAGTTGATCTGAGGTACGTACCTAAGTAAAAGAGTCAATACATTCTTTCAAAAAAGAGTCAATAGATTCTTTCAGATCTACTGTGCATAGATTGTTCTCCCTGTCCACGAGTATTGGACAAAAAAAGGGACATATAAGGAAAGAGAGATTGGATTGGAAAGATTGGAGTATGTTCCAATCACAGGATATCTTCAATTGTAGCAAGAGGATGCCATAAGAGAGCATGGCAACTCAAAAGGAAAAAGTCTACACGGTTCTATTAATTGTGAGCTGGGGAAAAGTATGTGTAGTCACTCTTTACCTTGAGGATTTAATTTTCGCCATATATCTGTCAGCCGGAAGACATGGAGGATCCGCTTCAATGAGCAAAGTTGTCTCAGTGGAACAATACCCCGTCCAGACTGAAGAATCCATTCAAGGATTCAGAGTAAAATTGAAGGTTTCACCTTTAATCAGAATTTCTTCTGCAAAGCAGTAGAGGGATATTAAAAAAGTACAAGTGGAATTCTGATCCCGATTTGGAAGATACTTATTAGCTATTGTGCAAACTGAGCTGAATCTACCCTGATCATCAATAAAATCATCAATAAGAGAATCAATAAGGGTAAATTTGAATGATTTGTGAACTGCTATGGAAACAACTTATTATTTTGACTTTGAATTGGTATTGTTCAACCAATGTGAGTAATATCTGTCTTTTAGGATAGGGATATGATTAGATTTGAAGTGTGTTTCTTGCAATAAAGCAATATGAAGTCTTTGTTTATGCATAGAATAGAGGATTTGTGTACGTTTCTGATGAACATTAAAGGGGTTTTCCCATCTCCAAGATCCTATCCCAATATGTAGTATGTAGTAGGTGTAATAATAATATTAGAAAATATCTCCAGATAGAAATGTAGTATAGTTTTCCTGTTATGTCTCTTATCTCATGTGCAGGGCATTGCAGCTTAGGTCTCCATCAACTAACTAACTAACAAACTAACTGTCCCTTTATAAGTGGACGTAACCATGGATACCTACCGTAAGCTGTAATGTCCTGCCCATGAGGTAAGAGATATGGCTATATCAGGAGAACTATAATACATTTCTACTTGAGAGTATTTGCTAATAATATTATTATTATACCTATTAAATATTGGGATACGATCTTGACGATGGAATAACCCTTAAAAGCCTCTAATATTGAGCGAACTAATTTTGATAGATGCCATAGATGGGGAATATAAGAAAAGTTAAAAGGGCAAAGTGCAAAAGGGCATAGTCGGAAAGAAAAAGAAAGGACTCCCTAACTGGTCAGAAGTAGACTCCACCCACAAACCAAAAGGTAAGAGAGCACTCCCAACTACTAGGGTAGTTCATATAGAAGTGAAGAATAAAAAGAGGAGAGGAATAATCCACACTTGTCCAGCAGAATGGAGATCCCCGGCCACAATAAACATTGACTTACCCGCTGCTATCAGAAGTCACATGATATGATCACATGGATCTGATGGTTGACTTGGTAGCACAGGGTCATCTGATGACTCCTGTAGCTATCATGAGTCAGTTCCTGAGAGAGCACCGCGTGTGAGAGTAAGGCCCTGTGCGCACTGGAAAACGGAATTTTCTTAAGAAAATTCCGCAGGGTCTGAAAGATTACTGCACCCGCGGTAAAAAAACGCGGCAAACCACACCTGAAAACTGCATACGGTTTGCCGCGGTTTTGCCGCGGGTTGGTACATGTGTTTTAATGCATTCAATGCAATAAAGCACATTGGAAAAAAAATAAAATAAATAATTTCCTTCTGAGATAGTAGATAGATAAATAGACAGATAGAAGAATAGATAGATAGAGGGATAGATAGAGGACAGATCAATCAACAATCGACACGCTGCATTTCTCCCGAGCTACGGTAGTGTGTTCACATCACCGGTCGTGAGAAATTCCCTGTGGTTGCCTCTGCAGGCTCGTTACGAGGCTGCATTCTGTACAGTGAGTCGCAGCTGGATCAGTCTGCAAGCGACGTGGGACCTCGGTGGATTACGCCGCAGCTGTGTGTTTGGGAGGCGTTAATAAAGTGGTGAAAAAGGGGGCTTTTTTTGTGTTTTATTTAAAATAAAGGATTTTTTGGTGTTTGTGTTTATTCACTTTACTTACAGGTTAATCATGAAAGCTGTCTCATAGATGCTGCCATGGTTAAAGCCTGGACTTAGTGGCGGCGATCCGCTGCCATTAACTTATTATTACCCTGATTGCCACCGCATCACGGCAACAGGAAGAGCCGGGGACTCTCCGGGACTGCTGCATAATGGATGCGACAGTCCCGTGGCAGCTGCGGGCTGATATTCTCGGCTGCGGGATGGGGGGGCATTAACCCTGGCCCTCGCTGTCCCCAGCCTGAGAATACCGGGCTGCCGCTGTGTGTTTACCCGGCTGGACGGTAAAAATACGGCGGAGCCCGCGTTTGTTTATTTTTATATGTCCGTTTGATTTGTATGTGTGTTCTGTGTCTGTGTGTGAGTATGATTTGTGTGTGTTTACTCTGCTCCGCTTCCTCTTCCTGTCATAATGACATCACTTCCCTGCAAAACGCAGGCAGTGATGAAGATTATGTCCCGAAACCACGAAATACTGCAGGGAATAATGCAGGAAAACGCAATGAACCGCACAGAATTTGCTACCTGCGTTATTCCCTGTGGGATTTTTCGATTAAATTGCAGTCAATGGAGTGAAATGCCGCAGCGACGTGTGGAAAAGAAGTGACATGCAATTGTTTTTGCTGCAGGAATCCCGCAGCAAAACATGCAGCTGTCAAAATCCGCAAAGTGCGCACAGCATTTTTTTCCCCCATAGGATTTGCAGCTTTTTTGCAAATCAGAGAAATGCTGACTGATCTACAGAAAAGAATGAGCGATCAGATTATTGATCCTAATAGTCCCCTAGGGGGACTAGTAAAGTAAAAAAAGTAAAAAAACATTTTTTTTAAAAAATAAAAAAATAAACCTAAAAGTTCAACTCACCCCCCCATTCGCCCCATTGAAAATTAAAGGGTTAAAAAAATTAAAAAATAGACACATATTTAGTATCACTGCGTTCAGAAATGTCCAATCTATCAAAATATAAAATCAATTAATCTGATTGGTAAACGGTGTATCTGCCAAAAAATCCAAACGACAAAATTCAGTTTTTTGGTTGCTGCACATTTTGTGCAAGATGCTGTAACAGGCGATCAAAACATAGAATCTGCTCAAAAATGGTACTGTTAAAAATGCCAGCTCGAGACGCAAAAAATAAGCCATCACTGAGCCATAGATCCCAAAAAATGAGAATGCTGCAGATCGTGGAATATTGCGCAAAAAAATGTGTCTCTTTTTGGATAAACTTGTCAATTTTTTTTAACCCCTTAAGTAATAGTAAACCTGTACATGTTTGGTGACTACGAACTCATACTGACCTGAGGCATCACACCAACACATCAATTTTACTATATAGGGAACACGGTGAATAAAATATCCCAAAAACAATCAGACCGTGACCCTTTTTTTGCAAATTTTTTTGCCCTTGGAATTTTTTTGTCATTTTCCAGTACACTATATGGAAAATCTAATGATTTTATTCAAAAGTAAAACTTGTCCCACAAAAAATAAGACCTCATATGGCAAGATTGACTGAAAAATAAAAAAATTACGGCTCTTGGAAGAAGGGGAGAAAAAAAATTTGGAAAACGGAAAATCGCCTGGGGGTGAAGGGGTTACAAACATTTTTTTCGACCTTTGACTTCCTTTGTTAGTACCTTTTAGGGGAATTGAACCTGCAATAATTTCAGTTATTTCTACATATGATGCAACACCACAGTATTGCTGTACATAATAAAAACAACAGTTTCTTATGATGCCCAGCCATAGATGATGTCATAAAAGAGATCATATGACAGACACAAGATCCTTTAGCTTGCCACTGGCTGTCATGCCTACTGTGGGGGAGGGGGTGAACGATAGATGCTTGAACTGGCGGACACAGACAGATTAGGGTCACCCTGCGTCCCAAAAAGACATAGACTCTAATGTAAATTTTGATGTCGTTAATTTATCTTCCTGTGACATTACGGCAACACAAAGAGCACTTCTTGCTCTGGGTTTAAATTTTGCACCAACTAATAATTTTGATTTGTTTGGTACATTGTGTGATATTAACAAATTTGTTCGTAATGTTGTGGTAAAAAAACATTTTGTTGGGGATGATACTGTGCAATCCGATGCCAATATAGTTGAACATGAAAATATGTATACAAATTTTAAATTTAAAGAACAAATGGCATTGCTAACATTGGAAGAGTTGGGAGATCAATACAAACTAGAGTCCCCCAATGGTAGAGATTCTGCCCCTAGTATTTCCAATCCGGATTTTTATCCGTTAAATGAAAGATGTGAAGCCATAGTAAACTTCCAAAAAAATATGGAGAGGGATCTGAGACTGCTACATGAATCTGGCAAAAACAACAATCTCAGTAACTTAAATGTCCAACAGAGAGAGGCACTTTGTCAACTTGAGAAAAATTCAGATATTATAATCAAAAAATCTGACAAAGGGGGATCGGTGGTAATAATGGACAAAGCTGATTATATTGATTGGATGCGCCTTTTGGTGTCTGATACCAACACTTATGTCCCTGTCGCCACTGACCCCACCATCACCATCAATAAGAAAATTCACAAGCTAATCAATGAGGGGGCTTCCCTTGGTTGTTATGACAAAAAATACGCTGAGCGGCTTAAAATTAATAATCCCAGAACACCTATCCTCTATGGGTTACCTAAAACACATAAAGGGGAGAATCCACCCCCCATGCGGCCCATAGTATCGGGCATTGGCTCGGCGGGCGAGAGGCTGGGGCAGTGGATTGACTCTGTTTTGCAGCCCCTGGCCCGCCGTGTTCCAGGTTACCTCAGGGACACTATTAGTGTTTTAAATGAAGTTAATGATATAAAGTGGCAAAATACCTATGGCTGGATAACAGCAGATGTCATTTCTCTTTATACTTCAATACCCCAACAAATATCAATAATGGCAGTCCAACATCACTTGGCAAAATATTCAAATTTTGATAACGAAAAAATTTCCTTTATAGTAGAAGCTATCAGGTTTCTTATGGCGAACAATTACTTTTTGTTTGATTCCCAATTTTTTATTCAAAAAACTGGAGTTTCTATGGGTGCTAAGTATTCCCCGTCAGTCGCTAATTTAGTTATGAGCTGGTGGGAAGAGGTATATATCTATTGTGACAGCAATCCATTTGTGGGATGTGTGGTCTGGTACGGGAGATTCATCGATGATGTCATCATGGTATGGGCGGGCGGTGGGTCTCTCGTATCTGACCTCACTATGTACATAAATAATAATCCTTTCAATCTAAAATTTAAGGTGGATTTTCAACAACACACTGTGAATTTTTTGGACTTACGAATGACGGGTCTTAACACTGGGTTAATAGAAACATGCACCCATAGAAAACAAGTATCAGGAAATACAATTTTGCATGCAGCAAGTCACCATCCCTCACATACCATCAAGGCCATACCAGTAGGAGAAATGCAACGAGCGCATAGAAATTGCAACTCTCAGAAAAACCTCCAAACTGAAGTAGATACCATTAGTATAAGACTCAAAAAAAGAGGTTACAAAGAATGGATGTTAAATAGAGCACAAAAGGTTGTAAAATCAAAAATTAATTCTACAAAAACCACCACTCAGACCACGACTAAAAAACAACCAATTGCTAATTCAGCCATCACTTTAGCCTTACGATATAGTAATCAGTTTGCGGACATACGAAAGATTTTTTTCCGCAATCTAACTATATTAAAAACAGACACAACCTTGACAAAAATTCTCAATAATAATTGTAGAGTAGTTGCCAAAAAAGCAATGTCACTGGGGGATAAGTTATCTCCAAGTGACATCAAAAATAAAAATAAACAATCAAATCTTCTAGGCACCAACTGGCTGTCTTTAAAGGGTTTTTACCATTGTGCGAGAAAACAGTGTAAAATGTGCCCATTGACTCCTAAAAAGATCACATCTTTTGAAAACAGTGATGCTAGCAGTAGCTATGCGATAAAAACTTTTATAAATTGTAGAAGTTCATATATAGTGTATTTGGCAGAATGCATAACTTGCAAACTAAAATATATTGGAAGTACAAAACGAGAACTGCACACACGCATAAAAGAACATATATATGATGTAATACATAAAAAAACCTCTGGGGGCACATCTCAGTTATCAAAACATTTTATCAACAAACATCAAGGCACATTGGATACTTTGCGGGTGTATGGAATAGAAAAAATACAAAAGTCGCATAGAGGGGGTAACATGGAAAAACTTTTGCGTAAGAGAGAGGCCTGGTGGATATTCAAATTAAAAACCACCTTTCCCTGTGGTTTGAATCTCCGCAGGGATCTCATGATTTTCTATTAGGTGATAGAAACTAAAGCCTTGTTTTGCACTGCTTTTGGTGGGTGGGAAAAACAATCTTGTGCCCAATAAATCCATTGCCATATTGTTATAACATTGGTATATTGGCTTCAAAAATTAAAGGGGGAAACAAATATACATCAATGATTATGTTATAATTCAAGAACCCACAGCCAAAGTTGTAACGTGCGTTTTTAATTTACACCACTTGTGATTTATGTGGCTATAGGCGTCACACTTATTTAGTTGTTGTGGGGGAAAAATATATTTTTTTTTTTCCCTCATTGTTGGAGATACTTGGCTCCCTCTGTGTGGTTGCAACAAATGCTAACTGCAGGGTGTGTTTTAGCCTCTCTGGAATAATTGTTGTAGTTTAACCCCTAATGTTAAAGCTGAGAGTCAGCTCATTACATTTTTGGCTGTGGTATTTCTTTGCAAGCATACAAATTTACTAAAGTATGTTTCACATACATCAATTCATAAATTTTTCCTGAGTAGGATGAAACTTATATAACAGATATCAAACCTTCTAGTTTAAACCTAACAGCCCCCACACAATATAAATCGAGCACTAATATAGAAGGGCAGTGTGCATATATACATAGCCAAAACTCTTACTTGTGCTTTTAATTCACACCAAATTTATACCATTTGCGACTTGGGCGGTTATATTGTGTTGCACTCAATATGGCGCTTTGTGTTCTACCATAATATAGAATAACAATGTGTTTCTTTCATCGAAGCATAGTTTAAATAACAATTTAACCAAAAAAATGAAAAAAGTTTTTCCAAAAAAAATTTTTCTTTTTTTCACAAATGCTAACTATAGGGTGTGTTTTAGCCCCTTGGAACAATTGTTGCAGTTTAACCCCTAATGTTAAAGCTGAAGGTCAGCTCATTATATATTTGGCTGTGGTATTTTTCTTTTCAAGCATATAAATTTATTAAAGCATGTTTCATAGACATCAATTGATAAAAAAGGAGAAAAAAGCAAAAAAAAATAAATAAATAAAAAGGGGAAAAAAAAGGAATTTTTTCCTGAGTAGGATGAAACTTATATAACACAGATATTAAATCTTCTAGTTCAAACTTAACAGCCCCTACACAATATAAATCGAGCACAAATATAGAAGCAGTGTGCATGCATACATAGCCAAAACTCCTACTTGCGTTTTTAATTCACACCAAATTTACACCATCTGCGACTTGTGCGGTTATATTGCGTTACATTCAACATGGCGCTTTGTGTTCTACCATAATATAGAACAACCATGTGTTTTTTTGCATTGAAGCATAGTTTAAATAATGATTTAATCAAAAAAATAAAAAAAGTTTTTGAAATTTTTTTTTTGTAATTAAAACAAACTTTTGACAATAAAAAATGAGGCTTCCTTCAAAGTATATAAATCTATTTGAGTTCATATATAAGCATTGAGGTACTCCGAAGTGCAGGAAAATCCACATAATATAGATATTAAACTTCCATGTCGGAACTTAAAAGCTTTTACATAGTATAACAACTGAGCACATATATAGAAGGGCAATATGTGTGCATATACATGGGGATATACATGAGTAAATATGTTTGTAAAAAAAATTCCGGTGTGCGCCATTTGTTGAGTGCAGATTTATGTATTTAAATGTGATATATTGGCATATATGTATGTGCATTAAACTTGAAGGTGATATATCTGCACACACTGAATGGCGCACTGTAACTGGTTTGGTTATAAACGTATATATCTTCAAATCCAGAAAACCATTGAAAAATGTGTACTTTATTGTATTGTATTGTATCATTGTTTTTTAATTGTATATGTATGTAATGTTTTTCATGGTAAAACCTATTTCGTGCATGTAAGGTGCTGAAGTAATTTAAACATCTGTTACATTGATTAGCATTTGCATATAAGCTTTGCAGCACCATCTATCCAGTATCATGATTAAGGGTGAGTGCTTTCACCTGAAACGCGTTGTGCTGGTCATTGTGTCTGCATGATAAAATAAAGACGTGATTTTTTTGCCTGAAGAGCTGGACATCCTCATCTTTTGCATTATTTTGGGCTGTGGCAGTGCCTGTCCGTGCTCCAGGACGAAATCAAGACTGAGCTTTTTCCACGGTGAGCTGATTCATACTATTGAACAGATTAGGGTCCCTGTGAAAAAACAATATATGGGCCCTTTTCAGTCCAATGACTCATAAAAATGCATAATTCCACATGCTTTGAAAGTACAAATGGGCCCCCTGAGCTCTTGGCCCACTGTGTGGCCACACAGAGAGCACTAATAATATGTCCGCCCATGGAAGCCTGCACTAATATGTGGACCGGATTGCTGGATCTAAATATTTTTGTCTGTAACTGACTGGGGCATTTAAGAGGTTGACAGCAGTGATAGACTGGCATGGTAATGGGTCTTAGAGTCAGATATAAACTTTATAACCCAGCAAGCATCTGGCCTGTGTGGAAAGGGCTTTGCCCCAGAGCCTGCTCCAAATTCCCTGACACATTCCATGATGTATGTATCCATCACAGAATGTATACTGTGTGCAGAATTATTAGGCAGATGAGTATTTTGATCACATACTTTTTATGCATGTTGTCCTACTCCAAGCTGTATAGGCGTGAGAGCCAACTACTAATTAAGTAAATCAGGTGATGTGCATCTCTGTAATGAGGAGGGGTGTGGTGTAATGACATCAACACCCTATATAATGTGTGCTTAATTATTAGGCAACTTCCTTTCCTTTGGCAAAACGGGTCAGAAGAGAGATCTGACAGGCTCTGAAAAGACCAAAATTGTGAGATGTCATGCAGAGGGATGCAGCAGTCTTTAAATTTCCAAACGTTTGAAGCGTGATCACTGAATAGTCAAGCGTTTCATGGCAAATAGCCAACAGGGTCGCAAGAAGCCTATTGGGCAAAAAAGGCGCAAAATAAATGCCCATGAATTGAGGAAAATCAAGCGTGAAGCTACCAAGATGCCATTTGCCACCTGTTTGGCCATATTTCAGAGCTGCAACGTTACTGGAGTATCAAAAAGCACAAGGTGTGCCATACTCAGGGAGATGGCCAATGTTAGGAAGGCTGAAAAACGACCACCTTTGAACAAGGAACATAAGATAAAACGTCAAGACTGGGCCAAGAAATATCTTAAGACAGATTTTTTAAAAGTTTTATGGACTGATGAAATGAGAGTAACTCTTGATGGACCAGTTGGATGGGCCAGAGGCTGGATCAGTAAAGGGCAAAGAGCTCCACTCTGACTCAGACGCTAGCAAGGTGGAGGTGGGGAACTGGTATCAAGGATGAACTTGTGGGACCTTTTCGGGTTGAGGATGGAGTGAAGCTCAACTCCCAGACCTACTTTCAGTTTCTGGAAGACAACTTCTTTAAGCAGTGGTACAGGAAGAAGTCTGTATCGTCCAAGAAAAAAATGATCTTCATGCAGGACAATGCTCCATTACATGCATCCAACTTCTCCACAGCGTGGCTGGCCAGTAAAGGTCTAAAAGATGAAAAAATAATGACATGTCCCCCTTGTTTACCTGATCTGAACTCCATAGAGAACCTGTGGTCCCTCATAAAATGTGAGATCTACAGGGAGGGAAAACAGTACACCTCTTGAAACAGAGTCTGGGAGGCTGTGATGGCTACTGCACGCAATGTTGATTGTAAACAGATCAAGCAACTGACAGAATCTATGGATGGTAGGCTGTTGAGTGTCATCATAAAGAAAGGTGGCTAAATTGGGCACTAATTTTTTTGGGTTATGTCAGAAATGTTTATTTCTAAATTTTGTGCAGCTATATTAGTTTACCTGGTGAAAATAAACAATTAAGATGGGAATATATTTGATTTTTATTAAGTCGCCCAATAATTCTGCACAGTAATGGTTACCTGCACAAACAGATATCGTCCTAAGATAGCCAAATAAAAAAAAAACACTCCAACTTCCAAAAATATTAAGCTTTGATATTTGAGTCTTTTGGGTTGATTGAGAACATAGTTGTTGATCAATAATAAAAAAAATCCTCTAAAATACAACTTGCCTAATAATTCTGCACACGGTGTATAAAGGTAAAAGTTTCGGAATTATCAAGACAAAACTCAGAATTATATATGATTGGATTAAAGTTCAATTATATATGCAGTAATCCTATAGAAATGTTGTGGAAGGAGCAGAGGTGTGGCTTGGGGTTCAGCTCAGTAGGGGCAAAACATTTCAGTGGGCGTCTAAGCACGTAATCCTATTTACAACTATGGGGAAGCCCCCTAATGGTAGGTATGGGGGAAACTCAGCAGTTACATTTGGTGTTGCTGAAAATAAATCTCCCATTACAAACACCAATCTCCCCAATATTACCGTAATATGGTAACCATATAATGGTATCTACCAGTCCTGCAGAAAATATAAAAGATTACAGTACAAATAGAGATAGAGACTTACCTGCTAATGGAATTGTTCACTTTTCCCATCTTTTCCATCTGGCACAGACCAACATAACAAAATCTTCCAGCCACAACTTATCTGTAAACTTTACAGATAAGACATTTATTTGACTGTGTAATAACCACACTGTATTTTAGCACCATACTGTATAATGGCTCCCACAGTAGTTTCCACTATTTGATGACCTCCATAGTAGCACTCCTGTTGCAGGATGGCCCCACTTGGAAGCCCCAACATATGAGGGTTCTCTACAGTATCCTCAATACATAGCCCCCATACTCTGAGTGATCCCCACACTTTATGATGCCTATAAAGTTTATGAGGACCCCCAAAATAGCCCACAAAATATGTGAGGACCCCCAAACATTTTGATGCCTCACACTTTATGATGGCCCCCACTGTAGATCACACACTCTATAAAGTTACCCACAGTATTCTGCACACTGTATGATGGCCTCCCCTTTTTATGACACTTCTAGACTTTGAGAGAAACCAAAGTAGACCACACATATTATGAAGCCCCCCCACATTTTAGGATGCTCCCACATTATATGATGGTCAATTACAGTAGCCCACAGATTGTATGAGGGTCTCCCACAGTAGTCCCTACACTATAAGAGGGCCCCAATAGTAGTACCCACACTATACGAGGAACCACAGTTCAACTAGATTGTATGAGGGCTCCCATGGTAGCATCCACACTCTTGATGCAACCATATTGTATGTTGTACTCCAGCCCACATACTATACAATG
Source organism: Anomaloglossus baeobatrachus (assembly GCF_048569485.1). NCBI lineage: Eukaryota > Metazoa > Chordata > Amphibia > Anura > Aromobatidae > Anomaloglossus > Anomaloglossus baeobatrachus. The sequence goes on from NC_134355.1 coordinate 262,125,390, forward strand.
GCCTCTCACAGTAGCACCCACATTATGAGGGCCGCTATACATTATGATGATGCTAGAGTAATCAGTCATGGATGTATGTGTATCCTTAAGGCCCCCTTCACACGCACGTGTCTCCGGTACGTGCTAGGTCCGTGCCCGTGTGCTCCACACGGATGCATGTCCGTGTTTCTCCGGCAGCATGGGTGTCTTGCGGCCCGCACACGTACCACACGGATGTAGTGTGGATGCGGGCCCACATGTCATGTTAAAAATAAAAAAAAACACAAACTCACCTCCACGAGCCCTACAGTGTCTGCCGTGGCTGTCGCCTACATCCAACCCCCAGGGAATTTGAACAACGCATCTCCTTCACTGGGGGCTGGAAGCAGCGTCAGCAGAGCGTGGCCACTGCTGGACACTGTCATTCTGCACCACAGACAGCTCCGGAAGAAACAGGTAAGGCGGGGCTTTCCGTTCTCCATGTGTTATTACGTATAACACACGGAGAACACACATAGTGTCATAAACACGGCACATGGAGGGGAAAACGCACCTTTTGACACGTCCGTGAAACACGTACGTGATTTTCACGGATGTGTGAAGGGAGCCTAAGAGAGTATGTTTCAAATCAGCAGTACAGTCCATCACTAGAAAACACAGTGTGCAGCTAGAAGAATTGTCACTGGCATGGCAGTGGCAGTGGCAGTGGCAGAAGCCACACAAAGCGTTATGAAGAGCAGAAAAGAAGATGCCTAGCAGTATAAGGCCTGTAATAGCAGCCCTGGCAGCAGCAGTAGGCTATGTGCACACAGTGCATCTTTTTGACGCTGCGTTTTTGTGCGTTTTTGGCCGCTAAAAACGCACAAAAACGCACCTGCGTCGAAAAAAACGCGGCAAAAAACGCACGCGTTTTGCCGCGATTTGGTGCGTTTTTTTGCTGCGTTTTGCTGCGTTTTTGCTCACTGCGTATTTATGCGTTTTTTATCAGTGAACAAAAAAAAAAGGTCTGATGTCATTTCCTTCTTCAATGTGTTCTTCATTCTCCACTAGTGTATGTAGAAGAGCAGACAGCTGCAGAACTACAAGGCTCAGCATCCTCCATCCAATAGTGTATGCAGGAGAGCAGACAGCAGCTGTCGAACTACAAGGCTCAGCATCCTCCTTCCAGGACTGTATGCAGGATTTCTTTGCCCCCCCAAACAAAAAAAATGACGTGGGCTTCGCCATATTTATGTATGCTAGCCAGGTACAGCAGGCAGGTACGGGCTGCCCCCAACCCCCAGCTGCCTATTTGTACCCGGCTGGGAACCAAAAATATAGGGAAGCCCTTTTTTTTTTTAAATTATTTCATGAATTTCATGAAATAATTTAAAAAAAAAATGACGTGAGCTTTGCCCAATTTTTGAGTCCAGCCGGGTACAACTAGGCAGCTGGGGATTGGAATCCACAGTGCAGGGTGCCCATGCTTTCTGGGCACCCCCGCTGTGAATTGCAGTCCCGCAGCCACCCCAGAAAATGGCGCTTTCATAGAAGCGCCATCTTCTGGCGCTGTATTGAACTCTTCCAGCTGCCCTGAAGCCGGGTGGCTAGCTGGGTAATAATAATGGAGTTAGGGCTAGCTGTATATTATCAGCTAGCCCTAAGCCCGAAATTCATGGTGTCACGCCAATATTAGACATGGCCACCATGAATTTCTAGTAAAGATAAAAAAAAAACACAACCCACAGAAAAATATTTTTATTAGAAATAAAACACAACACAATTAGTGACTCCATCTTTATTGAAATAAACCCCCCTCCGCAGTAATCCTGGGTCAGGGTCCCGCGCCGTCCAATCCGGATCCAATATCATCTGATCGGTTTGCTGGAAGGCAAAGCGATCAGATGATGTGTCAGGATCAAGTGCCTGAATCCCATCACACATCAGCTGATTGTATAAAAGCCGTTAATACAATCAGCAGATGCATCGGTGCAAAAAAAAAAAAATAATACTCACTTATGTGCTGATTACCGGCAGCTCCTGGAGCGATGGGGCGGGAGTCTGATCCCGTCCGATCGCTGCAGCAGCTGCCGGTAATCAGGGATGAAGTCTCCTGACGCATCCGCTGATACCGGCCGGGCGCCCGCGTCACCGCCATACTTACGATCACCTGATGCGTCAGGTGACTGCATCAGGTGATCCATCGCCAGGTCCTGCATCCATCGGAGCTTTCCCGGCCGTCTGCACACAGCCGGAGCGGGGGTGGCGATACCGTGAGAGGAGATGGGAGCGGGCATGGCACCGGGAGTCTGCAGACAGGTGAGTATAACTTTTTTTTTTTTTTTCTACTGTTAACTTTTGTTTTCGCAGCCGCTTCCACCTCCCGCCCAGACATGGCGCCGCACGGCAGCATACATGCACAGGACGGGAGATGGAAGCGACGGTGACGGTACCGGGAGGATTCACGCTTCTGTATATACTGACAGAAGGAATCCTCTTCCTGTACACGTCACTTTACTACCCACCTCCTGCGTTTATAGCTGCGTTTTTGGTCTTAGAAACGCACCAAAACGCACCAAAACGCAGCTATTTGCGTTTCTCATTGCGTCTTTCAACATCCCATTGAACTCAATGGATGAAAAGCGCAGTGAAAAATGCGGGAATAATTGACATGCTGCGCTTTTGTGGTCACCACAAAAACGCAGCTGAAAAAAAACGCTGTGTGGGGACAGCAAAAATGAAAACTCATAGACTTTGCTGGGGAAGCAAAGTCATGCAGTTTTGAGGCCAAAAACGCACCCGAAAAACGCGCAAAAACGCCGAGAAAAACGCACTGTGTGCACATAGCCAAAATCAGTGAAGATATCAATACTATTACCGTTTGCAATAGGCGACATCCTGGTACTTGTCGGTTTTAGGTCCGTAAAAGGACCCAACCCTGGAGTTTTCTCATTCTCATTCAAAAGTTCTGTCAAAGTTCTTACACCAGGTAGATCCTCTTCTAATATACCTAGGTCCTCGCATTGCCTCCTATCTACATTAATTGAAAAATTTGCGCCATTTAAGCTTACGCGCAAACAAGTTCACGTCCTTTGTCCACTCAAAGAGATTAAAGAGATTTGTTGGTACATAAGACATACCCAGGCTCAATACTTTCTTTTCTACTCTGGACAGTGTATATGTTGTTAAATTAATGATGTTATTACTATCCTTCACAGTTGTCTCAAAATTACGCCCTATCTGTATTGAGGGCGCCCTGGCCTCTGCCTTAAATCGTAAGTGTTCCGAAATGGGCCAGATTCCAAAACAGAGGAAGAAGTAGAGGGCGAGGGGTAAGGCCCATTTGCCGGATATTTTGGCCCACTCTTCACCCATCTCTGTCTATTTCTTCTCCTTTGACCCTGTGGTTCAGAGAAATTTCTTACTCCTGTAATACTAGTAATGGAAGAAGGATTTCTTTCACCATCTGAAGTCTCAGCTTCTGAGGAAGAAATGTCTGGCACTTCCTCTCTACCACTAGATGTTAAAAAGGGGTAGGCCCTCTTCTCTTTGAAGTCTGACAAATCTCTCCAAAATTGTTTCTGTTTTCTATCTTTAATATTAGACTGAAACTTTTCCATCTCAAACTGTAATGTAGATTCCTTACGTGCAAAATCAATATCAGCTTTATGTTTCAATGCTGTTTCTGTAAGTTCTGCCAGTTTTTTAGCAGTACGATCAAAGGTTAATCTCTCTTTATCAAGAAGAATAACCATAAGCCTAATGGAACTGTCTGTCAGTTCTTTTTCCTATTTTTGAAGCGTCTCATTGGACCTAGCCCTTTTTGCTGGAATGACATTCAGTCTTAACCCTTTTCGTACTATCCTATTCTTAATATAATTTTGTAAAGATTCTACCTCCCACCATGACCTTAGATTGTCCTTATAACAGGTAGTAAGTTCTCGATATATCCCTTTTATACCACTACGTGTACTAGATTCACCTCCAGATTCACATTCAGAAAAAATCTCCTTAGCCTCCAAAGCCCATTGCTCCCTATTGATAGGACCTGACAAAAAGCCTGCCACCAAAAATTACAAAGCTAAATTATTCACAGAAAGGAATGGTTTAAAGTGAACTAACTAACCAATATTTCACAGAAAAATCACTTTCTAAAATATCAATTCTTTATTGTACAAAATTTTTTTTATATAAAAAATACATACAATTCCTGTAGGATATACATAGACAAAATAGTCAACAAGCAGCCAAATACAATAAACAATACAATAGGCCTAGACCGATCATATAGCAGAAAGACCAGTGATATCCCCCAGCCGGGTTCAATATATCACTGTGCCAATCAACCTATTAGTATATATGGTTGGAAAATTTAGTCTAGGCGTGTCTACACCCTGAGATTCCCATAGGTCCAAAATAAGGAAATTGGGAGTGCCCAGAGTCTATTTGTCCCAGACAGAATTGTCCTCAAGGTCACAACGTGTTTGTATGACATTATTTGCAAAACTCCTGATTACATTTCATTAAATATTTTTCACCAGACGCGTTTCTCCTCCTACACCGGAGGTTCATCAGGGATGTATATAGTATGTCGTAACACATTTAATTTCATATAGACAAAAGAAATAGTGAGGAGAGGCATATACAGATATCACAGTCTTACAGAGAAAACCTTATCACTGAAGATTTTTTTAGCCGTTCTCTAGATTTTAATCCAAATTTCTCTAGGACAAAATTGAGTTTCTTCAGTTTTTATTAAAGGTTTTGACCTAGAAAATATACATATAAATATCACCCATTAATAGAATCTATTCAAAACAGTGAATATTACATACAACATTGCCATACTCACTGATATCTAAGGGTGGGGCATAAAATGGCCCAGTCGAGGTGCACACTCCACATCAATTAACATAGACCTAGAAAATGTCAGAGCAGTTTTTACTAAGAATTCAATTATATATATGGACTCAAAGAGAGGGACCAATCACCCAGAAAAAAGAGAATGTGACTACAGTCATGGCCAAAAGTTTTGAGAATGCTACACATATTAATTTTTACAAAGTCTACTGCTTAAGTTTTTCTAATGGCAATTTGCATATACTCCAGAATGTCATAAAGAGTGATCAGCTTAACAGCAATTACTTGCAAAGTCAATATTGGCTAAGAAAATGAACTTTAACCCCCAAAACACATTTCAACATCATTGCATTCCTGCCTTAAAAGGAGCAGCTAACATTGTTTTAGGCCTAAAACACACTTCCGCATAAAAAACGTCTGTGTGACACGGTCCGTTTTTCGGGTCCGTGTTCCGTTTTTTAGGGGCGTTTCTCCGGTACGTATGGCATCCGTGTGATAGCGTATGCGAGCCGTGCGTGCATGTGGAATGTCCGTATTGACATAAAATACGTACGTGTGCTGTCCGTGTGCTGTCCATTTTTAAAGGCCCGTATTCTTACCCAATTAACGTTGTTAATCATTCATCATGAGATCCTGGTGTTTTTGTTTGCCATCAATTGACCTGATAGATTGGTAACAAGTGTTTCAGATTAAAAACGGATTCGTACGATACGTGCTGAACATGGACATACTCCGTGTGCGGTCCGTGCAGGCACGGACCCATAGACTAAAGCGGGTCCGTGCCTGCATGCTGCCGGCCAAAAACGGACATGTCGTCTGTGTAGAAAAGCGCACACACAAACTTATGACACGGACACACGTTCCGTGTGATTTTACGTGCGTGTGCCATCTACCATTGAATAACATGGGTCTCCGTGTGTACGTGTCTCCGGTACATGCAAATACGTACCGCACACGTAAAAAAAAAAACGGATGTGTGTTGCGGGTCTTAGTGATTGTTCCATTAATACAGGTGTGGGTGTTGATGAGGACAGGGCTGGTGATCAATCAGTCATGATTAAGTAAGAATGACGCCACTGGACACTTTAAAAGGAGGCTGGTGCTTGGTATCATTGTTTCTCTTCAGTTAACCATTGTTATCTCTAAAGAAACACGTGCAGCCATCATTGCGCTGCACAAAAATGGCCTAACAGGGAAGAGTATCGCAGCTACAAAGATTGCACATCAGTCAACAATCTATCGCATCATCAAGAACTTCAAGGAGAGAGCGTCCATTGTTGCCAAAAAGGCTCCAGGGTCCCCAAGAAGGACCAGCAAATTCCAGGACTGTATCTTAAAACTGTTTAAGCTGCGGTATCGGACTACCAGCAGTGCCGAGCTAGCTCAGCAATGGCAGCAGGCTGGTGTGCGTTCTTCGGCACGCACTGTGAGGCGGAGACTGCTTGAGCAAGGCCTGGTTTCAAGGAGGGCAGCAAAGAAGCCACTTCTCTCCAGAAAAAACATCAGGGACCAACTGATATTCTGCAAAAGGTACAGGGAGTGGACTGGTGAGGACTGGGGTAAAGTTATTTTCTCAGATGAATCCCCTTTTCGATTGTTTGGGACATCTGGAAAACAGCTTATTAGGAGAAGAAGAGGTGAGCGCTACCACCAGTCTTGTCTCATGCCAACTGTTAAGCATACTGAAACGATTCATGTGTGGGGTTGCTTCTCAGCCAAGGGAATCTGCTCACTCACAGTCTTGCCTAAAAACACAGCCATGAATAAAGAATGGTACCAGAATGTCCTCCAAGAGCAACTTCTCCCAACTGTCCAAGAGCAGTTTGGCGCCCAACAATGCCTTTTCCAGCATGATGGAGCACCTTGCCATAAAGCAAAGGTGATCAGTAAATGGCTGATGGAATAAAAGAGAGATTTTGGGTCCATGGCCTGGAAACTCCCCAGATCTTAATCCCATTGAGACCTTGTGGGCAATCATCAAGAGACGGGTGGACAAACAAAAACCAACAAATTCTGGCAAAATGCAAGCATTGCTTATGCAAGAATGGACAGCTATCAGTCAGGATTTGGTCCAGAAGTTGATTGAGAGCATGCCAGGGAGGATTGCAGAGGTCCTGAAGAAGAAGGGTCAACACTGCAAATATTGACTTGCTGCATTAACTCATTCTAACTGTCAATATAACCTTTTGGTACTCATAATATGATTGCAATTATATTTCTGTATGTGATGTAAACATCAGACAAACACAATTAAAAACCAGAGGGCAACAGATCATGTGAAAATATAATTTTGGTGTCATTCTCAAAACTTTTGGCCATGACTGTAGAGTAGCTTCCTCCACACAATGTGATTGTGAATAAAAGGGGGAAGCTTACAATGGTTTTCATTCCAAGATTGGATTTCATTAGTCCATATGCTGATATGCAGATAATCTCAGCAGGTGCTTAAACTGCAAAAAACTGCATATATATATATATATATATATATATATATATATATATATATAACATACACACACATATACAAAGGAACCCTTATTCCAAAAAGGCTTAAATTCAAACAAATAGATTACATACCAAGGTCTTGTTTTTAATGTGGAATGCTGAACCTCCTCACATGGCTGATGTTCCCTCACTATGCCATGTTACTTCCTCTATACACACAATCCATCTAGTCTGCTCCTCCCACCAGAGACATAGAGATCATCAGTAAGAACTCAAAATCGCACCAGAATGGCATGGCAATATAGATGGGAGGGGCGAACGGACGTCACAGGGGACGTCTTTTAACATTGATATCGCCGCCTCCGTGCTTTTCACAGTGGAACGCACGCTGATGTTTCTGTTGTCTTACTATTCACGTCCCGTTGTAGAGCGCGCGCATAGGAAAGACAGGCCGGACTTCATTGACTCTGCTTCTGTGTGTCTCACGGTGAAACACAAGCGGAGGGGAGTGAGATAATGTAGATGGGAGGGGTGAGCGGACATCATGGGGGACGTCTTTCACTATATCTCTACCTGCATGCGTTCCACAGTGGAACGCACGCCGATTTTCATGTGGTTATTTTAATATCTTTGGGTGAGAGGATTAATCTTTATATGGTGACCCATTATCGGCACCATTCTGGTGCGATTTTGAGTTCTTACTGATGATCTCTATGTCTCTGGTGGGAGGAGCAGACTAGATGGATTGTGTATATAAAGGAAGTAACATGGCATAGTGAGGGACCATCAGCCATGTGAGGAGGTTCTGGAGCTGCAGCATTGCACATTAAAAACAAGACCTCGGTATGTAATCTATTTGTTTGAATTTAAGCCTTTTTGGAATAAGGGTTCCTTTGTATATGTGTGTGAATGTTTTTATATATATATATATATATATATATATATATACATATACATATGCATTTTTTTGCAGTTTAAGCACCTGCTGAGATTATCTGCATATCAGCATATGGACTAATGAAATCCAATCTTGGAATGAAAACCATTGTAAGCTTCCCCCTTTTATTCACAATCACATTGTGTGGAGGAAGCTACTCTAGTCACATTCTCTTTTTTTCTGGGTGATTGGTCCCTCTCTTTGAGTTCATATATATATAATTGAATTCTTAGTAAAAACTGCTCTGACATTTTCTAGGTCTATGTTAATTGATGTGGAGTGTGCACCTCGACTGGGCCATTTTCTGCACCACCCTTAGATATCAGTGAGTATGGCAATGTTGTATGTAATATTCACTGTTTTGAATAGATTCTATTAACCCCTTCAGCCCCCGGGCACTTTCCGTTTTTGTGTTTTTGTTTTTGCTCCTTTTTATTCCGAGAGCTGTAACTTTTTTATTATTCTGTCAATCTTGCCATATAAGGGCTTGTTTTTTGCCGGACGAGTTGTACTTTTAAATGAAACCATAGGTTTACCATATAGTGTACTGAAAAACTGCAAAAAAAAGTGTGATCGCACAATAGTTTTTGGGATGTTTTATTCACAGTGTTCACTTTATGGTAAAACTGATGTATCTGTGTGATGCCTCAGGTCGGTGCGAGTTTGTAGACACCAAACATGTATAGGTTTACTTGTATCTAAGGGGTTAAAAAAATTCACAAGTTTGTCCAATAAAAGTGGCGTACGTTTTGCACCATTTTTCGAAACACGTAGCATTCTCATTTTTCGGGATCTATGGCTCAGTGATGGCTTATTTTTTGCATCCCGAGCTAACATTTTTAATGGTACCATTTTTCCGCAGATGCTACGTTTTGATCGCCTGTTATTGCATGTTGCGTAAAACATGCGGCGACCAAAAAACGTAATTTTGGCGTTTGGAATTTTTTTGCCACTACGCCGTTTACCAATCAGATTAATTGATTTTATATTTTGATAGATCGGGCATTTCTGAATGTGGCGATACCAAATATGTGTATATTTATTTATTTTTTAACCCTGTAATTTTCAATGGGGTGAAAGGGGGGTGATTTGAACTTTTAGGTTTTTTTGTTTTCTTTTTTTTATTTTTTAAAACTTTTTTTTTTTTACTTTTTTTTTTATTTTACTAGTCCCCCTAGAGGGCTATAGCGATCAGCAATCCGATCGCTATCTGCTGATCACAGCTATACAGCTGTAAACAGCAGAAATAGTCAAAGAGTCACAGCACGGTAGCTCAGTGGTTAGCACTGCAGTCTTGCAGCGCTGGGGTCCTGGGTTCAAATCCCACCAAGGACACTATCTGCAAGGAGTTTGTATGCTCTCCCTGTGTTTGCATGGGTTTCCTCCGGGTACTCCGGTTTCCTCCCACAATCCAAAGACATACAAATAGTGACTCTAGATTGTGAGCCCCAATGGGGACAGTGTTGCCAGTGTATGTAAAAGCGCTGTGGAATTAATAGCGCTATATAAATGAATAAAATTATTATTATTATTATTACACAGCACAACAATGTTTTTGCTACTGAGGGTAAAACATGTGTTCTTTACTAATTTGAACATGCTGATTCCAAATATGAACTCAGAATTTGCACAGCACGTCCAGATTTTGAGTTATACTTAGAAAAGGCCATACGCCTATTCAGGCATTGTTGAAGATATTCTTACACACATTCGTTGAATGGGCTTATGCTAGAGTTGGGTTGTAGACATTTTCCAGATCAATGGAGACTGTTCATAGACTCTAGTAAAGCAAGCTTGAAAGCTGTTCTGTTGCACAATGGCAATGAAAAGCCATCTGTCCCCATTGCACATGCGGTTGGAATGAAAGAGACCTATGCTTCTATGCAGATCATTCTGAAATTGATTAAATATTCAGAACATCAATGGAACATTTGTGCTGACCTCAAAGTTGTTGCACTAGTCCTTGGTTTGCAGTTAGGTTACACTAAGCATATGTGCTTTCTGTGCCTATGGAACAGTCGAGAGGACAACAACCATTATAAAATTAAACGGTGGCCCAATAGAGATGAACATAAGATTGGTAAGCACAATGTTCAACACAAATCACTTGTCGATCCACTTAAAGTTTATCTTCCACCTCTTCACATTAAACTAGGACTAATGAAAAATTTTGTAGTAGCAATGGATCGTCAAGGGAATGGATTTAAGTATCTGAAGGAAAAGTTTAGTGCATTGAAAACTGAGGCCAAACTCAAAGCAGGAATCTTTATTGGTCCTGAAATCCACCAACTAATCCATGATGAAATCTTCAAGAAAGAACTCACCCCACTTGAACTAACTGCATGGGATGCATTTATATTAGTAGTTCAAAACTTCTTTGGAAACGAAAGAGCAGAAAACTATGCTGAACTAATAGACAATATGCTTCAAGCATACGAAATGCATGATGCCCGAATGTCATTGAAAATGCATTTCCTACATTCACATCTTGACTTCTTTCCTCCAAATATGGGTAATGTCAGTGACGAACATGGTGAGAGATTCCACCAGGACATTTCTACTATGGAAAAAAGATACCCAGGTCGCTTTAACCCCAACATGATGGGCGATTACTGCTGGTTTTTGCAACGGGCCACTAGGACCACTCACAAGCGCAAAAGCAAGTGCCTGAAGCACTTTTAAAAGTACTCTGCTGAGTTCAAGGTGATTTCTTAAGCTACTATAAGTGATTTTTAAGTTTTTTGGTTTATTTACCTATACTTCTTTTTCAATAAAAATGATAATACATGTTGTGAAACTGTGGGACATAACGATTCTGTATCTTTATTAATTGCTTATTTTAATTTTCACAAAAATTGGAATAACTTAATATCCTGATGTGCTACAAAAAACTAACTTCAGATTTGGATTCAGCGCATTCGATTTAGTATAGCGCACATGGTTTTTGCCAAGTAGCAGACAAAAAGTGTTTATTTGTTGTGCTGTGTTATTATTATTACTTTCTTTTTCCCTCTGCTCCCGGCCGAGGAAAAACGAAAGTGAAACTTCGTAGCTGCAGGCGTCATCACATGACCCTGTGCTACGATGGCAACCACCGATAGACACGTGATCACGCACGTGACATCCGGTGGGGGCGGCGGTAAGTAAAAAACATGGCCGCGCGCATTTAGATCTTGCTGCCAGACTTTGGCAGCAAGATTTAAGGTGTTAATGGCCGCAGGTGGAAGCGATTCAACTCGCGGCTAGCAGGCACACATGTCAGCTGTTGAAAACAGCTGATATGTGTGCCGACCGCCGCCGCCTGCCCATGAGAGGGGGCGGCGCTTAAAGGGACATGATCCATGACGGATAGATCCGTCCAAGGTCGTGAAGGGGTTAATGGGTGGTATTTATATGTATATTTTTCTAGGTCAAAACCTTTAATAAAAACTGAAGAAACTCAATTTTGTCCTAGAGAAATTTGGATTAAAATCTAGAGAACGGCTGAAAAAATCTTCAGTGATAAGGTTTTCTCTGTAACACTGTGATATCTGTATATGCCTCTCCTCACTATTTCTTTTGTCTATATGAAATTAAATGTGTTATGACTTACTATATACACCCCTGATGAACCTCCGGTGTAGGAGGAGAAACGCGTCTGGTGAAAAATATTTAATGAAATGTAATCAGGAGTTTTGCAAATAATGTCATACAAACACGTTGTGACCTTTAGGACAATTCTGTCTGGGACAAATAGACTCTGGGCACTCCCAATTTCCTTATTTTGGACCTATGGGAATCTCAGGGTGTAGACACGCTGTTACGGTTGCTGCGAGCACTGGAGACTATGTCCAGATTTCTTGCTACTGCACATGTGCGAGCGCTGGAGACTAAGTCCAGATTTCTTGCTACTGCACATGTGCGAGCGCTGGAGACTAAGTCCAGATTTCTTGCTACTGCACATGTGCGAGCGCTGGAGACTAAGTCCAGATTTCTTGCTACTGCACATGTGCGAGCGCCAGAGGCTAAGTCCTATCTTGGAGCCATTGCACATGTGCGGGTGACATCATTGCTGACACGAGGTCACATGTCTCTGACACCTTCTATGCCGATTGGTCGCTGGTCATGTGCTTGTGACGCCTTGCTCGGTGATAGGCCAGCATGACGTCACTCCTGTCGTTCTGGCAGCGGATTGGCTCTGGTGTCCTCCATCTTGGATGAGGCACAGAGTCTATATAAGACCCTGACACATGCCGCATGGCGCTCAGTCCTCTTGGTTCATGCATAAGAGTAGACGCTCTGTGCGCGTTCCTCTAGGCATTCCTCTGTCTATGCTAGGTGAGCGCTACCGGCAGGGTAGCGTTCTTATACCTTACAGCTTCGGCTGCTGTCCGTATCCTTACCTCTTAGGGGAGCGGACATAGGCAGGTGCCTGAGGCAAATGGTCTGGCTGGGCCTTGTGATTCGACTCGTAGGTGGACGTTGCCGCTAGGGTAACGTTCCTTATACTGCGTCTGGCAGTTGTTCGTATCCTCGCACACTAGGGGAGCGAACAGAGGTAGGAGCTTTGTGCGGCTTATGCTGCTGTTCGTCTCTTTTGCACCACTAGAAGAGCGGATCTAGGCAGGTGCCATATCTAGTGGTTCGTATCCTCGCACACTAGGGGAGCGAACAGAGGTAGGAGCTTTGTGCGGCTTACGCTGCTGTTCGTCTCTTTTGCACCACTAGAAGAGCGGACCTAGGTAGGTGCCATTTCGCACACATTGCCTTTGTCCCTGTGATTATTAACAGAGATCATTCCACACACCCTCCAAGTAAGGGAGGAATTGCTTTACTTACTTATTATATCCTTCTGTGAGTTAACAGAGGTATTGCACTCTGCCATAGTCTGCAGCAAAGTCTTTGCACGGTGGACCCTGACTGTCTGATACTCCTTTAGGTTATTATCAGACAGCCCCCCGTAACATTAGGACTGAGCCAAGGGTCTGGCAGTTATGGCAGAATATCAGCAGTTACATCGTTACATACAAGTACTTGAGAGTACTTGAGTCACGGCTCAAGAGTATAGAGGATAAACCTCAGACCATGGTGACAGCTGCACATGATCCTCGACTTGCTCTGCCAAACAGATATTCTGGCGATGCCAGATCATGTCGTGGTTTCATTAGTCAGTGTCAGATACACCTAGAGGTCAACTCTTCTCGCTTCTCTACGGAGAGGTCCAGAGTAGGCTTTATCATCTCCTTACTTCAGGACAAAGCCTTAGAATGGGCGACTCCCCTATGGGAGCGCTCTGATGTGGTTACTCTGAGACATCAAGACTTTCTTGATGCTCTTAAGGCGGTATTCATGGGTCCGCAGGTTACCCATGATGCGGCCCTGAGACTGTTAGATCTATCTCAGGGTTCGTTATCCACTAGTTCTTATGCCATTGCTTTTAGAACTCTGGTGGCAGAACTAGATTGGCCAGAGAAGGTGTTGATTCCTATCTTCTGGAGAGGGTTGGCAGGCTATGTCAAGGATGCTCTTGCTACTCGTGAGGTCCCTGCTTCTCTGGAGGACTTGATCACAGTAGCAACGAGGATCGATGTACGCCATAAGGAACGTAGACTCGAGGTCTCTTCCTCACGCCCTAAGCATCGGGCTATTCCAGTTGTTGAGGGTCCACTACCATCTTCCTCAGCATCTGAAACATCTCCCACTCCTATGGAGTTAGGTCATACGTTCTCCAGACTACGCAAGTCTGGTCCTCCTATATGTTACGTATGTCGTCAGGCTGGGCACTATGCCAACAAGTGTCCTAGTCGTCAGGGAAACTCCCTGGCCTAGTAACCATTAGAGGGGGGTTACTAGAGACGTCTTCTGCACCCTCTAAGTGTTGTATCCCAGGTCAGCTCTCGTTATCTGAGAATACATGGCCTATTATGGCTTTTGTGGATTCCGGAGCTGACGGGATTTTTGTGTCCTCAGGATTTGTAAAGAGACACAATATTCCCTCTATCATGTTAGAGGTGCCTATTCCTGTCCGTGTTGTTAATGGAACTATGTTGTCTGACTCTATTACATTGAGGACAGTTCCCTTGCGCCTTTCCCTGTCTCAGGGTCACATAGAGGAGATTTATTTTCTTGTTTTGCCTGAGGGTATAGACGACGTCCTTCTGGGTCTTCCATGGCTTCGGACTCATGCTCCTCACATTGACTGGGAGTCTGACAGCATTATTAGTTGGGGTTCGAAATGTCAGTCCCGATGTCTTCCCTTACCACCTAAGGTCGTTGCGGTTGCATCAACTGATCTCTCTCCCATACCTACACCCTATTTGGATTTCGCTGACGTGTTCTCCAAACAGGGTGCTGAGGTTCTTCCACCCCATAGGCCGTATGACTGCGCCATAGACCTTATCCCAGGTTCGGTTCCACCTAAAGGCAGGGTTTACCCCCTGTCGATACCTGAGTCGGAGGCCATGTCGACCTATGTAAGAGAGAGTTTAGAGAAGGGGTTCATTGGTAAGTCTGTCTCTCCCGCGGGAGCTGGGTTTTTCTTTGTTCGGAAGAAAGAGGGTGATTTGCGTCCCTGCATAGATTACAGGGGTCTCAACGCAATCACAATAAAGAACAAATACCCATTACCTTTAATTTCGGAGCTCTTTGACAGACTGAGAGGAGCTCAAGTTTTTACGAAGTTGGATCTGCGGGGTGCGTATAACTTGGTACGAATTCGAAAGGGTGACGAATGGAAGACCGCTTTTAACACCCGAGACGGTCACTATGAATACCTCGTCATGCCTTTTGGGTTATGTAATGCACCCGCAGTATTTCAGGACTTCGTAAACGATGTGTTCAGGGATTTACTGTTATCCTCAGTAGTGGTGTATCTGGACGACATCCTGATTTTTTCTCCTGATCTGGAGACTCATCGTCAGGATGTCGTTCGTGTCCTTTCCCGTTTAAGGGAGCACTCATTGTTTGCTAAACTCGAGAAATGTGTATTCGAGCAGTCCTCATTGCCTTTTTTGGGTTACATTATCTCACAAGAGGGCCTGGCTATGGATCCTGCGAAGCTCTCTGCTGTCCAGGAATGGTCCGAACCTCATTCCTTAAAGGCGGTGCAACGCTTCTTAGGATTCATAAATTATTACAGGCAGTTCATACCCCATTTTTCTACTTTGGTGGCCCCTTTGGTGGCCTTGACTAAGAAAGGTGCTAATCCCAAAGCCTGGTCTACTGAGACATCTCAGGCTTTTGAGGCAGTAGAAAGACACTTTTCAACTGCTCCCGTTCTTCAAAGACCCGATGAGAGTAAGCCCTTCCTCTTAGAAGTTGATGCCTCTTCAGTGGGTGCTGGTGCGGTCTTGTATCAAAAGAACGGTGCAGGTAGAAAAAGGCCGTGTTTCTTCTTTGCTAAAACCTTTTCACCGGCAGAGAGAAACTATACCATTGGGGATAGGGAACTGCTCGCCTTGAGATTAGCCTTGGAGGAGTGGCGTCACTTGCTGGAAGGAGCGAAACATCCTTTCCAGGTCTATACAGACCATAAGAATCTGACGTACTTACAAACCGCTCAGCGTCTGAATCCTCGCCAAGCCCGCTGGTCCTTGTTTTTCTCCCGCTTTCACTTCTCCATCAACTATCTGTCTGGGAGTAAGAATAACAAGGCAGACGCCCTGTCTCGCTCTATGCTTTCTACCCAGGAAGAGATTGACGAACCTCGTCTTGTCCTTCCCTCCAGGGTTTTTCATACGCTCTCCCCTGTGACGTTAGATCAAATCCCACCGGGCAAGACCTTTGTTCCACCTGATCGACAGAATGATATACTGTCATGGGCCCACACCTCAAAGGTGGGTGGGCATTTTGGTATTAGGCGGACACGAGAGTTACTGGAGAGATGGTATTGGTGGCCACACTTAGCCAGCCACGTCAAGAGATATGTTGGTTCCTGCTACTCGTGTGCTTGCAACCGTCCATTACGGCAGAGACCGGCTGGGCTCTTGCATCCTTTACCAGTGCCAGATAGACCATGGGAGGTGGTAGGCATGGACTTTGTGGGTGATCTTCCATGTTCACAGGAACATAGATTTGTGTGGGTCATTACGGACCATTTCTCCCGGATGGTTGATCTCGTACCGTTATCGAGAATCCCATCTTCCAGGGTACTAGCCAAACTATTCCTCAAGCATGTCTTTAGGCTTCACGGGATGCCAGATCGTATCATTTGTGATAGAGGCCCGCAATTTACTTCCCGTTTCTGGCGAGATCTTTGTAGCCTTCTGCAAATTGAGTTGAATCTCTCTTCGGCATACCATCCGGAGACCAATGGTTTGGTTGAGCATACCAATCAATCCATGATTATATACCTTCGACACTTTGTTGCTGAGAACCACGATAACTGGTCCTCCCTCCTACCCTGGGCAGAATTTGCCCTTAACAATTCGCTGGCTGAGGCCACTGGGCAGACACCGTTCGTACTCAATAATGGGCAACACCCTAGGGTACCGGTACCGTTTCCCGCTGCTGCACCTCCTCCTCTTGTGGCCGACTGGGCAACTAATGCCAGAGAGGTTTGGGATCGGACTCAAGAGTCGATCCAAGCAGCTAAGGACCGTATGAAGACGGTGTCCGATCGGTTTCGTCGCCCGGCTCCTGTCTTTTCTCCAGGGGACTTTGTGTGGCTCTCTGCAAAACACGTGAGACTTAGAGTGAGCTCTGTCAAATTTGCTCCTCGCTTCCTGGGTCCTTATGAGGTTCTTCGACAGGTAAATCCTGTAGTCTACCAATTGAAGTTACCTGTCCATCTTAGGATTCATGACAAATTCCATGTCTCACTGCTAAAGCCGGCTATTTTACCTCACGCTCGTGAAGTGCACTCTCCTGCCTCTGATTCCTCTCGCTCTAGCTATGAGGTACGAGCCATAGTTGGTTCTAAGATGGTTAAAGGGCGCAGGTTCTTCTTGATAGATTGGGAGGGCTATGGCCCGGAACATCGCTCTTGGGAGCCTGAGGAGGCTGTCCATGCTCCCGACTTAGTTGCCGATTACCTGCGTCGCCGGGAGGGGGGCCCTTGAGGGGGAGGTACTGTTACGGTTGCTGCGAGCACTGGAGACTATGTCCAGATTTCTTGCTACTGCACATGTGCGAGCGCTGGAGACTAAGTCCAGATTTCTTGCTATTGCACATGTGCGAGCGCTGGAGACTAAGTCCAGATTTCTTGCTACTGCACATGTGCGAGCGCCAGAGGCTAAGTCCTATCTTGGAGCCATTGCACATGTGCGGGTGACATCATCGCTGACACGAGGTCACATGTCTCTGACACCTTCTATGCCGATTGGTCGCTGGTCATGTGCTTGTGACGCCTTGCTCGGTGATAGGCCAGCATGACGTCACTCCTGTCGTTCTGGCAGCGGATTGGCTCTGGTGTCCTCCATCTTGGATGAGGCACAGAGTCTATATAAGACCCTGACACATGCCGCATGGCGCTCAGTCCTCTTGGTTCATGCATAAGAGTAGACGCTCTGTGCGCGTTCCTCTAGGCATTCCTCTGTCTATGCTAGGTGAGCGCTACCGGCAGGGTAGCGTTCTTATACCTTACAGCTTCGGCTGCTGTCCGTATCCTTACCTCTTAGGGGAGCGGACATAGGCAGGTGCCTGAGGCACATGGTCTGGCTGGGCCTTGTGATTCGACTCGTAGGTGGACGTTGCCGCTAGGGTAACGTTCCTTATACTGCGTCTGGCAGTTGTTCGTATCCTCGCACACTAGGGGAGCGAACAGAGGTAGGAGCTTTGTGCGGCTTATGCTGCTGTTCGTCTCTTTTGCACCACTAGAAGAGCGGACCTAGGCAGGTGCCATATCTAGTGGTTCGTGTCCTCGCACACTAGTGGAGCGAACGCAGGTAGGAGCTTTGTACGGCTTACGCTGCTGTTCGTCTCTTTTGCACCACTAGAAGAGCGGACCTAGGTAGGTGCCATTTCGCACACATTGCCTTTGTCCCTGTGATTATTAACAGAGATCATTCCACACACCCTCCAAGTAAGGGAGGAATTGCTTTACTTACTTATTATATCCTTCTGTGAGTTAACAGAGGTATTGCACTCTGCCATAGTCTGCAGCAAAGTCTTTGCACGGTGGACCCTGACTGTCTGATACTCCTTTAGGTTATTATCAGACAGCCCCCCGTAACACACGCCTAGACTAAATTTTCCAACCATATATACTAATAGGTTGATTGGCACAATGATATATTAAACCCAGCTGGGGGATATCACTGGTCTTTCTGCTAAATTTTTTGTACAATAAAGAATTGATATTTTAAAAAGTGATTTTTCTGTGAAATATTGGTTAGTTCACTTTGAACCATTCCTTTCTGTGAATAACATAACCTGCGTCCACCTTCACCGCTGGCATCGACTCCTCTCTAGAGTTGAGCGCGGTTCGAGGTTCTCCAGTTCGCGGCTCGAGTGATTTTGGGGGCTGTTCTAGATCGAACTAGAACTCGAGCTTTTTGCTAAAGCTCGATAGTTCTAGATACGTTCGAGAATGGTTCTAGCAGCAAACAGACAAGCTAATTACTAGCTGGCTTTCCGCTGTAATAGTGTAAGTCACTCTGTGACTCATACTATTATGAAATTTCAGTGTATAGTGTGCGGGAACAGCTCATTCAGATCACAGATCGCCTTTTTTTTTTCCTTGTCTTCCTTCCCTAAGCGCGCGCGTCTAGTGAGGCGGGCCAGCATGTCAGCCAATCCCAGAGACACACACAGCTAAGTGGACTTTTAGCCAGAGAAGCAACGGCATGTGTGATAGGATGTCCATGTCACATGTCCCTGCATTATAAAAACTAGTATCTGCCCGTCTGGACGACATTATCTCTTCTGCGTCTGGGTGCAAGTCACCACTGGCGTAGATCCTGTCTCCGATACTGCTGTGTATGCTCTATACACAGCACTATACAGAATAGGAATAGAAGTTTCTTTCAGCCCTTGTAAGGGCTAATACCGGCAGGGTCAGAGCCATAGGTGACAGTCAGTGCCGTGAAAACAGATTTTAACAGCTACACAAGATGACAGCGTCTGTGTAGCTAAGGTCAGGGATTTCCTCGCTGCATTTCCCCATTAGGAGGGATAGAAACTCTACCCAGACCCACAACAATGCCACTGTACCCTCCTGCCCTTTGCACACTCAAACTCATTGTTGCTAAGCCATTATACTAGCAAACACTGAGGAAACTTAGTGGCATCCAAAAAAGTGGCTGTTGGACTTCTGTATTGTCCCACTAGTGCAAAGAAATTTGCAGCACGTCTGCCTGCATTGCACACTCAAACTCACTGTTACTAAGCCATTATACTAGCAAACACTGAGGAAACTTAGTGGCATCTTAAACAAGGCTGTTGGACTTCTGTATTGTCCCACAAGTGCAAAGATATTTGCAGCACGTCTGCCTGCATTGCACACTCAAACTCATTTTTACTAAGCCATTATATTAGCAAACTATGCTGCCAGTTTAAGGGCTGTAGTTGTATTGTCAGGGATAGTTATTGTTGTTTATTCTGCTGTTAATAAAGCTAGACCACCGCTGCAATCTGCACCACTTCTCAATTTTTACTACCACATTTTAAGTGCACAATCTTATCGCAATCAAAATGAGTGGCAAAATGACAGATGCTGGTGGAAAGGGGAAGAGGCGTGTTGGAAAAGGAAAAAAAGGGTTTGTCCGTGGGGAAGGTGGCAAAGCTCCATTAACATCTGCTGAAGATAGACCATCTTCCAGCAAAAGTAAGATGTCTACTACTTACCGTGGACAATCCGATGTGCTCCCTTTTTTTACGGACACTAACAACTGGAACAAAGGTAGATGGTGGCCAAAAAGAAAAATGCTTGAATGGATCTCAAGTGGTCCAACAAGTGCCCTCTCCGCCACCTCAACTACTGCATCCAAAAAACACCAGTCCTCTGAGTTGTCATCCCAATCACACTTGCATTCTCCCAGCTCTGAAATCTCCATCCGCCCTGCACAGTATAGTGGATCTGAGATGGCTGAGTCTGCAGAGCTGTTCAGTCACACTATAGCCTGGGAATCAGAAGTCTGCTCCCAATCTACAGTGGGTACAGACCAGGAAATGGTCTGCAGTGATGCCCAGAACCTTTGTGACTCAGATTCAGGCCGTGAGGACCAAGTTTCTGAGCATAATGTTGACCCTTTTTCACAAACTGTAACACCTGTTGCTATAGACAATGAGGAACATACTGATGACGATGAGACGCAGATACCAGATTGGGATGATAACTTAAATATTCGGTCAGGGCAAGAAGAGGCTCGGTCTGAGGGGGAGGGGAGTGCAAACACAACAATTAATGAGGAAGTTCTAGATCCCACCTACTGTCAACCCACAGTCAGGCCCTCGAGGAGGTCAACAGAGGCGGTGGAGGAGGATGCAACTGATGAAGAAGTTACCTTGCGCCTTCCTGGACAGAGTCGGAGCACTGGTAGCACATCTACAACTGCATCCTCAGCCACCACTCTGCCTCTGAGCACTAGTCGGGGGGCTCAGCAGGTCGCATGCCCTCTAAGCCTTGCCTAGCCTGGTCCTTTTTTGACATAGCAAAAGATCGCCCAAATTATGTGATCTGTAAAATTTGTCGTGATTCTGTTAGTAGAGGGCAAAACCTCAGCAGTTTGACAACTTCTTCCATGAATTGTCACATGAATAAATATCATATGTCCCAGTGGGAAGCTCACCGTGCTGCATTGCGGCCTAACGGAGCGAACCATCCACCGCCTTCCCCTTCCAGTGCATCCGCGCGCTCTTCATCTTCTAGGACTGTGGGGATAGCTGTCACACCTGGTTTTCCAGGCACAACTTCCACCACTGTAACCGCAACAGGCAGTTTGCTTGGTAGGTCGTCAGTTGGTTTGGAAGGGGAAACGAGTACGTGTGTACAGCTCTCTCAGACATCGATAGCACCAGCGTTGGATGAAGGCAACATCATGTCTATGCCTGCACTTTCCTCACAAAGCTGCATTTTTCCAGGTACACCCTACTCAACACCGTGTACACACAGCAGCCAGATCTCTGTCCCTCAGATGTGGACAAATAAAAGGCCATTTCCTGCAACCCATGACAAAGCTAAGAGGTTGACTTTATCCCTCTGTAAGCTCTTGGCTACCGAAATGCTGCCTTTCCGCCTGGTGGACACACAGGATTTTAGAGACCTTATGTCTGTCGCTGTGCCCCAGTACCAGATGCCCAGTCGCCACTACTTCTCTAAGAAAGATGTGCCCGCGCTACACCAGCATGTCGCACACAACATCACCGTTTCCTTGAGAAACTCTGTGTGTGAACGGGTGCATTTCACCACAGATACTTGGACCAGTAAGCATGGACAGGGACGTTACATGTCGCTGACTGGGCACTGGGTAACTATGGTGATAGATGGTGAAGGGTCTGCTGCCCACGTCTTGCCGTCCCCACGACTTGTGTGTCAATCCTCTGTCTGTCCAAGTTCCGCCACTGCTTCTGCCTCCTCCACCTCATCTGGGTCCTCCACCTCCGCCCCAAGCCTGCCTGGTCAGGCCACCAGCGTTCTCACTGCGCAGAAGGAATCACGCACCCCTCATTACTATGCTGGCAGCAGTGCGCAACGGCATCAGGCGGTCTTTAGCTTGACATGTCTTGATAATAGGAGTCACACAGCGGCTGAGTTGTGGGCAGCTCTGGAGACTGAGTTTAATAAATGGTTGTCTCCACTCAACCTGCAGCCTGGTAAGGCCGTGTGCGACAATGCTGCAAACTTGGGTGCGGCCTTTCGCCTGGGCAAGGTGACACACGTTCCTTGTATGGCTCACGTGTTGAACCTCGTTGTCCATCAATTTTTAACACACTATCCCGGCCTAGATGGCCTTCTGACCAGGGCACGAAAACTGTCTGCTCACTTCCGCCGTTCAACCGCCGCAGCTGAGCGACTTGCATCGCTCCAGAAGTCTTTCGGCCTTCCGGTTCATCGCCTGAAATGCGATGTGGCGACACGCTGGAATTCGACTCTCCACATGTTACAGCGACAGTGGCAACACTGTCGAGCCCTGGCGCAATACGTCATGACGTATAACCTGGGCCAACGAGATGCAGAGGTGGGGCAGATCACCCTGATGGAGTGGTCTCAGATCAAGGACCTATGCACCCTTCTGAACAGTTTCGACATGGCGACGAATATGTTTAGCGCTGACAATGCTTTTATCAGCATGACAATTCCAGTCATTTACATGCTGGAGCACACGCTAAACACTATTGGGAGTCAGGGGGTGGGACAACAGGAAGGGGAGGAACTACAGGAGGATTCATATGCGCAAGACACAGCAACATCACCAAGGTCCAGACGTTCATCATCACCCACGCGGCAGGCATGGGACCATGGGGACAGGGATCAACAAGGGCGCATGGTAGCAGGCGAAATGTTGAGGAAGGTGCAGGAGAACATGAAGAAATGGAGGACGAACTGTCCATGGACATGGAAGACTCAGCGGATGAGGGAGACCTTGGTCAAATTTCAGTTGAAAGAGGTTGGGGGGAGATGTCAGAGGAAGAAAGAACGGTTAGCACATCTATGCCACAAACACAGCGTGGACTTGGTCCACATGGCTGCGCCAGAGACATGAGCGCCTTCTTCCTGCACTACCTCCAACATGACCCTCGTATTGTCAAAATTAGAAGTGGTGATGACTACTGGCTTGCCACACTATTAGATCCCCGGTACAAGTCCAAATTTTGTGACATAATTCCAGCCATAGAAAGGGACGCACATATGCAGGAGTATCAGCAGAAGCTGTTACTCGATCTTAGCTCGGCTTTTCCACCAAACAACCGTGCAAGTGCAGGGAGTGAATCTCCCAGTTGTAACGGTCTCGTCATCTTCAACAGTCTACCCGTACCAGTAGCACCGTATCTGGTGCTGGTAACAGCAATTTTATTGAATCTTTTCATAATTTTTTTAGACCATCCTTTGCAAGGGCACCAGAGACAACAAGTCTGACACATAGTCAACGGCTGGAGAGGATGATACAGGAGTATCTCCAAATGAACATCGATGCCATGACTTTGCAAATGGAGCCTTGCTCATTTTGGGCTTCAAATCTTGAAAAATGGCCAGAGCTCTCCAGTTACGCCTTGGAGATTTTGTCATGTCCAGCTGCCAGCGTTGTCTCTGAACGTGTCTTCAGTGCTGCTGGGTGTGTGCTGACAGATAAGCGCACGCGTCTGTCCAGTGACAATGTGGACAGACTAACGTTCATCAAAATGAACAAGTCATGGATCCACAAGGAATTTACTACCCCTGTGTCATCCTGGGGAGAGTAAATGCTTGTGGATTTGGAATGTGCTTGATGCAAATCAAAACATCCTGTTTGCAACTAGGGCACAAGTGCTGCCACTGATGGGGTGTCTGTGGGGCCCAATTTTTGGAAAAAAGGGAGACTCCGCTTGGAGTAACCCTTGCTTGGTTTGTTTTTTAAAAGGAGCCAAGATGAACAAGTCATGGTTCAGCAAAGACTTTGCTACCTACCCCGGTGCAATCCTGAGGACAGAAAAGGATGGCGTATTTTTTAATGTGCTTGATGCAAATCTAGCTGTGAAGTGTACAACTGGGGCACAAGTGCTGACACTGAAGGGGTGTGTGTGTGTTGCCCAATTTTTGGAAAAAAGGGAGAACTCCACTTGGATTCACCTTGTGGTGTTTTACATGATTTTAGAAGGGCGTGCCTTGCCTATATCTGTGTCTCCTCCTCTTTTTCTTTGTCCAGCTCTTTTTGTTTTCGCATGAGTATATGTCCTTGTCACTTTCCCATGTGTTTGTGTTGTGTTGTGAATTGTTTGTCACCTTTTGGACACCTTTTGAGGGTGTTTTCTAGGTGTTTTTATGTGTTTGTGATTGCCTGCCATTGTTTCCTATGCGGTTCGAGTTCGGTTCGTCGAACATTCGCCGAACTGAACTCGAACGAGACCTCCGTTCGACGAACCGAACTCGAGCTGAACCGCGGCTGGGTCGCTCATCTCTTCTCCTCTCCCATCATCAGCACTATGCACGAAAGGACCACGGTGTCACCTGGTGACCGGAGTACAAATTGATGGAGCGGATTCTAGTGGTGACTTACCAGCCATGTGCGGCAATGAGGCAAACCACGTCATTTTGCGAGCAGACTCCTTCTAGCGCCTCAATCAGCTGCTCCTTGGAGAGTCCTTTGAAACGAACTCCTACTTGGGGAGCCTGCAAGCCCGTGGCACACAACATCACTTACACCCGTCACACGGACTTACCTTCCCTGCGACATCGCTCTGACCGGCGAACCGCCTCCTTTATAAGGGGGCGGTTCGTGTGGTGTCACAGCGACGTCACATGGCAGCCGTTCAATAGAAGTGGAGGGGCGGAAATGGGCGGGCGGAAGACCCCGCCCACCTCCTTCCTTCCTCATTGCCGGTGGACGCAGGTAAGGAGATGTTCGTCGTTCCTTACGTGTTACACATAGCGACGAACAACATCATACCTGCAGCAGCAACGATATTATGAAAATGAGCGACGTGTCAACGATCAAGGATTTTTGCCATTTTTGCGATCGTTGATCGTCGCTCCTAGCTGTCACACGCTGCGATGTCGCTAACGGCACCGGATGTGCATCACAAACACCATGTCCCCGACGATATATCGTTAGCGATGTCGCAGCATGTAAAGCACCCTTAAGGCTATGTTCACACAGGGCTTTTTTGGTAAGTTTTTTTTCCTGACCAAAACCTGGTCTTGTGGCAGAAATCTCCTTTGAGTCATCTGCATTTTTGGTGCGTTTTTGGTGAGTTTTTCATGCGTTTTTAGTGGCGTTTTTCCTGTGGATTTGCTGCTTGTTTTCTACAAAATGGATTGTATCAATGAAAAAATGCAGCAAATCTGCAGCAAACAATTGATCTGCTTATTCTTTAAAGACCTGACCAAAAACGCAGGTATTTCACAAAACAGTCAGGAAAAAATCTGCAGGTATTTGTGTGTGTGCATGAGATTTCAGAAATCTCATAGACTTTGCTGGGACTATAAAAAGCAGCTTTTTATTAGCATGGATTTGCATAAAACCAAGGCAAATCTATAACGAAAAAAGCAGCAAAAACATACCAAAAAAGGCCCGTGTGAACACAGCCTAAGGTTTCTAGGTTGGCAGAAACGCGTTGGTTCTGTATTGGTTTTAATCTTTTTCTAATAAAGAACAGGTTTTTTTTATCCATTGGGTTGTCGTGCTTTTGTAGATTTTTTTTTCTGTTGTTCCATTATGTTTGGTTTTGTACCTATTATGTTTTAAGGGTCGGTGGCTTTTTGTTAACGTAATACGCCATGTGTTTGGTGTTTTTTTTTCTGGTATTTTGCATGCAATTTTGTTGTTTTATATGACTTGACAATGCTAGGGAAAAAAAGTGAAAATAAATGGTTTATAATATAAACATAACCAAAATGCTTGTAAAAATATAATTTGGTGTATGTACACCACTATGTAAATGTACAGAAAGCAGAAAACTCAAAATACATGGCAGTTTAATTTTTCATTTTATTATTTATTTAATTTAAAACTGTTTTAGGAACAAATTTACAGTGAACATTTACACATTATCCTTATTAATAAAATGTTTACTAAACAATAAACGTGCTTTTATTTGGGAATGGTATTAAATACATAATTCTTAATTGTATGCATTAAATCTGTTAAGAGACCATTGCTATTATTAGTTGTGGTCCTTCTGAATGTCATGGGGGTAGGGAGCCTGGATGATTGCCTTACAGGAATGATATTGCTTAGCTGGGAGGTGATAAAAATAGCTCTGCAGATAGAGGATGAATCAGAACATGTACTCGTCATTACAAAGCAGCTAAAGGAAGATAAATAACTCAGCAGCCATGGTTGGTATGGCTAGCAAGCCATTGTGTTTAGCTTTGTAAAATAAAGTTAGGAGTAATGAAAGTCATAATTGTAAAGGTTTTTCTGTATTCTGTGTAACTGCCTTTCTCAATTTAGTAATAGATTTAGATATTTTTTATTTTTCCTTTTTAAATATAGCAATTAATATAAATGCACTGAAAACAATTTGTTCTGAACTGAAATAAATACAGTATGACTATATTTTAAGAAATAAAAGATTAAATAATGATATTTCAAAAAGGTAACATTTTGGTACACAATTTATTTGTCTTGCACATGACTTATTTCTTCCAAAGACAATACTAAGGACCAGGGGGCACTCACTGCGAGTGGAAGAAAAGCAAATCCGGCAGCTAAATAGGAAAGGGTTCTTTACAGTTAGAGCAGTCAGACTGTGGAATGTCCTACCACAAGAGGAAGTAATTTCAAATAGGGCTGGATGACACACTACCACAGCAACACAGCTACTAGGATTCAGGCATGGGAGTGCAGATCTTTATGGCAGTACCCTGCCACTACAAGGGTCTGGGACGCCAGATCAACCATATTCATCTTAAAGGCTAAGTAATAATAATAAACCCTGCCATTCCAAGATGCTGGTGCTTTATGTGAACCTTCTCCAATTGCAAGGTTATACAACTGACAGAAACCTTCTATTACAAGACACTGCAGCGTCAGATTTATCACCTTGATCTTGAAGGCTATATAATAAGAAACCTGCCACTACAAGACGAGGGAACGTTTTGGGTCACTATCTCCATCCTCAAGTGACAACGTGAACAAGACCCATGCAGGATCGAAACGATGTTTTAGTCGCTCAATTACCAACACCACCTACTGCCCAGTACCACATTTATAAATTAACTTTGAACACTTTTTGTAAACTACTTCAGAGTGTGCGGTGATTAGAATTATTGACTACATGTGATTCTCATCCTCATCTACCAGTACCTCTATCCCGACTGAGTGCACGAAATACAGAAACTTTAGTCCCTCCAAAGACAATACTATGGACCAGGGGGCACTCAATGCAAGTGGAAGAAAGGCTGTTCCGGCAGCTAAATAGGAAAAGGTTCTTTACAGTTGGCGCAGTCAGACTGTGGGCTACCCTACCACAAGAGGTAGTAATAGCAGATACTATAACAAATTTTAAAATAGGGCTGGATGATTTCCTCAGTACACACAACATTGTCAGTTATAAATAATTTAGTGACAAAATGTAGAATTGGTGCAGAATGGCTGAACTAGATGGACCTAGATCTTTTTTCAACCTATATAACCATATCTTGTATATATTAACAACAAAACATGAAATACTGTAGATCTTGTACAGACTTTTACTTATGTAGTAATAAGCATTAAACTATGTTTAGGTATGTACTTGCCATAATTACATGATAAAGTTATGTCTGTATCAGCTAATTTTTTCTACAGTCAGGACATGCGTAATGTAGAAGAGAACACCAAGTTAAAAAAACAAGGTTCTTTATTGCAGAAAAGAACAACAAAAGATTGGTAAGAATTGACATATTTCTCAACTAATATTAAAAAGTATTTGTCAGCAGGTTTTTGCTATGTAATCTGACAACATGATGAAGGGGCAGAGACTCTGATTCCAGCAATGTAATGTAGTTTACTAGTTTACAGGGTACAGCAGTTTTAGTAGTTTTAGTAGAATTACAGTTT
The DNA here is from genome assembly GCF_048569485.1 of Anomaloglossus baeobatrachus. Classification (NCBI taxonomy): domain Eukaryota; kingdom Metazoa; phylum Chordata; class Amphibia; order Anura; family Aromobatidae; genus Anomaloglossus; species Anomaloglossus baeobatrachus. Next base: position 262,153,188 of record NC_134355.1, read on the forward strand.
TATCTGCTAAAGGTGTAGCCGAGGTTAGATGTTGAGCTTTGTGTAACTCGCCCACGCCACTGACTTGCAGCTCTATGTGAACAATAAACAAGAGAAAGGAAAAAGAATACATGATCAAGTGTCTATAATATGTGCAAATTGAAATATATAATGTAAAAAACTAAGTGAATGGACAATTACACTGAAATGCAGGGGACAGGGATCTGGACAAGGTACCCAAAATCCATATTAATATCCTAAAAGGTATGCATAACATCATATAATTACCCACCAACCACCACCAGGTGGCGATAGGATTTAAGATCTAAATCTGCATGTTTTTGCAAAAAAATGTGGTTTTCTGTGAGTAGATGCAGGTCTTTGAACTTAGTGACCTCACCTAAGGTGAGGTCACTGAGTTTAATGAAGTCACCTGGAGTCATTTTATCTGAGGTCACTGGTTAAGCACCGTAGAAACCTCTAGCTGTTATCACAAATAAACTGAGTGATGTCACCACTCAACGCTGCCGTTCAGTCATTCTCTGCCTGAAGCCCACAGCGTATGTGTTACAGTTGCTGTGGCACTGGAGATTATGTTCGGATTTCTTGCTACTGCACATGTGCGAGCACTGGAGACTGTTTGGATTTCTTGCTACTGCACATGTGCAAGCGCTGGAGACTAAGTCCTATCTTGGAGCCATTGCACATGTGCGGGTGACATCATCGCTGACACGAGGTCACATGTCTCTGACACCTTCTAAGCTGATTGGCCACTGGTCATGTGCTTGTGATACGTGCTCACATGTCTCTGACACCTACTATGCCGATTGGTCGCTGGTCATGTGCTTGTGACGCTTTGCTCGGTGATAGGCCAGCGTGACGTCATTGCTGTCGTTCTGGCAGCGGATTGGCTCCGGTGTCCTCCATCTTGGATGAGGCACAGAGTCTATATAAGACCCTGACGCACGCCGCCTGGCGCTCAGTCCTCTTGGTTCATGCATGAGAGTAGACGCTCTGTGCACGTCCCTCTAGGCATCTCTCTGTCTATGCTAGGTGAGCGCTACCGGCAGGGTAGCGTTCTTATACCTTACAGCTTCGGCTGCAGTCCGTATCCTTACATCTTAGTGGAGCGGACATAGGCAGGTGCCTGAGGCACATGGTCCGGCTGGGCCTTGTGATTCTACTCGTAGGTGGACGTTGCTGCTAGGGTAACGTTCCTTATACTGCATCTGGCAGTTGTTCGTATCCTCGCACACTAGGGGAGCGAACATAGGTAGGAGCTTTGTGCGGCTTATGCTGCTGTCCGTCTCTTTTGCACCACTAGTGGAGCGGACCTAGGTAGGTGCCATTTCACACTCACTGCTTTTGTCTCTGTGACCATTAACAGAGACCATACCACACACCCTCCAAGCAAGGGAGGAATTGCTTTATTTCCTAATTATATTCCTCTGTGAGTTTAACAGAGGTATTGTACTCTGCACTTGTGCTATTACTATTTACAGTGGCACACTTATACTGTATACCCCTTATCCTCTGCCATAGTCTGCAGCAGAGTCTTTGCACAGTGGACCCTGACTGTCTGATATTCCTTTGGGTTTTATTATCAGACAGCCCCCCGTAACAGTGTGGATATGTTCGGTGCCAACATGCTGTCATTTCAATATGTAAGAGACACGAAAAAAAAATGCGATCAAACTTCCATATAAATGTGATACTTATTAGTAGAAAAGGAATAAACAGTGATGAGACATACAATCACTGGTGGAAATGAAATAGCTGTTAACCTGCAAAAATATGGATACACTGTCAATGTTTATACATACACTTATAGGTAAAAAAGGGGGGTACAATAAGTAAAATTAAAACTGTACAATATTATAACAATAAGATATTATACATATAGAAAAATTACCATGTATAGTATATATAATGTTGGGGGAGACCTCCCGGTCTCTCAGGGTCACGGAGGTGGATTTCAAATCAGAACTGCGCATATGTATATGAATCAGGAAAATGACCACACAGAGAAACCTGTCTCTATTTGGGAGAAGTGGATGCCTTCTGCCAGTGTATTCAAAAGCATAACATTTTATACAGCTTTTTGGACAGTCCTGTAAAACAACATTCCTTTAAGTCATTCAGGTGTGTCTGGGAACAGACGAGAAACTACTCAAGAATATTGCTTAATCATGAGTCTAACCGGTTTTCCAAGAAACTGTTCTATTGAGGAATGTCACTTTACTTATTTATGAGACTACAAACTCATTACTTAGCCCTAAGCATAGCTTGTTTACATATACAATCCTTGCAATATTTCAGTCAGATATATGTAGAAAGCAATACATAAAACAATAAAAATACAGATTAATCTTCTTATAATATAATATCATTCTGGACAAACGATTCATAGCCTAGGCCTTCACAGTACCCCCTTAATAAGATTATCTGTCTACTTACTCCGTGAGGGCTTCCCAGAGACTACAGTGTCTTATAGCTATGGTATATAGGTGCGTGCTAATCACGCCCTCGGGTCTTTTCTAACATCTTCACCTCAGTTCCCACAGAGGGGATCCAAGCCCTGTGGTGCCCTTCTATAACAACCTCCTAAGTTTGACTTTGGGTCATTGATTTTTGATGGTAACCATTGTGTCAGTTTTGGAGGAGGCTACTGTTGTATATAATACTGAACGGAAGGTTGCCATGGCTATAGCCTCCTTTTTCCCCTTATTACAAATCTTCTTACAGCAAGGCAAAATACAGTAAACAATAATTATAGCAAAAACCAACACTAGAAGGGTTATAATCCCTATCTGAATTAATATCCCTTTCAGAGAAGTCATCCAACTAAACCAGTCACCCCACGGATTGGTTACCCCTGAATTTTCTTTCAATTCTTTGGATAGGGAATTTAATTGTTTCAGGGCCTGGTTGACCTTACCATTTGGGCCTGTTTCATCTGGGACATAAGTACAACAGGCCTCTCCTATCATTGCACAAACACCTCATTTTTCTGCTAATAACATATCCAGAGCCATCCGGTTCTGGTCAGCAGCAGAGTAGTCTGACCCAACTGAGACGTTTCTGGAGTAATTAACAAATCTCTGTTGATTATAATAGAGATAATTGATCCATGCAACATTCTTATTCACAGTAATAATGGGAAGTAAGGACTTAAATCCTGCTGCTACTTCATCTCTGGCCTTACACTCATCTGGGACCTCCCCTTGGGACTCCAAATACATCAATGTATACATGGGGTTCTTTCAATAGGTCATTGTTTGACACAGCTCTACGGGGCTCTGGCTCTGCCCTTGGATACCTATTTATCTGTTCGAGGGTAACTCCATAATTTACAGGGGTTATTAGGATTGGCATTATTACTTTCATTAGGGCACATTGTCCTGACCAAGGAAGTTCGAGTCTAGATCTTATCTTGAGGTTAGCATATAACCAAAAAACATTTTCTACACGTTGTCTGTGGTCTTTTCCAGATGTTAAATGAGAAGGAGGATACTTGGTTGGTGCTAGTCCATCCAGGGCCGACTCGTGAACCTTGGTGATCTGCTCTTGATAAAGAGCCAAAGCGTGATGAGGCTTCATGTGAACAGTTTGAGGCGCTGACTCAGAGAAGCCTTCTGAGATAATGGGTGGAATGGCAGCCGCTCTCTGCTTCAGTTGTTTCAGGTCCATTGGTTTCTGAGGTGAAGACTAGAGATGAGCGAACCGGTCCCGGTTCGGCTCGAGGCCGGTTCGCCGAACGGGGGTCCCGTTCGAGTTCGGTTCGTCGAACGTTCGACGAACCGAACTCGAACGTATAGGCTATAATGGGAGGCAATCACAAACACATAAAAATGCATTATAAATGTACACAAACAGTTAATAAACATTGCCATAACACTTACCGGTCCTCGCGATCCCTTCTGCACTCTGTCTCCTGCCGCTATTCCATCCGATGATCGCTGAATCCTCCCGGTGACCTGCACTGCCAGCAGAGAAGCAGGACCTATCGTGACGTCAAAATAGCCATGTGACCAGTCACGTGGCTATTATCTCATTGGCTACAGACTGGTCACATGACTATGACACGTCATGTAGGACCTGCGAGTGCATCTCTCCGGTACACGGTGCACATATGTGTATCGCCGTGTACCGGCGACATGCTCTAGCACACGGTCGACTCCCCGTTCCGTTAGGGACCGGCTGACACAGCCGGTCATTAACGGAGATCACCGTTGCCATAGCAACGCAGTTAGCGGTGACGTCACCGCTAACCGCGGCTCCGGGAGCACCGTTGCTATGGTAACGCGTCTGTCAGCGTTACCGCTAGCAGCCAGCAGTGATCACTCACAGAGTGAAGGCTGCACGCTGCTTCCCGATTGTAGTGAGCATTGTAGTTAGGATGGAGGTTCCCCAGCCCCAAGTGATGCCCCTCACTACAATCGTCACTACTACTACACGAGAAAGAAAGCAGAGAGAAGAGCAGGATCGTGGAGGGCTGACAGGGGTAATAAAGATGGAGTCTCTAATGTGTCTGTGTATTTATTTCTATTAAAGTATTTTTTCTCTGTGTGGTGTCTTTTTTTTAACCCTTTATTGGAGATTCTTAATGGCCGGGTCAAACGTGCCTGACATTAAGAATCTCTGGCTTAATACTGGCTAGTAAAACAAAGCCAGTATTAACTCATGATTACCCAACAAGCCACCCGGCTCCAGGGCTGTTGGAAGAGTTGGATACAGCGCCAGATGATGGCGCTTCTATGAGAGCGCCATTTTCTGGGACGGCTGCGGACTGAAATCCGCAGCAGAGGCGCCCACAAACCTCGGGCTAACCTGTGCTGCGGATTCCAATCCCCAGCTGCCTAGTTGTACCCGGCTGGACACAAAAATAGGGCGAAGCCCACGTCATTTGTTTTTTAATTATTTCATGAAATAAGTGAAATAATTAAAAAAAAACGGGCTTCCCTATATTTTTGGTTCCCAGCCGGGTACAAATAGGCAACTGGGGGTTGGAGGCAGCCCGTGGCTGCCAGCTGTACCTGGCTAGCATACAAAAATATGGCGAAGCCCACGTCATTTTTTTGGTGGGCAAAAAACTTCTGCATACAGTCCTGGATGGAGTATGCTGAGCCTTGTAGTTCTGCAGCTGCTGTCTGCTCTTCTCCATACAGACAGACAGCAGCTGCAGAACTACAAGGCTCAGCATACTCCATCCAGGACTGTATGCAGAAGTTTTTTGCCCCCTGAAAAAATTATGTGGCTTCGCCATATTTTTGTATGCTAGCCAGGTACAGCAGGCAGGTACGGCTGCCCCCAACCCCCAGTTGCCTATTTGTACCCGGCTGGGAACCAAAAATAAAGGGAAGCCCTTTTTTTATTATTTCATGAATTTCATGAAATAATTAGAAAACAAATGACGTAGGCTTTGCCCCATTTTTGTGTCCAGCCAGGTACAACTAGGCAGCTGGGGATTGGAATCCGCACCACCGGTTGGCCTGAGCTTTCTGGGCCCCACTGCTGCGAATTGCAGTCTGCAGCCACCTCAGAAAATGGCATTTTCATAGAAGCGCCATCTTCTGGCGCTGTATCCAACTCTTCCAGCACCTGCCTGCTATACCTGGCTAGCATACAAAAATATGGCGAAGCTCACGTCCTTTTTTTGTAGCTTTTTGGCAAAAAAAAAAAAATGCTTCCCTGGATTTTCCATTGCCAGTGAAGGTAACACCAAGCAGTGGGGGTTAGCAGCCAGTAGCTGCTTGGATTACCCTTAGCTAGCAATACAAAAAATGCAGTGGGAGCTAACATATATTTTTTTTAATTATTTATTTAAATAACTAAAAATAAAATGGGCTTCCCTGTATTTTGATTGCTGGACATCACAGTGCTGTAAAAATAAATCTTTAAAAAAATGACGTAGCGCTCCGCGGTATTTTTGATTCTCAGCGCAGATAAAGCAGACAGCTATGGGTTGCCACCCCCATCTGCCTGCCGTTACCTTGGTTGGCAATCAAAATACAGGGAAGCCCATTAATTTTTTCTATTTAAAAAATAGTTCAAAAAAAAAAAATTACGTTGGGTCCCCCCATTTTTGATAGCCAGCTAGGGTAAAGCAGACGGCTGTAGCCTGAAAACCACAGCTGGCAGCTTTACCGTGGTTGGGGATCCAATGTGGAGGTCCCCTCAGGCTCTTTTTTATAATTATTTTATAAATATTAATAATTACACAATAAAAGTAGGGGACCCCCCAAATTGGATCACCAGCCAAGGTAAAGCGGACAGCTGTGGTCTGGTATTCTCAGGGTGGGAAGGTCCATAGTTATTGGGCCTTCACAGCCTAAAAATAGCAGGCCGCAGGCACCCCAGACGTGGCGCATCCACTAGATGCGCCAATCCTGGCGCTTCACCCCAGCTCATCCCGTGCCCTGGTGCAGTGGCAAACGGGGTAATAAATCGGGTTGATACTAGCTGTAAAGTCACCTGAGATCAAGCCCAGCAGTTTGTGATGTCATGGCGTCTATTAGATACCCAACATCATAAACTGTCAGTACTAACAAAAACAAAAAATCGACAAAAGAAATTTATTTGAAAAAACAGTCCCCAAAACATTTCCTCTTTCACCAATTTATTGTAAGAAAAAAAATAAAGGGGTCCCACGACGACTCTGGACCGTCTAGAATATGGGGGGGAGACACTCAGGGAACGTATCCCCCATTTTCTAGGAGTGCGGACCCTTCATGTGAGGAGTGTGGGTGCAATGAATCTGCACTCACTCTCCCCGGGTCCACAGCAGCAGAGTCCATGTCGTAATGGTTGCTACCAAAGCTGCAATGCCCTGCTCATGAGGTAAGGGCATGCCTAATCAGGAGAACTACTGTAGAGGAAGCTCTGCTCACTGGTATATAGGTGCTCAGAGGTAATAATAGATAAAATTAGTGAGTAACCTCGGCACTCTATATCTCCCAGACTAAGTCAGTAAGTCACAACGGATAGTAATGCAAAATCACTCTTTATTGGTCCGTATTAAGAAAATTTTTTTTTCATAAGCATATATGTTTTTGTCCAAAACAAGTTACAAATGACGTTTCGGCCTGAGCCTTCGTCAGATTGGACTTATCTGCATGTAATCATGAAAAATGACAATAATCAGTATCACATAAGAGTGAGAGAACAATAACATAAACTCGAACAATGTAGAGGTACAATTGGGATGCAGCAAAAAAATTGCAACACAGCAAGAAATGAAACACATGATACAAATGTCATAATACAGTACAAGGACAATATAGTAATGACAAATATGGGGTCAGAGTAGGCTTAGACAGCTCTGGTACGAAAGAAATGTCAATCATAAAGTAACATGTGCAGTAGGTGTAGAGCTACACTATGCATGGCAGAGCTAATGGGTAGACCGACCATAGAAAAAGTAGAGAAAAAGTGGAGAATAAGTGGAACATAAGAGGAGAAAAAGTGGAGAAAAAGTGGAGAAAAAGTGGAGCATAAGTGGAGAAAAAGTGGAGAAAAAGTGGAGCATAAGTGGAGAAAAAGTGGAGAAAAAGTGGAGAAAAAGTGGAGCATAAGAGGAGAAAAAGTGGAGAAAAAAGTGGAGAAAAAGTGGAGCATAAGAGGAGAAAAAGTGGAGAAAAAGTGGAGAAAAAGTGGAGCATAAGAGGAGAAAAAGTGGAGAAAAAGTGGAGAAAAAGTGGAGCATAAGAGGAGAAAAAGTGGAGATTAAGAGGAGAAAAAGTGGAGAAAAAGTGGATCATAAGAGGAGAAAAAGTGGAGAAAAAGTGGAGAAAAAGTGGAGAAAAAGTGGAGAAAAAATGGAGCATAAGAGGAGAAAAAGTGGAGATTAAGAGGAGAAAAAGTGGAGAAAAAGTGGAGCATAAGAGGAGAAAAAGTGGAGAAAAAAATGGAGAAAAAGTGGAGAAAAAGTGGAGAAAAAGTGGAGATTAAGAGGAGAAAAAGTGGAGCATAAGAGGAGAAAAAGTGGAGAAAAAAGTGGAGAAAAAGTGGAGAAAGTGGAGAAAAAAATGGAGAAAAAGTGGAGAAAAAGTGGAGAATAAGAGGAGAAAAAGTGGAGAAAAAGTGGAGAAAAAGTGGAGAATAAGAGGAGAAAAAAAGGAGAATAAGTGGAGAAAAAAATGGAGAAAAAGTGGAGAAAAAGTGGAGAAAAAGTGGAGCATAAGAGGAGAAAAAGTGGAGAAAAAGTGGAGAAAAAGTGGAGCATAAGAGGAGAAAAAGTGGAGAAAAAAGTGGAGAAAAAGTGGAGCATAAGAGGAGAAAAAGTGGAGATTAAGAGGAGAAAAAGTGGAGAAAAAGTGGAGCATAAGAGGAGAAAAAGTGGAGAAAAAGTGGAGAAAAAGTGGAGAAAAAGTGGAGCATAAGAGGAGAAAAAGTGGAGATTAAGAGGAGAAAAAGTGGAGAAAAAGTGGAGAAAAAGTGGAGCATAAGAGGAGAAAAAGTGGAGAAAAAAGTGGAGAAAAAGTGGAGAAAAAGTGGAGATTAAGAGGAGAAAAAGTGGAGCATAAGAGGAGAAAAAGTGGAGAAAAAAGTGGAGAAAAAGTGGAGAAAGTGGAGAAAAAAATGGAGAAAAAGTGGAGAAAAAGTGGAGAATAAGAGGAGAATAAGAGGAGAAAAAGTGGAGAAAAAGTGGAGAAAAAGTGGAGAAAAAGTGGAGAATAAGAGGAGAATAAGAGGAGAATAAGAGGAGAAAAAGTGGAGAATAAGTGGAGAAAAAAATGGAGAAAAAGTGGAGAAAAAGTGGAGCATAAGAGGAGAAAAAGTGGAGAAAAAGTGGAGAAAAAGTGGAGAAAAAGTGGAGCATAAGAGGAGAAAAAGTGGAGAAAAAAGTGGAGAAAAAGTGGAGAAAAAGTGGAGCATAAGAGGAGAAAAAGTGGAGAAAAAGTGGAGAAAAAGTGGAGCATAAGAGGAGAAAAAGTGGAGAAAAAGTGGAGAAAAAGTGGAGAAAAAGTGGAGCATAAGAGGAGAAAAAGTGGAGAAAAAGTGGAGAAAAAGTGGAGCATAAGAGGAGAAAAAGTGGAGATTAAGAGGAGAAAAAGTGGAGAAAAAGTGGAGCATAAGAGGAGAAAAAGTGGAGAAAAAGTGGAGAAAAAGTGGAGCATAAGAGGAGAAAAAGTGGAGATTAAGAGGAGAAAAAGTGGAGAAAAAGTGGAGAAAAAGTGGAGAAAAAGTGGAGAAAAAGTGGAGCATAAGAGGAGAAAAAGTTGAGAAAAAAGTGGAGAAAAAGTGGAGAAAAAGTGGAGAAAAAGTGGAGATTAAGAGGAGAAAAAGTGGAGCATAAGAGGAGAAAAAGTGGAGAAAAAAGTGGAGAAAAAGTGGAGAAAGTGGAGAAAAAAATGGAGAAAAAGTGGAGAAAAAGTGGAGAAAAAAGTGGAGAAAAAGTGGAGAAAAAGTGGAGAAAAAGTGGAGAAAAAGTGGAGATTAAGAGGAGAAAAAGTGGAGAAAAAGTGGAGCATAAGAGGAGAAAAAGTGGAGAAAAAAGTGGAGAAAAAAGTGGAGAAAAAGTGGAGAAAAAGTGGAGAAAAAGTGGAGAAAAAGTGGAGAAAAAGTGGAGCATAAGAGGAGAAAAAGTGGAGAAAAAAGTGGAGAAAACGTGGAGAAAAAGTGGAGAAAAAGTGGAGAAAAAGTGGAGCATAAGAGGAGAAAAAGTGGAGATTAAGAGGAGAAAAAGTGGAGAAAAAGTGGAGAAAAAGTGGAGAAAAAGTGGAGAAAAAGTGGAGATTAAGAGGAGAAAAAGTGGAGCATAAGAGGAGAAAAAGTGGAGAAAAAAGTGGAGAAAAAGTGGAGAAAAAGTGGAGCATAAGAGGAGAAAAAGTGGAGAAAAAGTGGAGAAAAAGTGGAGCATAAGAGGAGAAAAAGTGGAGAAAAAGTGGAGAAAAAGTGGAGCATAAGAGGAGAAAAAGTGGAGAAAAAAGTGGAGAAAAAAGTGGAGAAAAAGTGGAGAAAAAGTGGAGATTAAGAGGAGAAAAAGTGGAGCATAAGAGGAGAAAAAGTGGAGAAAAAGTGGAGAAAAAGTGGAGCATAAGTGGAGAATAAGTGGAGAAAAAAGTGGAGAAAAAGTGGAGAAAAAGTGGAGATTAAGAGGAGAAAAAGTGGAGAAAAAGTGGAGAAAAAGTGGAGCATAAGAGGAGAAAAAGTGGAGAAAAAAGTGGAGAAAACGTGGAGAAAACGTGGAGAAAAAGTGGAGAAAAAGTGGAGAAAACGTGGAGAAAAAGTGGAGCATAAGAGGAGAAAAAGTGGAGCATAAGAGGAGAAAAAGTGGAGAAAAAAGTGGAGAAAACGTGGAGAAAAAGTGGAGCATAAGAGGAGAAAAAGTGGAGCATAAGAGGAGAAAAAGTGGAGATTAAGAGGAGAAAAAGTGGAGAAAAAGTGGAGAAAAAGTGGAGAAAAAGTGGAGCATAAGAGGAGAAAAAGTGGAGAAAAAAGTGGAGAAAAAGTGGAGAAAAAGTGGAGAAAAAGTGGAGATTAAGAGGAGAAAAAGTGGAGCATAAGAGGAGAAAAAGTGGAGAAAAAAGTGGAGAAAAAGTGGAGAATAAGTGGAGAAAAAAATGGAGAAAAAGTGGAGAAAAAGTGGAGAGAAAGTGGAGAAAAAAATGGAGAAAAAGTGGAACACCCTTTGGTACCTTTCATGTGGCACTAAGGGGTGCTTAGCTTTGTATTTAGCCAAAAAAATGAAAAAAAAATGACATAGGGTTCCCCCTAGTTTTGTAGCCAGCTAGGGTAAAGCAGACGGCTGCAGCCTGCAGACCACAGCTGGCAACCTCACCTTGGCTGGTAATCCAAAACTGAGGGCACCCCACGCTGTTATTTTAAATTAAATAAATAATTAAAAAAAAAAACACGTAGGGGTCCCCCAAAATTGGATCACCAGCCAAGGTAAAGCAGACAGCTGGGGCCTGATATTCTCAGACTAGGGAGGTCCATGGTTATTGGAATCTCCCCAGCCTAAAAATAGCAGGCCACAGCCGCCCCAGAAGTGGCGCATCCATTAGATGCGCCAATCCTGGTGCTTCGCCCCAGCTCATCCCGCGCCCTGGTGCGGTGGCAAACGGGGTAATATTTGGGGTTAATACCAGATGTGTAATGTCACCTGGCATCAAGCCCTGGGGTTGGTGAGGTCAGGCGTCTATCAGATACCCTACATCACCAACCCAGTCAGTAATAAAAAAAAAATACACGACAAACACATTTTTATTTGAAAAAACACTCCCCAAAGCATTCCCTCTTTAACCAATTTATTAGATTGAAAAACAAATCCAGGTCTGCTGTAATCCAAGGGGTTGCCATGACGATCCACACTGTCCCAGTCAATGAAGAGCAGGATGTTCCCCATTGGCTGGGAGAGCAGTGCAGTGACCTGAGCTAACATCAATGGGTCAGCCCAGGTCACTGCAGGGGGGTGACAAGTGCTGCTGTCAGCAAGGTCATTACCTGCGCTGATCTCCAGCACACTGACAGCCCCTGTCACTGAGGTCAATGACCGGCGCCTTCACATCAAGTATCGCGAGAGGTCCGTGACGTCACCGCCAGTGTCAGTCTCAGGTCGGAAGCGATAGGTGATGTGACAAGCGGCGGCCATGGAGGACAGTGACAGCGCTGAGGTCGGGATGGCGGGACTTCATCACCGCAGGTAAGCCGAGCGAGCGAGCGAGCGAGCGGGCGGGCGGGGGGGGGGGGGGGTGTGGATGTGAGTGTGTGTGTGTGTGTTTGTGTATGTGTATGTATGTGCACATGCCGCGGGCAGGAGGGGGTGGAGCGAGCTGAGCGGGAAAGTGTGGGCTTCCTGCACGTAACTAAGATAAACATCGGGTTACTAACCAAAGCGCTTTGCTTGGATACCCGATGTTTATCTTGGTTACCAGCTTGTGGCAGGCTGCCAGCGATGGCTCCTGCTCACTGTAGCTGTAAAAAGCCCTGCTTTTTGCTGCTAGAACCGTTCTCGAACGTATCTAGAACTATCGAGCTTTTAGCAAAAAGCTCGAGTTCTAGTTCGATCTCGAACAGCCCAAAAATCACTCGAGCCTAGAACTGGAGAACCACGAACCGCGCTCAACTCTAGTGAAGACGTTAACTCGCGTGTCACTGCCAGTGCTCAGCAGACTAGGCCGGGGAGACATCAGCCTGGTGGGATGGGCGCTCCCAAAACTTTTCCCAGGATTAGAGGGTTAACAGCTGGCATGTTGTATTAAGGAAAATCAACGAATATATTTATATATGTGTTAGAAGAAAACAAAAGCATTCATAAATATGTATATTAGGCTACATCGACTAAACTACGTATAGGGGTCTGTGAAATGGCTGATTTAAGTATTTCAGGTTACTCAATTCTTATGGTGCCAGTCCCCCCTAAAGACTTATTTCTGCCATTTCCGAATACTAAGGGTACTGTGTTCCCTTAGGAAGAGAGGGAAAGAGATCTGTTGGGAAAACCTGCCTGACCGAACGTTGAGGCATGGGCGGAGAGGGGAAAGGGTTTTCTTCACCGGTTTGAGAATAAAGACTCCTAGACGAGTCCTCACCCTTTGTAGTTGGACTTTCCCATGTCTCAAGGTTCTCCAAGTCCTCTCTTCTACCTGTTTTGCCAATGGTGGTCTGACACTGTACAGGTCTTTTAAAAAGGATAAATACAAGCAAGACACTCAGTGTAGCTTCGGTGGGTCGACCCTTCTGCAATGCGACGTGTGAATCCATGTTGCCCTGCCGTCGTGCTTATTGACATGTCTGTGGCTGGATGGCTCATTCTCGCTTGTCCTTTTAGGATCAATCAGTCTCCTGAATGAAGACCACGTGCTCCTGACACTGATTTAAAATCTGGAATTGGAGAATACACCTGTTTATCACACTATTTGGTCAAACTTATAAAAAATTGTACATGCATGTGATAAACCAAAAAATATCTTACAAATAGACCTGTTTATCACGAAAAAAAAACAATACATATATTTGGTTCACGACTTGCCAGTTTCCACCTTTCTATAAAAATATACACTTTCTTTACTTCTGTAAACCCCTTTTTTACATACCACCTCCATCATGTGCTTTTCAGCAATAATGTCGCTTTCTGCACTGGAATGCCTCTGACCAAACCTGGAAAGAAATTTACACAACACGCACAAACTCACATAAACATACTCATGGTAGATGTATATGACTAATCTGCAATCACCGGAGCAGTAGAGCGGATGAGGGGGGTGTTTCTACGAGGTCTTTTTAGTTTCTCTACCTTGTATTAAACACAGATCTTACAAGACAATGTGTCTGGCCACCTGGGTACTGAGCACTAGTGCCACCCATATCTTGTCCACCACTACACTTATAATGATCTTTGTCACATGTGTTCATGGGTTACCTGGGCCATTATTGAGTAGAGCATGCATGGCTGAGAAAGCTTACCGCCCTTTATCCACAGACCTTCCTCAGTCAGCTGGCTCCCTGCGTCTCACACTCCATACTTGGTGAATCACTTGTTTCTGTAGGGATTTAAAAACACAAGTAGTGACCAATGTCACGGACGTGACAGGAGCCACTGAGGTACTGGTACTGGTCTGCATTGGTAAAGGACTCTCAACTCTAGGCCCGTTCACTGCTTCTTTGTTGTCTGCACCTGTGCGAGCATCTCCTTTGGCTCCATCAGTCACCGGCTCCTTCGATAACAGGAGAGCGCCTCCACCGGGGCTCACACCCACTCTACGGTTGTTACGGGGGCTGTCTGATTATAAAACCTAAAGGAATGTCAGACAGTCAGGGTCCACCATGCAAAGACTCTGCTGCAGACTATGGCAGAGGATAAGGAATATATAAGTGTGCCACTGTAAAAAATAATAGCACAAGTGCAGAGTCCAATACCTCTGTTAAACTCACAGAGGAATATATTTAGAAAATAAAGCAATTCCTCCCTTACTTGGAGGGTGTGTGGAATGATCTCTGTTAAAGATCACAGAGACAAAAGCAGTGAGTGTGAAATGGCACCTACCTAGGTCCGTTCCTCTAGTGGTGCCAGGAGACGGACAGCAGCGTAAGCCGCACAAAGCTCCTACCTGCGTTCGCTCCACTAGTGTGCGAGGACACGAACCACTAGATATGGCACCTGCCTAGGTCCGCTCTTCTAGTGGTGCAAAAGAGACGGACAGCAGCATAAGCCGCACAAAGCTCCTACCTCTGTTCGCTCCCCTAGTGTGCGAGGATACGAACAACTGCCAGACGCAGTATAAGGAACGTTACCCTAGCGGCAACGTCCACCTACGAGTAGAATCACAAGGCCCAGCCGGACCATGTGCCTCAGGCACCTGCCTATGTCCGCTCCACTAAGAGGTAAGGATACGGACTGCAGCCGAAGCTGTAAGGTATAAGAATGCTACCCTGCCGGTAGCGCTCACCTAACATAGACAGAGAGATGCCTAGAGGGACGTGCACAGGGCGTCTACCCTCATGCATGAACCAAGAGGACTGAGCGCCGGGCAGCGTGCGTCAGGGTCTTATATAGACTCTGTGCCTCATCCAAGATGGATGACACCAGAGCCAGTCCGCTGTCAGAATGACAGCAATGACGTCACGCTGGCCTATCACTGAGCAAAGCGTCACAAGCACATGACCAGCGACCAATCGGCATAGTAGGTGTCAGAGACATGTGACCACGTGTCACAAGCACATGACCAGTGGCCAATCAGCTTAGAAGGTGTCAGAGACATGTGACCTCGTGTCAGCGATGATGTCACCCGCACATGTGCAATGGCTCCAAGATAGGACTTAGTCTCCAGCGCTTGCACATGTGCAGTAGCAAGAAATCCGGACATAGTCTCCAGAGCCACAGCAACCGTAACAATGGTCTTTATAGGTTTATCATGTCACAATCACATTTGACTATCTTACCCCCCTCTGCTCTACGAACCACAGCAATCGCAAATCTTCATCTCAGTCTCCTATTCCGATGGGAGAGGAGCGAGTGGTTCGATTTTTATTACCTCATGTTGTGTAACCTCAGCATATTCAGTGTAGAATCAACCAGGATCTTGGTATCTGGATACATCTACGGAAAAACTTAACATCTGAATTAACAATGGGCTCATCTGACACATGTTCAGAATCTGACAATTCTTGTTACAGCAGAGCAATCATGAGATATATGTGTGTCTGCTGTATCCTTCATTACAGATAAAAATATAAAGAAACTTAATAGACAGACTCAATCGATTAACAAATTAAAACTTAAAAATAGGTGTGACTTTCCACATCATCTTTCCATCCTTTTTGAATCCATTATCCAAAGCATAATTAGATTCAAAAAGTGTGTGTCACTGGAGCTCTACATTTAGGCATGAAAGTCACATTGTATACATCGTACCTAACCGGGAACACAATAAATATGTTATGTGTAGCCTTATAATGGAAAACGATTTCAATGACTTTTCAACCTTTGCTTGAACCACAGAAATCTGCATTACAATCTTTCTATAAAAAGAAAACAGATTATTCAATACATTATATATCAAACACAGAATGCCATAAATCATCCACATACCGTAAACCAAATTATTATAATTATTAATAAATTAGATTATTAACAAAGATTATAATAATTAACTAATTGTACACAGCCTGACCTCATAGTTTCATAGTTTTTAAGGTTGAAGGGAGACTCTAAGTCCATCAAGTTCAACCCGTAGCCTAACATGTTGATCCAGAGGAAGGCAAATAGACCCCAATGTGTCAAATAAGCTCCAATGGGGAAAGAAATTCCTTCCTGACTCCACATACGGCAATCAGACTAGTTCCCTGGATCAACACCCTGTCATAAAATCTAATATACATAACTGGTAATATTATATTTTTCAAGAAGAGCATCCAGGCTCTGCTTAAATGTTAGGAGTGAATCACTCATTACAACATCATGAGGCAGAGAGCTCCATAGTCTCACTGCTCGTACAGTAAAGAATCCTCGTCTGTGATTATGATTAAACCTTCTTTCCTCAAGACGTAGCGGCTGCCCCGTGTTCCAGTCGTAGGCCTAGGCGTAGAGAGATCTTTGGAAAGGTCTCTGTACTGTCCCCTCATATGTTTATACATTGTGATTAGATCCCCCCTAAGCCTTTGTTTTTCCAAACTAAATAACCCCAAGTTTAATAACCTGTCTTGGTATTGCAGCCCACCCATTCCTCTAATAATCTTGGTCGCTCTTCTATCTACCTGCAAGATTATGCTATTTATAACCTTCTATACTTTTGCTATCAAGAAAAGCATCCATTCCTCTCTTAAATTCATTCAGTGAGTTGGCCATCACCATTTCCTCAGGAAGGGAGTTCCAGAGCCTCACTGCTCTTACCGTGAAGAACCCTTTTCTATGCTGATGTAGGAATTTTCTTTCCTCCAATTGAAGAGAATGCCCCCTTGTTCTTGTCATAGTCCTTGGTACAAACAGATCATGGGAGAGATCTCTATATGGCCCTCTGATATATTTGTACATATTTATTAGGTCTCCCCTAAGTCTTCTCTTTTCTAGAGTAAATAGACCTAATTTTGATAACCTTTCCATGTATTGTAATGCACCCACTGCATTTATTATTTTAGTAGCCCGCCTCTGAACCCTTTCAAGTTCAGTAATGTCTTTCTTGAGCACCGGCGCCCAAAACTGCACACAATACTTCAAGTGTGGTCTGACGAGTGATTTGCACAGAGGGAGAATGATGTTTTCATCTTGTGCCCCCAGACCTCTTCTAATGCATCCCATCACCCTATTTGCTTTGGTGGCTGCTGCCTGACACTGGGCACTCCAATTTAGATTCTTATTGACTAAGATGCCTAAGTCTTTTTCCATGTCTGATTTCCCCAGCGGTTTCCCATTTAGTAAGTAATCGTAGCATCTGTTTCTCCTTCGCATGTGCATAACCTTACACTTATCTGTGTTAAACCTCATTTGCCATTTTTCAGCCCAATTCTCCAATTTACTCAAATCCATTTGTAGTTGCACACTATCCTTCTTTGTGTTAACTACCTTACATAGTTTTGTATCATCTGCAAATACTGATATTTTACTCTGTAAACCATCCACCAGATCATTAATAAATATATTAAATAGTAGGGGGCCCAATACAGACCCCTGTGGCACCCCACTAGTAACCTTGGCCCAATCTGAGTATGTGCCATTAATAACCACTCTTTGTTTTCTACCACTAAGCCAGCTACCTACCCATCTACACACATTTTCCCCGAGCCCAAGCTTTCTCATTTTACTTAGCAGTCTTTTATGTGGGACAGTGTCAAATGCTTTACCGAAGTCGAGATAAATGACATCCAATGATTCTCCTCGGTCGATGTGAGAGCTTACATCCTCATAGAAGCTGATCAGGTTAGTTTGACAGGAGCGATCCTTCATAAATCCATGTTGATATGGAGTTAAACAATTATTAACATTGAGACATTCCATAATAGTATCCCTTAAAAACCCTTCAAACATTTTACCCACAACAGATGTTAAGCTTACCGGCCTATAGTTTCCAGGTTCCCTTTTACACCCTTTTTTGAATATTGGTACCACATTTGCTAGCCGCCAATCCAGTGGAACAGACCCAGTTTCTATAGAGTCTTTAAATATAAGGAACAGAGGTCTGTCTATCACACTACTTAACTCCCTTAATACCCGAGGGTGAATGCCATCAGGGCCTGGTGATTTGTCAATTTTAATGTTACTAAGTCGGTTCTGCACTTCTTCCTGGGTTAGGCAGGTCATACCTAATGAAGCGTTTACATGATCACTCTGCATTTCCCGTGGCATATGCTTTTCCTGTGTGAACACCGTTGAGAAAAAAGTATTTAAAACATTTGCTTTTCCCACATCGCTTTCTATGATTTTACCCTCATTATTCTTTAAAGGGCCAACACCATCAATTTTAATCTTTTTTTATGTTTATATAATTAAAGAATAGTTTGGGATTTGTTTTGCTTTCCTTAGCAATGAGTCTCTAAGTTTCTACTTTTGCTAAATGTATTTGTTTTTTACACATTTTATTTTTTTCTCTATATATTTTTAATGCTTCTTCGCTGCCTTCTTGTTTTAGCTTTTTAAATGCCTTTTTCTTATTATTCATTGCCCCTTTTACATCCTTATTTAGCCACATTGATTTTCTTCTGTTCCTAACCCTTTTATTTCCGTATGGTATGGCTCGCTCGCAGTGGGTCTTTAATACCGATTTAAAAATTTCCCACTTATTTTCTGTGCTCCCATTTTTGAGGACATTGTCCCAATCAATTTGGTGAAGGTCTTCTCTAAGCTGATCAAACTTTACTTTCCTGAAATTCAGCGTTTTTGTAACCCCCCTCCAAGGCACCTTACTGAAGGACAAGTGGAATTGTATGTTCTCCCCGTGTTTGCGTGGGTTTCCTCCGGGTACTCCGGTTTCCTCCCACACTCCAAAGACATACAGATAGGGACTCTAGATTGTGAGCCCCAATGGGGACAGTGTTGCAAATGTATGTAAAGCGCTGTGGAATTAATAGCGCTATATAAATGAATAAAATTATTATTATTATTATTATTATTATATTGTATTATATTGTGGTCACTATTCCCTAGGTGCCCATCCACTCGTACGTCTGTTATTCTATCTGGCCTGTTGCTTAAAATTAAGTCCAGAAGGGCTGCCCCTCTAGTTGGGCCCGGCACAAGTTGTGACAGATAATTATCCTTAGTTACTGACAGAAGCCGGTTTCCTTTCTGAGATACGCAGGTTTCAGTTTCCCAGTCTATATCGGGGTAGTTGAAGTCCCCCATAATAATCACCTCATTGTGATTTGCTGCTTTGTCTATTTGTGTCAATAATACATTTTCAGTAGTTTCTGTTATATTTGGTGGTTTATAACAAACCCCTATGAGGATTTTATTAGTTTTCCCTCCTTGTATCTCCACCCATAGAGACTCTACCTCTTCATTTCCCTCTTGAATATCTTCTCTTAGTCTGGGCTTTAAACTGGACTTTATATATAGACAGACTCCACCCCCTTTCCTTTTTGTACGATCCCTCCTAAACAATTCATATCCTTGCAGGTTAGCCGCCCAGTCATAACTGTCATCTAACCATGTCTCAGTTATTCCTACTATGTCGTATTTTTCCTCATACATTACCAGCTCCAGTTCTTACATCTTATTGGTCAGGCCTCTTGCATTGGTCAGCATGCAGGAAAGAAGTTTTGCTCCCCTTTTCTTAGCTTCCTTCTTAGTACCCTGTCTTGGGTCCTCTTTACGGCATCTAGTGCCCTTGATTAGTTTGTCCTTCTGCTGCATGTTCTTGTCTGTTGTTTTTTTCTCCCATCCCCTCTTCTTCTAGTTTAAAGCCCTCCTGGTGAGTGTGGCAAGCCTTCTGATGAACGTGTGTTTCCCAGGTTTTGTGAGGTGTATCCCGTGTCTTGCGAGAAGTCCATCGTAGAGGTAATTCACTCCATGGTCCAAGAATCCAAATCCTTGCTGCCTGCACTATCGTCGTAGCCAGTTGTTCAAATCTAATATCCTATTCCATCTTCTGACACCATGGCCATCGACTGAGAGGATTGATGAGAAAACAACCTGTATGTTCTGTTCCTTTATTTTCTTCCCCAGAATTTCAAAGTCTTCACAAATAGTTGGTAGATCATGTCGTTTGTTCCTACATGTATCAATAGGAACGGGTATTCGTCCTTGGATTCGAGGATAGTTGGTATCCTGTTGGCCACATCCTTGATTTTTGTTCCCGGGAGGCAGCATACTTCTCGTGCGGTTATGTCCGGCCTGCAGATAGTTGCCTCCGTGCCTCTTAGTAGTAAGTCGCCCATAACTACCACTCTTCTTTTCTTTCTGGATGCACTGCTTGTTGCTCCTGAGTGCTTTTGAGTGTCTTTTGTTTCTGCTTTTGTTGACAAAGTAACTTCTTTTGATGATACTGTGTCTTCTCCTGTAGATATGGTATCATCCTGAGCTGTGCCATTTTCGTTCTCCAGCATAAGGGCTTCATATTAGTTGCTAAGCTGCGTGGGTGGTGACGACCACTTGATACGCTGGCTTCTTTTGGTCACATGTGTCCACTTTTCAGCCTCTGTATGTGTTCTGAAGCTTTTCTCACTTTCCATATCCTGAATGGTTGCCTCTACCGCGTTCAAGAAGTCCTAATGTTCTTTAATTAGCTTCAAAGTTGCTATTCTTTCTTCCAGTCCCTGCACCTTTTCCTCTAAAAGGGCAACAAGTTTGCACTTTTGACAGGTGAAGTTGGATTTATTATGCGGCAGATCCGTAAACATGTAGCATGTGTTGCAGGTGACCATGTGGATTTTCTTCTCTTCCATATTGCTGATGTAGCGTATGACAGGCGAAACTCCCAGCAATCGATCAGCTTATGGCGACTCTTCTCCTCTTCCCAGAATTCACTGGAAATATGCAAATGAGCTTCCTGCTTCTCCAATCCCTGGTTTTGCAATGTCCTCGAACAGCGAGACCCGGCAAGTCCCAGCAATCGATCAGCTTACGGCGACTCTTCTCCTCCTCCCAGAATTCACTGGAAATATGCAAATTAGCTTCCTGCTTCTCCAATACCTCTATGCTCCAATATCTACCAATAAATCTAAACATGTCCACAATTCAATTTATTCTGTTCAGATAGACTCAGTAAAATAAAACACTATTGTCAATTACTTTTTCCAATATAATTTACAATGAATTGCTAAAGTAGGGAAAAGTCTCCTTTTTTTTATAGCAAACAATAGCACTACCCCCCTGTAAGCTGAAACTTTAGTTGTTTGACCTACAAACTGAGAAAACCTGTATTTTGGGTCCACTCCCTGAAGCCAAGACCAAACAGGGCTTGTCTTCTCCTTGTTGGGTTAAAAGTCTCTCTCCTCCTTTATTTATTTAATTTTTAAAAAAAACAAAAAAACATGCAACTCTCAAAATTCACCCATCCCATCCACAACTGGAATACATACTTTTTTATTTTTCCTTCTTATCTTCCATCAAATCTGTTTTTAAGGTACGTTTATTTTTGTTTTTGAGGTTTTTTTCCTCTTATTTTATTGCTTGCTAATTAATAAGACATTCCCCCCTATGACTGTGCTGACTCAATCCAACCTGCACACTGGATATATCGTAAATGTCTTCCACAGCCATCTCCAGCACAACCACTCATTCATTCATTCAATATTAAATCTTTTAGTATTATAAACTTTTACTAACAGCTTTAATTTAATATTTTCAATATAGCAATGGACGTTAACATTTTGATCCCTGAGGCTCACATTGCAAATACTCATTAAATCAAATTTCCTACTAACCTGACACTCTCTTTATGACTGACCCAACTCCCAAATATTACTTTATATATATTTATCCATGATCTTAGTCTAATTATAGATAAAACACCTTTTTTCTGTCTGAGTATGTAGTAGTCCACCCAATCTGTTGTTTAAACATTTACACAGCACATGGTCTTCTTCACACATTCCCCTCTCACTTCTTTTGTAATAACCATGCCTCGACCACCATGTGCTTCATCCACAATTTTAAGATCTGACCTAAAATAGCACATGGTTTATCATAGTACTGCGGCCTAGAGTCTCCACATCCACAACAAAGTTCACTCTCATCCGGATTTTTCCAGTGACAGCTAGAACAGGCCCATACCATACCATCGCCATTTTTGGTCGCTCACAAGGTACATTTTTATTATATACATAACTGAAAATTCTGTGTTTCTTCTCCCTTTCCCCTTCTACCCAATTCTCTCTATATAGACACTATATAGACTTTTAGAAACCCTTCCCCATGCATTGTCTTTTAAAACACCTTTTTTTTTTTTTTTTTTTAGTGTACTAATCTAGCAAAGTTCTCTGCAACAATATACATTGCTGGGGAATTTTGAGACCTTACAATAGATAACATGGTTCGTATATACTGTACACTAATATCCATGAAAGAAAGGAAAATCAAAATGTTAATGAAATACTGGCAGTCTGTATCTCAAGAAATCTAATTCTCCATAATACACGTCTCTGTTGGATCTATTTTATTTCTAAATGGATATAATACCTTCCAACATTACTGGGGTAAGTCTTTATGGATTTTTAGATTAGCTAACACGGTGCAAAAATATGTATTTATCTGCCCCTATTCTATTTTAAGATATAATGCTACCACACTTTTACAACACCAATTGTTCAAAATTTTCACTTATTTGTACAATAAGGGGTCCACACTTCAGGGATTCAAAGTAACAAATGTTGTACTTGTAAACTCTCTATTCTTACCAGGCTATCCAACATATTCCTCTGATTCTTCCTGAATCGTCTGACCACCTTGTATAACCATTTGACGGGCCACTTCCCCAGCATGATGTAAATTTGAATTAGCTGGGTTAACATACACCCCTGTCTCCTGCACTTTCTTCTTCTATTTCAACCTATCCTTCTGACTGCAATATCTACGTTACACTTTACCAAACACCTGTACATCTTCCTACAATCCTTTATCTTTCAACTTCACTTTCTTTCCCTTCAACGCCGCATTCCATTGTGACAGTTGTATCCGTCCTCTCCTAGGCAAACCTATCACCTTAAAAATCTCTAAGGCATGGCACACAACTTTCTTTTCCTCTCTGTCTGTCACTAATTCTATAACATTCTGTGAACCTTCTCAACTTTCTTTTTCTCCACCTAAGCATTGTTGCTGTCTTGGCGGCAGTTGGATTACACTAATTCAAGACTATATGGTGCACGCTACAGTCCGGCCGGCACTGGGCGTTCCACCCTTACTCTAGCTCCCTCAGCTAAGTAAAAACAAAGGTGTCCCGTGAAAGGAAGAGGACGTACAAAAATGTCACATACAAGAATGTCCCGCCCTCCGGACTTGGTCAGCTGTACCAATTTATTGTCCTAATCCCTATCTTCGATCACGGGTATCCCCCCCCGCATCCTCAAACTACGGATAGGGTCAGTCTAACCAGCTATATCCAACTGCTGCCGTCTTAACCCCTACTATCCATCCTCCGGATCCCTTGTGACAATTGAAATCCACACCACAGGGTAGGATTCGAGCTACTGGGCCTCCAGCGGGCACCACCACCGAGTCACTATCGGGTACCTTTAACTCCGATGGGGACACATGGCCTGTCACCCCCTCCTCTCCAAGAACAACCTTGTCGGCAGTGAATACACAGTATGTAACACTTACCGGGGCTGTTGGTTGATCAGGCCTGTTGGAGCGGAGGGAGGTCCTGCTCTGTGACATCCAAGGTATCGGGGTGTCCAGGTATCGGGGTACTCCTTATGGGGGCCCCACGATTTGGGCGCCAAACTGTTGGGGGAGACCTCCGGGTCTCTCAGGGTCACGGAGGTGGATTTCAAATTAGAACTGTGCAGATGTATATGAATCAGGAAAATGACCACACAGAGAAACCTGTCTCTATTTGGGAGAAGTGGATGCCTTCTGCCAGTGTATTCAAAAGCATAACATTTTATACAGCTTTTTGGACAGTCCTGTAAAACAACATTCCTTTAAGTCATTCAGGTGTGTCTGGGAACAGACGAGAAACTACTCAAGAATATTTGCTTAATCATGAGTCTAACCGGTTTTCCAATAAACTGTTCTATTGAGGAATGTCACTTTACTTATTTATGAGACTACAAACTCATTACTTAGCCCTAAGCATAGCTTGTTTACATATACAATCCTTGCAACATTTCAGTCAGATATATGTAGAAAGCAATACATAAAACATTCAAAATACAGATTAATCTTATTATAATATAATATCATACTGGACAAACGATTCATAGCCTAGGCCTTCACAATAAGAGAACAACTCACTCAACTTTTTTTTTACCTTTTAAGTGTATGTAAACACATTGATACTATATCCATATTTTTTCAGGCTAACAGCTATTTCATTTCCACAATTGAACAGTTATCACAACTATGATGTTGTACTCAAACTATGGACTTGCCTGCCTCCTCGGACTTCACTGCACCCTCGCAAGCTCAATTCAAGAAAAGTGAGGGTCTAGACCCATCATAGGGGGGAATGACACATATTATTACATTTTAGGGAGTGCTGGAATCAGCCTCAAATGAGTGTAGGAGTTGACCCCAAACCCTTTTCCCTAGCAGCAGGGCCAACTCTTGTATGATGTTTCCGGTGTACCCTGTGTGTTGCAATGCTCGACAGGTGTTCCATTATACCTGGTAAAACCTCGGCAGTTGCTTTGTGACTTTATCATTGATATAGAAATAACCACAACAGAATGACTAAAACTCCTACCCACAGCAGCCAATTTTGTTGTTGTAGTTCACCTTTTTCTTCACCTTCTGTTAAGAGGAACAACTTTTTATATTTTTTTGTTTTTTTTTTTGCAGGAAGAATTGTAGATTTGAATAGAGCTATTAATTTTTTTATCATACAACGTACTGGAAAGCAGGAAAATATTTCAAGTGCAGTGAAATTGAGACAAAAACACAATCCTTCCATTGTTTTCTCAGTTTTGTTTAACATCTTTGACCTTGGATGCAATGGTTCGTCCAAGTCATGTTGATGTCTTTGATTTGGGCTCACACATAGAGATGAGCAAACACGAGATTCTGTGTTTGATGATCCTAATAAACACAGACTTTACAATGCAAACCACACATGTGAGCATTCCTGTGCTTGGTTACGCTCTGTGCTCAGCCCAGTGAGAGCCACTTGCATTGCTGAACGTCTTCCACTGGGGTAACAACAGTGTGATTGGATGTAGTGTGCACAAACAAAAGAAATGGAAAAACCCTAGCCACTCTTCACTGGTAGTGTTCTGTTTATGGCTGGCTACATGTGGGTGGAGACCCAAACTGCCCAATTATTGACTTTCATTGGGATTCAGGTGAAGTCCGAGTCCGAAACCAAACTTTATCAAGTCCGACTGAACTGACTCAACCAAACTTTATTGGGTTCGCTCATCTCTACTCGCACACCAAACTTGCATCTTTCCCTTCACATGTCGGCTAATCTAATCAGCCTATGAATGTCTCTAATATCCGATCCACCCACAGCTGTTAACTTGTTAAATCCCACTGTCACTCTCTGACAGCGGGATCTAACAAGCGCCATGAGGGAGCACACGTTTAATGGTCCCATCAGCAGCCCCTTGACATGATCGCGAGGCACCAATGGGTTGTCCTTGACAGCCAGAAGTTAGCTGATGACCCCTGTGTCTGTCATTACGAACTTCCTGTCAATGCAGGATGCGAGCCAGTGTTCATAGGAGATGATTTATGCTGTTCAGAGCATTGCTGTTGCACTGCTCTGTATACAGCAGGAGATCAGATAATCGCAGTTTCAAATCCTTTAAGAGGACTAGTACATATAAAAGGGGAAAAAAAAGGCTTAAAAAATATTAAAAAAAAGCAGAATAGGTCAAATAACCCCCCTTTTGCCCAATTGATATGAAAATTAAAAAACAAAACCCTACATATTTGGTTTTGTTGCATCTAGAAATGTCAATTCTATCAAAACATAAAATAAATTAATCTGATCGATAAACCGCACACCAGATATAATTAAAAACTGCCAAGTTACGTTTTTTGGCCTTGGCAACATTAAAATTCATTAAGAGGTGATCAAAACATTGCATCTACCCCAAAATGTTATCTTTAAAAATAGCAGCTTAGGGTGCAAAAGATAGGCCCTAAGCAGCCCAACATCATGAAAAATTAAAACGTTAAGGATTTCAGAAAATGATGACAAAGCGAAAACGTTTTTTGTCAAATTTCAAATTTTTTTTTCATTACTGAAATCTTAAAAAACTCTACGTTTTAGTATTTATGCACTTGTACTGACCAGGAGAATCATACTGAGGATCAGTGTTACCATAGAGTGAACATGGTAAATGAAAAAAACAATTGTAGAATTGCAATTACACCGTACTAGGATTTTTCCCTTTTTCTAGTACACTATATGGTAACAGTAGTGGTTTTATTCAAAAGTGCAACTCGTACCGCAAAAAATATACACTCATATGGCGATTTTGCCGAAAAAATAAAAAAGTTATGGTTTTTGGAAAAAGGGGAAGAAAAACAGAAAATGGAAAATGGAAAATCTCTGGGTGGTCAAGGGATTACACTGCAGTAATTAAATCAGAAAAATTTCCGGGATACATAATTTTTCTATTTTTTTCTTAACTGCGCCTATTGTATGTATTAACCTCTTTCAGATTTTGATAGATGAAGCAGTTTTTCCTATTTTTTTGTGTTTATAAAAGTTGTTTTCTTACTTTTTGTTTGCTTTAAGGTGACTTTACACGCTACGAGATCGCTAAAGCGATCTCGTTGGGGTTCACGGAATTTGTGACACACATCTGGCCGCGTTAGCAATGTCGTTGTGTGTGACACCTATGAGTGATTTTGAATCGTCGCAAAAATGTTCAAAATCGCTAATCGGTGACATGCCCCCCCTCTTCCCAATTATCGTTGCTGCTGCAGTAGCGATGTTGTTCCTCGTTCCTGCGGCAGCACACATAGCTACATGTGACACTACAGGAACGAGGAACCTCTCCTTACCTGCGTCCCGCCAGCAATGAGGAAGGAAGCAGGTGGGCGGGATGTTCGTCCCGCTCATCTCCACCCCTCCGCTTTGATTGGGCGGCCGCTTAGTGACGTTGCTGTGACGCTGAACGAGCCGCCCCCTTAGAAAGGAGGCGGTTCGCCGGTCACAGCGACGTCGCAGAGCAGGTATGTGCGTGTGACGCTGCCATAGTAAAGCCCGCTTTAGTCTACTTGCAGTACTTGAATCTGCAATTGTCTGAATGCTTTTTATATAATTAAGATTTGTCTGCTCTTACAGGCAGATGCCAATTGTGAAACTGTCAGTTATGGTTAAAGCTCTGTAAATTAAGCTGGAAAAGAGGAATTCAGTAGCACATTTCCTGATAAAATATTGCTTAATACTACCTAATTATCACATATATTTAACTTTTACAAAAATCACAGTCTAACTATAACCATTATTAGAAGTTAAGGTGGTTTTCCTATGAACAAAGTTAATTTTAAAGTTAATTTTAATTAATAACTCTTTGAATAATAATGTTCCATACTCGGATGTTTTAAAAAAATGTTCCTGTGCTAAGATAATATTATATATTTGTCCCTGCTATGTACTGTGTAATGTCTGTGTCTGACCCAACAAGAAGATGATGTGATCATACAACTGCTGGGTCGAGGTGGAAACAAAAGGGTATAAAGACATTACTGCATGGGATCACAGCTGATTCTTTATGTGAGGTAAAACATTTCTCTGCTTAATTTTTAAAAAATGTTTTCCCTCAAAGAAATAATTATTTGTAATCCTGTGCTGTAATGTCTATATGTGACGCCCTGGACAAGCCAGGTAGTCACAAATAGCGCCCTGCACAACACCAGTCCCACACTAGGTAACACCAGCCAAAAACATAAACCCTAGTCACCACCCTCAGAGCTTAATGAACACACCAGGGGGGCGAGGCCAGGCGATTGGAACGCCCACCGAGGAGTTCAGAGAGCTTGAGGCAGGAAACTCCGTTCAGTTCGAAGTGAAGTTCAGTCAGTCAAGTTCAAAGAGTTAAGTGCAGCAGGCCTGTGGTGACAGGTCTGCAGCGGGAACTGACAGGTGCCAGGGTCACAGCCCTGGTACCTCGGCTAGGAGGCATACGGTGGCCTTAACCTGCAGGAGCCGGGAACACTGCCAGGTGGAACCGTGATGGACCGGGACAGGGTAGTGGCCCGCCGGTACCGACCCGAGGAACCGACTGGAAACCGGAGCACAAAGGGGGGGTACTCAGACCCTGAAACGAGGTCCAGAAGCCACTGGACTGAGTTACTTTACTGATTGAGGTCTGGACTATAGGTCCTTTCCCATCCAAGTCCCGACTGAAGACAACAGCCCACGGAGGGAGATAGAAAGCCACCGCACAGGCAAAGAGATCCCACGGGCCAGTGTCTGCGGGCAAACGGGCTTTCCCGACACACATACCGTCGGGGAGTGGACTCCCGTCACTGAAGCGAAGGCAGTCTACATACACACTACACGGTGCAGGAGAAAGGCAAAGACCACCGAACCGAGTGGGGGACCAGACGCAACCGGCTGCGGGCACCGAACACCATCAACTTTGTTTACCAGAGACTTGTGTGTGTCAATAAAAGTGAGTATCACAGTGCACTCCGGCCGCGCATCGCCCTGCACTGCCCAGGTTTCCCCAACGGGTCCCAGGGCCATCATCCCTGCCCACGGAGGGGTTAACATCTTGCTGCATAACCATCTCCCCCGGGTGCCCCGTAACTGCAGCGGTGGTGTCTACACCTTCACCACATCCCGTGGGTGGCGTCACGAACTCAAACACTGCTACGGCAGTACACCTACCTACCACCCCCCTACGTAGCACCAGCATCCTTTCAGAGCGAAGTGACCCCAGGTCCGGAGGCGCTCGAGCCACCCACCAATGAGCCCGGATCCGAGCGGCTCGGCTGCAGCCGAGCGCGGGGTGATACGTATATACTATTACTTACTCTCCTGCCCAGGAGCTGTGGTATGATAAGACCATGTTCCTGTTCTGTCAGACACAGCCATTGCACAGTAAATAGCAGGGACACATATACAGTCATATGAAAACGTTTGGGCACACCGATTAATGTTAGCCTTTTTTCTTTATAACAATTTGGGTTTTTGCAACAGCTATTTCCGTTTCATATATCTAATAACTGATGGACTGAGTAATATTTCTGGATTGAAATGAGGTTTATTGTACTAACAGAAAATGTGCAATCCGCATTTAAACACAATTTGACCGGTGCAAAAGTATGGGCACCTCAACATAAAAGTGACATTATTATTTTGTAGATCCTCCTTTTGCAAAAAAACAGCCTCTAGTCACTTCCTGTAGCTTTTAATGAGTTACTGGATCCTGGATGAAGGTATATTTGACCATTCCTGTTTACAAAACAATTCCAGTTCAGTTAAGTTTGATGGTCGCCAAGCATGGACAGCACGCTTCCAATCATCCCACAGATTTTCAATGATATTCAGGTCTGGGGACTGGGATGGCCATGCCAGAACATTGTAATTGTTACTCTGCATGAATGCCTGAGTAGATTTGGAGCGGTGTTTTGGATCATTGTCTTGCTGAAATATCCATCCCCTGCATAACTTCAACTTCGTCACTGATTCTTGCACATTGTCAAGAATCTGCTAATACTGAGTTGAATCCATGCGACCCTCAACTTTAACAAGATTCCCGGTGCCGGCATTATACTAGCAAACACTGAGGAAACTTAGTGGCATCCTAAAAGTGGCTGTTGGACTTAATTAGTGTCCCACTAGTGCAAATCTATTTGCAGCACCTCTGCATTGCACACTCAAGCTCATTGTTACTAAGCCATTATACTAGCAAACACTGAGAAAACTTAGTGGCATCCTAAAAGTGGCTGTTGGACTTCCATTAGTGTCCCACTAGTGCAAATCTATTTGCAGCACCTCTGCATTGCACACTCAAGCTCATTGTTACTAAGCAATTATACTAGCAAACACTAAGGAAACTTAGTGGCATCCTAAAAGTGGCTGTTGGACTTCCATTAGTGTCCCACTAGTGAAAATCTATTTGCAGCACCTCTGCATTGCACACTCAAGCTCATTGTTACTAAGCCATTATACTAGCAAACACTGAGAAAACTTAGTGGCATCCTAAAAGTGGCTGTTGGACTTCCATTAGTGTCCCACTAGTGCAAATCTATTTGCAGCACCTCTGCATTGCACACTCAAGCTCATTGTTACTAAGCCATTATACTAGCAAACACTGAGGGAACTTAGTGGCATCCTAAAAGTGGCTGTTGGACTTCATTAGTGTCCCACTGGTGCAAATCTATTTGCAGCATCTCTGCATTGCACACTCAAGCTCATTGTTACTAAGCCATTATACTAGCAAACACTGAGGAAACTTAGTGGCATCCTAAAAGTGGCTGTTGGATCTCCATTAGTGTCCCACTGGTGCAAATCTATTTGCAGCACCTTTGCATTGCACACTCAAGCTCATTATTACTAAGCCATTATACTAGCAAACACTAAGGAAACTTAGTGGCATCCTAAAAGTGGCTGTTGGACTTCCATTAGTGTCCCACTAGTGCAAATCTATTTGAAGCACCTCTGCATTGCACACTCAAGCTCATTGTTACTAAGCTATTATACTAGCAAACACTGAGGAAACTTAGTGGCATCCTAAAAGTGGCTGTTGGACTTCCATTAGTGTCCCAATAGCGCAAATCTATTTGCAGCACCTCTGCATTGCACACTCAAGCTCATTGTTACTAAGCCATTATACTAGCAAACACTGAGAAAACTTAGTGGCATCCTAAAAGTGGCTGTTGGACTTCCATTAGTGTCCCACTAGCGCAAATCTATTTGCAGCACCTCTGCATTACACACTCAAGCTCATTGTTACAAAGCCATTATACTAGCAAACACTGAGGAAACTTAGTGGCATCCTAAAAGTGGCTGTTGGACTTCCATTAGTGTCCCACTAGTGCAAATCTATTTGCAGCACCTCTGCATTGCACACTCAAGCTCATTGTTACTAAGCCATTATACTAGCAAACACTGAGGGAACTTAGTGGCATCCTAAAAGTGGCTGTTGGACTTCCATTAGTGTCCCACTAGTGCAAATCTATTTGCAGCACCTCTGCATTGCACACTCAAGCTCATTGTTACTAAGCAATTATACTAGCAAACACTAAGGAAACTTAGTGGCATCCTAAAAGTGGCTGTTGGACTTCCATTAGTGTCCCACTAGTGAACATCTATTTGCAGCACCTCTGCATTGCACACTCAAGCTCATTGTTACTAAGCCATTATACTAGCAAACACTGAGAAAACTTAGTGGCATCCTAAAAGTGGCTGTTGGACTTCCATTAGTGTCCCACTAGTGCAAATCTATTTGCAGCACCTCTGCATTGCACACTCAAGCTCATTGTTACTAAGCCATTATACTAGCAAACACTGAGGAAACTTAGTGGCATCCTAAAAGTGGCTGTTGGATCTCCATTAGTGTCCCACTGGTGCAAATCTATTTGCAGCACCTTTGCATTGCACACTCAAGCTCATTATTACTAAGCCATTATACTAGCAAACACTAAGGAAACTTAGTGGCATCCTAAAAGTGGCTGTTGGACTTCCATTAGTGTCCCACTAGTGCAAATCTATTTGAAGCACCTCTGCATTGCACACTCAAGCTCATTGTTACTAAGCTATTATACTAGCAAACACTGAGGAAACTTAGTGGCATCCTAAAAGTGGCTGTTGGACTTCCATTAGTGTCCCAATAGCGCAAATCTATTTGCAGCACCTCTGCATTGCACACTCAAGCTCATTGTTACTAAGCCATTATACTAGCAAACACTGAGAAAACTTAGTGGCATCCTAAAAGTGGCTGTTGGACTTCCATTAGTGTCCCACTAGCGCAAATCTATTTGCAGCACCTTTGCATTGCACACTCAAGCTCATTGTTTCAAAGCCATTATACTAGCAAACACTGAGGAAACTTAGTGGCATCCTAAAAGTGGCTGTTGGACTTCCATTAGTGTCCCACTAGTGCAAATCTATTTGCAGCACCTCTGCATTGCACACTCAAGCTCATTGTTACTAAGCAATTATACTAGCAAACACTGAGGGAACTTAGTGGCATCCTAAAAGTGGCTGTTGGACTTCATTAGTGTCCCACTGGTGCAAATCTATTTGCAGCATTTCTGCATTGCACACTCAAGCTCATTGTTACTAAGCCATTATACTAGCAAACACTGAGGAAACTTAGTGGCATCCTAAAAGTGGCTGTTGGATCTCCATTAGTGTCCCACTGGTGCAAATCTATTTGCAGCACCTTTGCATTGCACACTCAAGCTCATTATTACTAAGCCATTATACTAGCAAACACTAAGGAAACTTAGTGGCATCCTAAAAGTGGCTGTTGGACTTCCATTAGTGTCCCACTAGTGCAAATCTATTTGAAGCACCTCTGCATTGCACACTCAAGCTCATTGTTACTAAGCTATTATACTAGCAAACACTGAGGAAACTTAGTGGCATCCTAAAAGTGGCTGTTGGACTTCCATTAGTGTCCCAATAGCGCAAATCTATTTGCAGCACCTCTGCATTGCACACTCAAGCTCATTGTTACTAAGCCATTATGCTAGCAAACACTGAGAAAACTTAGTGGCATCCTAAAAGTGGCTGTTGGACTTCCATTAGTGTCCCACTAGTGCAAATCTATTTGCAGCACCTCTGCATTACACACTCAAGCTCATTGTTACTAAGCCATTATACTAGCAAACACTGAGGGAACTTAGTGGCATCCTAAAAGTGGCTGTTGGACTTCCATTAGTGTCCCACTAGTGCAAATCTATTTGCAGCACCTCTACATTGCACACTCAAGCTCATTGTTACTAAGCAATTATACTAGCAAACACTAAGGAAACTTAGCGGCATCCTAAAAGTGGCTGTTGGACTTCCATTAGTGTCCCACTAGTGAAAATCTATTTGCAGCACCTCTGCATTGCACACTCAAGCTCATTGTTACTAAGCCATTATACTAGCAAACACTGAGAAAACTTAGTGGCATCCTAAATGTGGCTGTTGGACTTCCATTAGTGTCCCACTAGTGCAAATCTATTTGCAGCACCTCTGCATTGCACACTCAAGCTCATTGTTACTAAGCCATTATACTAGCAAACACTGAGGAAACTTAGTGGCATCCTAAAAGTGGCTGTTGGATCTCCATTAGTGTCCAACTGGTGCAAATCTATTTGCAGCACCTTTGCATTGCACACTCAAGCTCATTATTACTAAGCCATTATACTAGCAAACACTAAGGAAACTTAGTGGCATCCTAAAAGTGGCTGTTGGACTTCCATTAGTGTCCCACTAGTGCAAATCTATTTGAAGCACCTCTGCATTGCACACTCAAGCTCATTGTTACTAAGCTATTATACTAGCAAACACTGAGGAAACTTAGTGGCATCCTAAAAGTGGCTGTTGGACTTCCATTAGTGTCCCAATAGCGCAAATCTATTTGCAGCACCTCTGCATTGCACACTCAAGCTCATTGTTACTAAGCCATTATACTAGCAAACACTGAGAAAACTTAGTGGCATCCTAAAAGTGGCTGTTGGACTTCCATTAGTGTCCCACTAGCGCAAATCTATTTGCAGCACCTCTGCATTGCACACTCAAGCTCATTGTTACAAAGCCATTATACTAGCAAACACTGAGGGAACTTAGTGGCATCCTAAAAGTGGCTGTTGGACTTCATTAGTGTCCCACTGGTGCAAATCTATTTGCAGCATCTCTGCATTGCACACTCAAGCTCATTGTTACTAAGCCATTATACTAGCAAACACTGAGGAAACTTAGTGGCATCCTAAAAGTGGCTCTTGGACTTCCATTAGTGTCCCACTAGTGCAAATCTATTTGCAGCACCTCTGCATTGCACACTCAAGCTCATTGTTACAAAGCCATTACACTAGCAAACACTGAGGAAACTTAGTGGCATCCTAAAAGTGGCTGTTGGACTTCCATTAGTGTCCCACTGGTGCAAATCTATTTGCAGCACCTTTGCATTGCACACTCAAGCTCATTATTACTAAGCCATTATACTAGCAAACACTAAGGAAACTTAGTGGCATCCTAAAAGTGGCTGTTGGACTTCCATTATTGTCTTACTAGTGCAAATCTATTTGCAGCACCTCTGCATTGCACACTCAAGCTCATTGTTACTAAGCCATTATACTAGCTAACACTGAGTAAACTTAGTGGCATCCTAAAAGTGGCTCTTGGACTTCCATTAGTGTCCCACTAGTGCAAATCTATTTGCAGCACCTCTGCATTGCACACTCAAGCTCATTGTTACAAAGCCATTACACTAGCAAACACTGAGGAAACTTAGTGGCATCCTAAAAGTGGCTGTTGGACTTCCATTAGTGTCCCACTGGTGCAAATCTATTTGCAGCACCTTTGCATTGCACACTCAAGCTCATTATTACTAAGCCATTATACTAGCAAACACTAAGGAAACTTAGTGGCATCCTAAAAGTGGCTGTTGGACTTCCATTATTGTCTTACTAGTGCAAATCTATTTGCAGCACCTCTGCATTGCACACTCAAGCTCATTGTTACTAAGCCATTATACTAGCTAACACTGAGTAAACTTAGTGGCATCCTAAAAGTGGCTGTTGGACTTCCATTAGTGTCCCACTAGTGCAAACCTATTTGCAGCACCTCTGCATTGCACACTCAAGCTCATTGTTACTAAGCCATTATACTAGCAAACACTGAGGAAACTTAGTGGCATCCTAAAAGTGGCTGTTGGACTTCCATTAGTGTCCCACTAGCGCAAATCTATTTGCAGCACCTCTGCATTGCACACTCAAGCTCATTGTTACAAAGCCATTATACTAGCAAACACTGAGGAAACTTAGTGGCATCCTAAAAGTGGCTGTTGGACTTCCATTAGTGTCCCACTAGTGCAAATCTATTTGCAGCACCTCTGCATTGCACACTCAAGCTCATTGTTACTAAGCCATTATACTAGCAAACACTGAGGGAACTTAGTGGCATCCTAAAAGTGGCTGTTGGACTTCATTAGTGTCCCACTGGTGCAAAACTATTTGCAGCATCTCTGCATTGCACACTCAAGCTCATTGTTACTAAGCCATTATACTAGCAAACACTGAGGAAACTTAGTGGCATCCTAAAAGTGGCTCTTGGACTTCCATTAGTGTCCCACTAGTGCAAATCTATTTGCAGCACCTCTGCATTGCACACTCAAGCTCATTGTTACTAAGCCATTACACTAGCAAACACTGAGGAAACTTAGTGGCATCCTAAAAGTGGCTGTTGGACTTCCATTAGTGTCCCACTGGTGCAAATCATTTTGCAGCACCTTTGCATTGCACACTCAAGCTCATTATTACTAAGCCATTATACTAGCAAACACTAAGGAAACTTAGTGGCATCCTAAAAGTGGCTGTTGGACTTCCATTAGTGTCCCACTAGTGCAAATCTATTTGCAGCACCTCTACATTGCACACTCAAGCTCATAATTACTAAGCAAATATACTAGCAAACACTGAGTAAACTTAGTGGCATCCTAAAAGTGGCTGTTGGACTTCCATTAGTGTCCCACTAGTGCAAATCTATTTGCAGCACCTCTGCATTGCACACTCAAGCTCATTGTTACTAAGCCATTATACTAGCTAACACTGAGTAAACTTAGTGGCATCCTAAAAGTGGCTGTTGGACTTCCATTAGTGTCCCACTAGTGCAAATCTATTTGCAGCACCTCTGCATTGCACACTCAAGCTCATTGTTACTAACCCATTATACTAGCAAACACTGAGGAAACTTAGTGGCATCCTAAAAGTGGCTGTTGGACTTCCATTAGTATCCCACTAGCGCAAATCTATTTGCAGCACCTCTGCATTGCACACTCAAGCTCATTGTTACTAAGCCATTATACTAGCAAACACTGAGGAAACTTAGTGGCATCCTAAAAGTGGCTGTTGGACTTCCATTAGTGTCCCAATAGTGCAAATCTATTTGCAGCACCTCTGCATTGCACACTCAAGCTCATTGTTTCAAAGCCATTATACTAGCAAACACTGAGGAAACTTAGTGGCATCCTAAAAGTGGCTGTTGGACTTCCATTAGTGTCCCACTAGTGCAAATCTATTTGCAGCACCTCTGCATTGCACACTCAAGCTCATTGTTACTAAGCAATTATACTAGCAAACACTGAGGGAACTTAGTGGCATCCTAAAAGTGGCTGTTGGACTTCATTAGTGTCCCACTGGTGCAAATCTATTTGCAGCATTTCTGCATTGCACACTCAAGCTCATTGTTACTAAGCCATTATACTAGCAAACACTGAGGAAACTTAGTGGCATCCTAAAAGTGGCTGTTGGATCTCCATTAGTGTCCCACTGGTGCAAATCTATTTGCAGCACCTTTGCATTGCACACTCAAGCTCATTATTACTAAGCCATTATACTAGCAAACACTAAGGAAACTTAGTGGCATCCTAAAAGTGGCTGTTGGACTTCCATTAGTGTCCCACTAGTGCAAATCTATTTGAAGCACCTCTGCATTGCACACTCAAGCTCATTGTTACTAAGCTATTATACTAGCAAACACTGAGGAAACTTAGTGGCATCCTAAAAGTGGCTGTTGGACTTCCATTAGTGTCCCAATAGCGCAAATCTATTTGCAGCACCTCTGCATTGCACACTCAAGCTCATTGTTACTAAGCCATTATGCTAGCAAACACTGAGAAAACTTAGTGGCATCCTAAAAGTGGCTGTTGGACTTCCATTAGTGTCCCACTAGTGCAAATCTATTTGCAGCACCTCTGCATTACACACTCAAGCTCATTGGTACTAAGCCATTATACTAGCAAACACTGAGGGAACTTAGTGGCATCCTAAAAGTGGCTGTTGGACTTCCATTAGTGTCCCACTAGTGCAAATCTATTTGCAGCACCTCTACATTGCACACTCAAGCTCATTGTTACTAAGCAATTATACTAGCAAACACTAAGGAAACTTAGCGGCATCCTAAAAGTGGCTGTTGGACTTCCATTAGTGTCCCACTAGTGCAAATCTATTTGCAGCACCTCTGCATTGCACACTCAAGCTCATTGTTACTAAGCCATTATACTAGCAAACACTGAGGAAACTTAGTGGCATCCTAAAAGTGGCTGTTGGATCTCCATTAGTGTCCCACTGGTGCAAATCTATTTGCAGCACCTTTGCATTGCACACTCAAGCTCATTATTACTAAGCCATTATACTAGCAAACACTAAGGAAACTTAGTGGCATCCTAAAAGTGGCTGTTGGACTTCCATTAGTGTCCCACTAGTGCAAATCTATTTGAAGCACCTCTGCATTGCACACTCAAGCTCATTGTTACTAAGCTATTATACTAGCAAACACTGAGGAAACTTAGTGGCATCCTAAAAGTGGCTGTTGGACTTCCATTAGTGTCCCAATAGCGCAAATCTATTTGCAGCACCTCTGCATTGCACACTCAAGCTCATTGTTACTAAGCCATTATACTAGCAAACACTGAGAAAACTTAGTGGCATCCTAAAAGTGGCTGTTGGACTTCCATTAGTGTCCCACTAGCGCAAATCTATTTGCAGCACCTCTGCATTGCACACTCAAGCTCATTGTTACAAAGCCATTATACTAGCAAACACTGAGGGAACTTAGTGGCATCCTAAAAGTGGCTGTTGGACTTCATTAGTGTCCCACTGGTGCAAATCTATTTGCAGCATCTCTGCATTGCACACTCAAGCTCATTGTTACTAAGCCATTATACTAGCAAACACTGAGGAAACTTAGTGGCATCCTAAAAGTGGCTCTTGGACTTCCATTAGTGTCCCACTAGTGCAAATCTATTTGCAGCACCTCTGCATTGCACACTCAAGCTCATTGTTACAAAGCCATTACACTAGCAAACACTGAGGAAACTTAGTGGCATCCTAAAAGTGGCTGTTGGACTTCCATTAGTGTCCCACTGGTGCAAATCTATTTGCAGCACCTTTGCATTGCACACTCAAGCTCATTATTACTAAGCCATTATACTAGCAAACACTAAGGAAACTTAGTGGCATCCTAAAAGTGGCTGTTGGACTTCCATTATTGTCCCACTAGTGCAAATCTATTTGCAGCACCTCTGCATTGCACACTCAAGCTCATTGTTACTAAGCCATTATACTAGCTAACACTGAGTAAACTTAGTGGCATCCTAAAAGTGGCTGTTGGACTTCCATTAGTGTCCCACTAGTGCAAACCTATTTGCAGCACCTCTGCATTGCAAACTCAAGCTCATTGTTACTAAGCCATTATACTAGCAAACACTGAGGAAACTTAGTGGCATCCTAAAAGTGGCTGTTGGACTTCCATTAGTGTCCCACTAGCGCAAATCTATTTGCAGCACCTCTGCATTGCACACTCAAGCTCATTGTTACAAAGCCATTATACTAGCAAACACTGAGGAAACTTAGTGGCATCCTAAAAGTGGCTGTTGGACTTCCATTAGTGTCCCACTAGTGCAAATCTATTTGCAGCACCTCTGCATTGCACACTCAAGCTCATTGTTACTAAGCCATTATACTAGCAAACACTGAGGGAACTTAGTGGCATCCTAAAAGTGGCTGTTGGACTTCATTAGTGTCCCACTGGTGCAAAACTATTTGCAGCATCTCTGCATTGCACACTCAAGCTCATTGTTACTAAGCCATTATACTAGCAAACACTGAGGAAACTTAGTGGCATCCTAAAAGTGGCTCTTGGACTTCCATTAGTGTCCCACTAGTGCAAATCTATTTGCAGCACCTCTGCATTGCACACTCAAGCTCATTGTTACTAAGCCATTACACTAGCAAACACTGAGGAAACTTAGTGGCATCCTAAAAGTGGCTGTTGGAATTCCATTAGTGTCCCACTGGTGCAAATCATTTTGCAGCACCTTTGCATTGCACACTCAAGCTCATTATTACTAAGCCATTATACTAGCAAACACTAAGGAAACTTAGTGGCATCCTAAAAGTGGCTGTTGGACTTCCATTAGTGTCCCACTAGTGCAAATCTATTTGCAGCACCTCTACATTGCACACTCAAGCTCATAATTACTAAGCAAATATACTAGCAAACACTGAGTAAACTTAGTGGCATCCTAAAAGTGGCTGTTGGACTTCCATTAGTGTCCCACTAGTGCAAATCTATTTGCAGCACCTCTGCATTGCACACTCAAGCTCATTGTTACTAAGCCATTATACTAGCTAACACTGAGTAAACTTAGTGGCATCCTAAAAGTGGCTGTTGGACTTCCATTAGTGTCCCACTAGTGCAAATCTATTTGCAGCACCTCTGCATTGCACACTCAAGCTCATTGTTACTAAGCCATTATACTAGCAAACACTGAGGAAACTTAGTGGCATCCTAAAAGTGGCTGTTGGACTTCCATTAGTATCCCACTAGCGCAAATCTATTTGCAGCACCTCTGCATTGCACACTCAAGCTCATTGTTACTAAGCCATTATACTAGCAAACACTGAGGAAACTTAGTGGCATCCTAAAAGTGGCTGTTGGACTTCCATTAGTGTCCCAATAGTGCAAATCTATTTGCAGCACCTCTGCATTGCACACTCAAGCTCATTGTTACAAAGCCATTATAATACCAAACACTGAGGAAACTTAGTGGCATCCTAAAATTGGCTGTTGGACCTTCATTACTGTCCCACTAGTGCAAATCTGTTTGCATCACCTCTGCATTGCACACTCAAGCTCATTGTTACTAAGCCATTATACTAGCAAACACTGAGGAAACTTAGTGGCATCCTAAAAGTGGCTGTTGAACTTCCATTTCTGTCCCACTAGTGCAAATCTATTTGCAGCACCTTTGCATTGCACACTCAAGCTCACTATTACTAAGCCATTATACTAGCAAACACTGAGGAAACTTAGTGGCATCCTAAAAGTGGCTGTTGGACTTCCATTAGTGTCCCACTAGTGCAAATCTATTTGCAGCACCTCTGCATTGCACACTCAAGCTCATTGTTACTAAGCCATTATACTAGCTAACACTGAGTAAACTTAGTGGCATCCTAAAAGTGGCTGTTGGACTTTCATTAGTGTCCCACTAGTGCAAACCTATTTGCAGCACCTCTGCATTGCACACTCAAGCTCATTGTTACTAAGCCATTATACTAGCAAACACTGAGGAAACTTAGTGGCATCCTAAAAGTGGCTGTTGGACTTCCATTAGTGTCCCACTAGCGCAAATCTATTTGCAGCACCTCTGCATTGCACACTCAAGCTCATTGTTACAAAGCCATTATACTAGCAAACACTGAGGAAACTTAGTGGCATCCTAAAAGTGGCTGTTGGACTTCCATTAGTGTCCCACTAGTGCAAATCTATTTGCAGCACCTCTGCATTGCACACTCAAGCTCATTGTTACTAAGCCATTATACTAGCAAACACTGAGGGAACTTAGTGGCATCCTAAAAGTGGCTGTTGGACTTCATTAGTGTCCCACTGGTGCAAAACTATTTGCAGCATCTCTGCATTGCACACTCAAGCTCATTGTTACTAAGCCATTATACTAGCAAACACTGAGGAAACTTAGTGGCATCCTAAAAGTGGCTGTTGGACTTCCATTAGTGTCCCACTAGTGCAAATCTATTTGCAGCACCTCTGCATTGCACACTCAAGCTCATTGTTACTAAGCCATTATACTAGCTAACACTGAGTAAACTTAGTGGCATCCTAAAAGTGGCTGTTGGACTTCCATTAGTGTCCCACTAGTGCAAATCTATTTGCAGCACCTCTGCATTGCACACTCAAGCTCATTGTTACTAAGCCATTATACTAGCAAACACTGAGGAAACTTAGTGGCATCCTAAAAGTGGCTGTTGGACTTCCATTAGTGTCCCAATAGTGCAAATCTATTTGCAGCACCTCTGCATTGCACACTCAAGCTCATTGTTACAAAGCCATTGTAATACCAAACACTGAGGAAACTTAGTGGCATCCTAAAATTGGCTGTTGGACCTTCATTACTGTCCCACTAGTGCAAATCTATTTGCAGCACCTCTGCATTGCACACTCAAGCTCATTGTTACTAAGCCATTATACTAGCAAACACTGAGGAAACTTAGTGGCATCCTAAAAGTGGCTGTTGAACTTCCATTTCTGTCCCACTAGTGCAAATCTATTTGCAGCACCTTTGCATTGCACACTCAAGCTCACTATTACTAAGCCATTATACTAGCAAACACTGAGGAAACTTAGTGGCATCCTAAAAGTGGCTGTTGGACTTCATAAGTGTCCAGCTGGTGCAAATCTATTTGCAGCACCTCTAAATTGCACACTCAAGCTCATTGTTACTAAGCCATTATACTAGCATACACTGAAGAAACTTCATGGCATCCTAAAAGTGGCTCTTGGACTTCCATTAGTGTCCCACTAGTGCAAATCTATTTACAGCACCTCTGCATTGCACAATCAAGCTCATTGTTACTAAGCCATTATACTAGCAAACACTGAGGAAACTTAGTGGCATCCTAAAAGTGGCTGTTAGACCTTCATTACTGTCCCACTAGTGCAAATCTATTTGCAGCACCTCTGCATTGCACACTCAAGCTCATTGTTACTAAGCCATTATACTAGCAAACACTGAGGAAACTTAGTGGCATCCTAAAAGTGGCTGTTGGACTTCCATTTGTGTCCCACTAGTGCAAATCTATTTGCAGCACCTTTGCATTGCACACTCAAGCTCACTATTACTAAGCTATTATACTAGCAAACACTGAGGAAACTTAGTGGCATCCTAAAAGTGGCTGTTGGACTTCCATTAGTGTCCCACTAGTGCAAATCTATTTGCAGCACCTCTGCATTGCACACTCAAACTCATTGTTACTAAGCCATTATACTAGCAAACACTGAGTAAACTTAGTGGCATCCTAAAAGTGGCTGTTGGACTTCCATTAGTGTCCCACTAGTGCAAATCTATTTGCAGCACCTCTGCATTGCACACTCAAGCTCATTGTTACTAAGCCATTAAACTAGCTAACACTGAGTAAACTTAGTGGCATCCTAAAAGTGGCTGTTGGACTTCCATTAGTATCCCACTAGTGCAAATCTATTTGCAGCACCTCTGCATTGCACACTCAAGCTCATTGTTACTAAGCCATTATACTAGCAAACACTGAGGAAACTTAGTGGCATCCTAAAAGTGGCTGTTGGACTTCCATTAGTGTCCCACTAGCGCAAATCTATTTGCAGCACCTCTGCATTGCACACTCAAGCTCATTGTTACTAAGCCATTATACTAGCAAACACTGAGGAAACTTAGTGGCATCCTAAAAGTGGCTGTTGGACTTCCATTAGTGTCCCACTAGTGCAAATCTATTTGCAGCACCTCTGCATTGCACACTCAAGCTCATTGTTACAAAGCCATTATAATACCAAACACTGAGGAAACTTAGTGGCATCCTAAAAGTGGCTGTTGGACTTCCATTAGTGTCCCACTAGCGCAAATCTATTTGCAGCACCTCTGCATTGCACACTCAAGCTCATTGTTACTAAGCCATTATACTAGCAAACACTGAGGAAACTTAGTGGCATCCTAAAAGTGGCTGTTGGACTTCCATTAGTGTCCCACTAGCGCAAATCTATTTGCAGCACCTCTGCATTGCACACTCAAGCTCATTGTTACTAAGCCATTATACTAGCAAACACTGAGGAAACTTAGTGGCATCCTAAAAGTGGCTGTTGGACCTCCATTAGTGTCCCACTAGTGCAAATCTATTTGCAGCACCTCTGCATTGCACACTCAAGCTCATTGTTACTAAGCCATTATAATACCAAACACTGAGGAAACTTAGTGGCATCCTAAAAGTGGCTGTTGGACTTCCATTAGTGTCCCACTAGTGCAAATCTATTTGCAGCACCTCTGCATTGCACACTCAAGCTCATTGTTACTAAGCCATTATACTAGCAAACTGTGCTGCCATTTTAAGGGCCATTGTTTCCTTGTCCGGGATAGTTATTGTTGTTTATTCTGCTGTCAATAAAGGTAGACCACCGCTGCAATCTACACCACCTCTCAATTTTTACTACCACATTTTAAGTGGACATTCTTTTCGCTAGCAAAATGAGTGGCAAAATGACAGATACTGGTGGAAAGGTGAACAGGCGTGTTAGAAAAGGAAAAAAAGTTTGTGTCCGTGGGGAAGGTGGCAAAGCTATATTAACATCTGCTGAAGATAGACCATCTTCCAGCAAAAGTAAGATGTCTACTACTTTCCTTGGACAATCGGATGTGCTCTCTTTTTTTACTAACTCGAACAACTGGAACAAAGGTAGATGTTGCCCAAAAAAAGAAAATGCTTGAATGGATCTCAAGTGGTCCAACAAGTGCCCTCTCTTCCACCTCAACTTCCGCATCCAAAAAACACCAGTCCTCTGAGTTGTCATCCCAATCACACTTGCTTTCTCCCAGCTCTGAAGTCTCCATCCGCCCTGCACAGTATGGTGGAACAGAGATAGCTGAGTCTGCAGAGCTGTTCAGTCACACTATAGCCTGGGAATCAGAGGTCTGCTCCCAAGCTACAGCGAGTACAGACCAGGAAATGGTCTGCAGTGATGCCCAGAACCTTTGTGACTCAGATTCAGGCCGTGATGACCAAGTTCATGAGCATAATGTTGACCCTTATTCACAAACTGAAATACCTGTTGTAATAGACAATGAGGAACATACTGATGATGATGAGACGCAGATACCAGATTGGGATGACAACTTAAATATTCGTTCAGGGCAGTTAGAGGCTCGGTCTGAGGGGGAGGGGAGTGCAAACACAACGCTTGATGAGGAACTTCTAGATCCCACCTACTGTCAACCCACAGTCAGGCACTCGAAGAGGTCAGCAGAGGCGGTGGAGGATGCTACTGATGACGAAGTTACCTTGTGCCTTCCTAGACAGAGGAGGAGTACTGGTACCATGTCTAAAACTGCATCCTCAGCCACCACTCTGCCTCTGAGCACTAGTCGGGGTGGCTCAGCAGGTCGCATGCCCTCTAAGCCTTGCCTAGCCTGGTCCTTTTTTGACATAGCAAAAGATCGCCCAAATCATGTGATATGTAAAATTTGTCGTGATTCTGTTAGTAGAGGGCAAAACCTCAGCAGTTTGACAACTTCTTGCATGAATCGTCACATGAATAAATATCATATGTCCCAGTGGGAAACTCACCGTGCTGCAATGGGGCCTAGCGGAGCGGACCATCCACCGCCTGCCCCTTCCAG
Organism: Anomaloglossus baeobatrachus; assembly: GCF_048569485.1. NCBI lineage: Eukaryota > Metazoa > Chordata > Amphibia > Anura > Aromobatidae > Anomaloglossus > Anomaloglossus baeobatrachus. Next base: position 262,197,042 of record NC_134355.1, read on the forward strand.
TGCATCCACGCGCTCTTCATCTTCTAGGACTCTGGGGACAGCTGTCACACCTGGTTTTCCACGCACAACTTCCACCGGTGTAACCGCAACAGGCAGTTTGCTTGGTAGGTCGTCAGTTGGTTTGGAAGGGGAAACAAGTGCGTGTGTACAGCTCTCTCAGACATCGATAGCATCAACGTTGGATGAAGGCAACATCATGTCTACGCCTGCAATTTCCTCAAAAACCTGCATTTTTTCAGGGACACCCTACTCACCACCGTCTACACACAGCAGCCAGATCTCTGTCCCTCAGATGTGGAAAAATAAAAGGCCATTTCCTGCGACCCAGTAATATAAAAAATATATCCGGCACACCACAATGTAAGAGAGGAATCTTTGGTTTGGTTTGAAAAAAATGTTGATTTATTGTGTATATACAGACAAGTCCGTCCAACGTTTCGATCCTGAAGGATCTTTTACAGGGACAATTGGACTAGTGAAAAACAAAAAAAGAAAAGACATACATAAAGTTAAAAACAGTATCAGTGATACACTGTTGTGATTACATGATCAAATAAATCATAATTATACAGAAAATGGCAGAAACTGCGCAAGCAGAAGCAACAAGAACACTTAAATCCATTAATTTCATAGGCACCAATGGATGAAGTATGGAAATCTCCATTGAGATATAAGTTAAATGACAATCTGTTGAGACATGAAAGAGACCATTAGAGGAGTGACCATACATGATAATAAGACACGTACCTAGAAGCATAAAGAGGATTGTCAAATCGTATCGGTACGGGTAATGATGTTCATCAAAAGTGTATCAGAAGAATGCGTAAGCAGTCTATGAAAAAGGCAAACAAGGAGATCAAGTTATACTTGAAAAAAAAGAAGAGCAAAAAAAGTAGAGCAAAAAAAGGGGTAGAGTAAAAAAAGGAAGAGGTCTGGTTACACAGGTCAAAAGGAAAGGGGGACATACCTCCGAATTATATTCAATGAGAGATGAAGGATAATACTATAATACTATGGCACCTTTTATAAAAATATTTTAGTGTAGGACTGCCCCAAATGAGATTTTCCATGACGTGGCGGGGTAGCTCAAGAAATTACAATTTTTTGCCAAAAATCTCAAAATATTTATACTAAGTAGTTTGGAATTTTTAGTGCTGAAGTGCACATTTAGTGCTGCCTTTTTGTTTTTTCTTTTTAGAGACCTTATGTCTGTCGCTGTGCCCCAGTACCAGATGCCCAGTCGCCACTACTTCTCTAAGAAAGGTGTGCCTGCACTACACCAGCATATCGCACACAACATCACCGCTTCCTTGAGAAACTCTGTGTGTGAACGTGTGCATTTCACCACAGATACTTGGACCAGTAAGCCTGGACAGGGACGTTACATGTCGCTGACTGGGCACTGGGTAACTATGGTGATAGATGGTGAAGGGTCTGCTACACAAGTCTTGCCGTCCCCACGACTTGTGTGTCAATCCTCTGTCTGTCCAAGTTCCTCCACTGCTTCTGCCTCCTCAACCTCGTCTGGGTCCTCCACCTCCCCCCCAAGCCTGCCTGGTCCGGCCACCAGCGTTGTAACTGCACAGAAGGAATCACACACACCTCATTACTATGCTGGCAGCAGAGCGCAATGGCATCAGGCGGACTTTGTCTTGAAATGTCTTGGAACTAAGAGTCACACAGCGGCTGAGTTGTGGGCAGCTCTGGAGACTGAGTTTGGTAAATGGTTGTCTCCACTCAACCTGCAGCCTGGTAAGGCCGTGTGCGACAATGCTGCAAACCTGGGTGCGGCCCTTCGCCTGGGCAAGGTGACACACGTGCCTTGTATGGCTCACGTGTTGAACCTTGTTGTCCAGCAATTTTTAACACACTATCCCAGCCTAGATGGCCTTCTGAACAGGGCACAAAAACTGTCTGCTCACTTCAGCCGTTCAACTGCCGCAGCTGAGCGACTTGCATCGCTTCAGAAGTTTTTCGGCCTGCCGGTTCATCACCTGAAATGCGATGTGCCGACATGCTGGAATTCGACTTTCCACATGTTACAGCGACTGTGGCAGCACCATCGAGCCCTGGTGCAATACGTCATGACGTATAGCCTGGGCCAACGAGATGCAGAGGTGGGGCAGATCACCCTGATGGAGTGGTCTCAGATCAAGGACCTATGCACCCTTCTGCACAGTTTCGACATGGCGACAAATATGTTTAGCGCTGACAATGCCATTCTCAGCATGACAATTCCAGTCATGCTGGAGCACACGCTAAACACTATTCGGACTCAGGGAGTGGGACAAAAGGAAGGGGAGGAACTACAGGAGGATTCATATGCGCAAGAAACAACAACTTCACCAAGGTCCAGTAGTTCATCATCACCAAGGCGGCAGGCATGAGACCATGGGGGACAGGGGTCAACAAGGGCGCATGGTAGCAGGCGAAATGTTGAGGAAGGTGCTGGAGAACATGAAGAAATGGAGGACGAACTGTCCATGGACATGGAAGACTCAGCGGATGAGGGAGACCTTGGTCAAATTTCAGTTGAAACAGGTTGGGGGGAGATGTCAGAGGAAGAAAGAACGGTTAGCACATCTATGCCACAAACACAGCGTGGACTTGGTCCGCATGGCTGCGCCAGACACATGAACGCCTTCTTGCTGCACTACCTCCAACATGACCCTCGTATTGTCAAAATTAGAAGTGATGATGAGTACTGGCTTGCCACACTATTAGATCCCCGGTACAAGTCCAAATTTTGTGACATAATTCCAGCCATAGAAAGGGACGCACGTATGCAGGAATATCAGCAAAAGCTGATACTCAATCTTAGCTCGGCTTTTCCACAAAACACCCGTGGTGCACGGAGTGAATCTCCCAGTTGTAACTCGACAAACATGGGACAGTCTCGTCATCTTCAACAGTCTAACCGTACCAGCAGCACCGTATCTGGTGCTGGTAACAGCAATTATATTGAATCTTTTCATAATTTTTTTTAGACCATCCTTAGCAAGGCCACCAGAGACAAGTCTGACACATAGTCAACGGCTGGAGAGGATGATACAGGAGTATCTCCAAATGAACATCAATGCCATGACTTTGCAACTGGAGCCTTGCTCATTTTGGGCTTCAAATCTTGAAAAATGGCCAGAGCTCTCCACTTACACCTTGGAGATCTTGTCGTGTCCAGCTGCCAGCGTTGTCTCTGAACATGTCTTCAGTGCTGCTGGGTGTGTGCTGACAGATAAGTGCACGCTTTTGTCCAGTGACAATGTGGACAGACTAACGTTCATCAAAATGAACAAGTCATGGATCCACAAGGAATTTACTACCCCTGTGTCATCCTATGGTGAGTAAATGCTTGTGTATTTTGAATGTGCTTGATGCAAATCTAGCTGTGAAGTGTACAACTGGGGCACAAGTGCTGCCACTGAAGGGGTGGTTGTCTGTGTGGCCCAATTTTTGGAAAAAAGGGAGACTCCGTTTGGAGTAACCCTTGCTTACAGTGTTTCTAAAAATGATCCAAGATGAACAGAGCTGGGATCAGCAAAGACTTTGCTACCTACCCCGGTGCAATCCTGGGGACGGTTAAGGATGGCGTATTTTTGAATGTGCTTGATGCAAATCTACCTGTGAAGTGTACATCTAGGGCACAAGTGCTGCAACTGATGGGGTGTCTGTGTGGCCCAATTTTTGGAAAAAAGGGAGACTCCGCTTGGAGTAACCCTTGCTTACAGTGTTTCTAAAAATGATCCAAGATGAACAGAGCTGGGATCAGCAAAGACTTTGCTACCTACCCCGGGGTCATCCTGGGAAGGGTTAAGGATGGCGTAATTTTGAATGTTGTTGATGCAAATCTACCTGTGAAGTGTACAACTAGGGCACAAGTGCTGCCACTGATGGGGTGGGTGTCTGTGTGGCCCAATTTTTGGAAAAAAGGGAGACTCCACTTGGAGTAACCCTTGCTTACAGTGTTGTTTAAAAGGAGCCAAGATGAACAACTCATGGTTCAGCAAAGACTTTACTACCTACCCCGGTGCAATCCTGGGGATGGTTAAGGATGGCGTATTTTTGAATGTGCTTAATGCAAATCTACCTGTAAAGTGTACAACTATGGCACAAGTGCTGCCACTGATGGGGTGGGTGTCTGTGTGGCCCAATTTTTGGAAAAAAGGGAGACTCCGCTTGGAGTAACCCTTGCTTACAGTGTTTCTAAAAATGATCCAAGATGAACAGAGCTGGGATCAGCAAAGAATTTGCTACCTACCCCGGGGTCATCCTGGGAAGGGTTAAGGATGGCGTAATTTTGAATGTTGTTGATGCAAATCTACCTGTAAAGTGTACAACTAGGGCACAAGTGCTGCCACTGATGGGGTGGGTGTCTGTGTGGCCCAATTTTTGGAAAAAAGGGAGACTCCACTTAGAGTAACCCTTGCTTACAGTGTTTTTTAAAAGGAGCCAAGATGAACAAGTCATGCTTTAGCAAAGACTTTGCTACCTACCCCGGTGCAATCCTGGGGACGGTTAAGGATGGCGTATTTTTGAATGTGCTTGATGCAAATCTACCTGTCCAGTTTGCAACTGGGGCACAAGTGCTGCTACTGAAGTGGTGTCTGTGGGGCCCAATTTTTGGAAAAAAGGGAGACTCTGCTTGGAGTCCCCTTGCGGTGTTATACATGATTTTAGAAGGGCATGCCATACCTATATCTGTGTCTCGTCCTCTTTTTCCTCGTAACGCTGTTTTGTTTTCGCATGAGAATTTGTTCTTGTCACTTTCCCATGTGTTTGTGATGTGTTGTGAGTAGAGTTGAGTGGGAAGGCAATAATCCGGGGCCGGCGGGTCGTTAACAGACTTAAAAATAAGTCCGATCCGCTCCGGAATCCGGTGCCCATATATGTCAATGGGGACCGGAATCCAGAGGGTTAAAACGTTTGTGGAGGAGCTAGGGGGCTGGGAACGAGCACGGCATACTCACCGAGGCGCTGTCATGGCGACACACTCCTTCCGGGTCACGCTGTTACCTTCCGGAGCCGACTATTCAATATTCATGGTTTTCCCCGCCCACCGGTGTGTGTTGGTTGCAGATAGACACGCCCCCATCCTGAGTGGCAGCGTGTCAGCTAACTGCAACCAATCACAGGCGCCAGGAAGGCTGGTGGGCGGGGAAAGCAGGTCACTGTCGGTCACGGTGGTAAACACACTCGGCAGCACAGTTATAGCGCTCAGCTGCAGCCCCAGCCGTCGCGCAGTATCTGTGCTGTTTATCCAGTGCCCGGAGTCACACGTGCGAGGCTGCCGGATGCTGCCAGAGCCCCTCGCACCTGTGATTCCGGTGAAAGTAAAAAAAAAAAACCAGAAAAAAACCGACGTGCGGTCCCCCTAATCTTCACATCCAGCCAAGATAACGCCGGCCGGGGGCTGGTATATCCTCAGCCCGCAGCCGTCCGGTATGTCGAATCTGTTAGATGCGACATACCGGTGCGATACCGGCTCTTCCCACTGGCGTGATGCGGTGCCATTCGGGTTAATAGCAGGGGTTAGCAGGGGCACATAGCTGCTGCTAAACCCTAGGTTTGTGTGATGGCACAGGCGTCTATCAGATAGCTGCATCACACAAACCTGTAAGTGACAGTAAATAAACACAGACACAGAGAAAAATCCTTTATTTGAAATAAAATACAAAACACTCCTCCTTCACCACTTTATTACCCCCAAACACCCTGCAGTTCCGACGTAACCCACAGGAGAAGTCCCACGCCGCTTCAGCTCTGCTACATGTTAGAGTGAGCAGCCATAGAGCACGGCTGCCCGCTCTGAGTGCAGCGTAGTACTGACCGCGATAAGCGATGACTGCACGGCAGACACTGTCACAGGCTGGCGGGCGGGTCAGCCAGGAACCAATCACAGCTGAGAGGACGGCCGGTGGGCGGGGAAAACACGGAAAGCTGTGTGGCAGCACAGGAAGTGAAAGCGCGACCCGGAAGCAAGTGTGCCGCCATTACAGAGTCTGGTAAGTATGAAACGCTATTTATTTATTGTTTTTTTTTTTCATTTTTTATTAAATGCCGGTTCCGGATCGTGCAGCCGGAATAGTGCTGAAACCGCGCGGATCCGGACATTTACAGCCGGGGCCCGCTCAGCCCTAGTTGTGAGTTGTTTGTCACCTTTTGGACACCTTTGAGGGTGTTTTCTAGGTGTTTTTATGTGTTTGTGATTGCCTCCCATTGTTTCCTATGCGGTTCGAGTGGTTCGCTGAACCGAACTCGGAGACCTCCGTTCGGCGAACCGAACTCGAGCCGAACCACGACCGGTTCGCTCATCTCTATTAACAACCAGGGACATAACTTTACTGCCTAAAGTTCATAGCCATAGCAACGGCTTTCAAATGATGTCCCCTACTGTTTCTTACAGCAGGGGACCTTTGCTTGACGATCATTGTGATTGCCTGTTCAAAACCGCCAACCACATCGATCGCACTGGTTTCGACTAAAACAATGCTTGAACCAGTGTGATCCTGTGAGATCCTGCTACGAGGTGCTGCAACAGCTGCAGCAGATCATAGCTGGAGCTCAAAATGGTGCCCCCCAGCCCTGATTGGAGCGATCGTGCAATGACGCGCAATCGCTCCAATCAGCGTGCAGTGGAGCGGTCTGTTCTGGAGGTGACTGCCCTTCTCAGGCTTGTGTTGGTCTGTGGAGCCCTGCCCCAGCATGTCTGCGGCATGAACTGGCTGGTATTTGTAGTACCACGCCGCCACTACCGCCGCTGCCGCCGCTGCTGCTAATATCTGGTTGCCACTCTTGCTCCCCCTGTGAGTATTGCGTGCTCCCCCTGATATCCCTTGCTTGCTCCCGTGATGGCCCCTGCCTGTGTCGATGTGCCCCCCCCGTGATCTGGTCCCCCGCCACCATCTGCCCCCCCCGCGATCTCTATTCTGCTCTGCTTCCTTGCTTCTGCCTCTGCTTCTCCGGTCTCCCCTCCCCCCTCGCCATCTGCTCTCCCTCTTCGACGTCCCCTACCTGCCTTCACCAGGTCGTCTGAGGTCTTCACTGGCCCAGTCCCATCTGCCTCCATTGCTGGGTCCTTCCTGGGTCTTCTGATGAGTTTTCCAACTTCTTGCCTGCTGCTCATGTAATAAGCTGTCCACTTGCTGCATTCTATTCCTCCTGCAGTTCTTCTGGTCAGTGATCCTCCTGCTAATCCTCTGGGTCCTGTGAGTATATATTTTTTTTTGTATCTCCTGTCCGTTTTTATACCTCATCTGTCCGTGCATCCTTCCAAGTGCTGATCAGTGATGCAGATAACGTATCTTCATCCGTGGTCAATTTTCTTTTCAGCGGGACATTTTTTTTTTGTCCATATCTTGCCTCGTTTTATTGCACCTCATCCATGTGTGCATTCTGTAGCAGCTGAGCACTGATCAGGGATGCACATTTCCTTATCCCTGTCGCTTTTTGTATCTCATCTGTTCGTGCGTGCTGCAGCGACCGATCAGTGATGCACATCACTGCACGGCGTCTGCATTTGAAAAGTCAAATGACGCTCATTCTCTTCCAAGCCCTGCCGTGCGCCCAAACAATTGCTTTCCACCATATATGGGGTATCTGTGTACTCAGGAGAAATTGCACAATAAATTTTATAGTGCATTTTTTTCCTGATGCCCTTGTAAAAAAAAAAATGTACCTGGTTGAAGCAAAAATTTTGTGGTAAAAAAAAAAAATAATTTTCACGGCTCAGCGTTATTTTCTGTGGAGCCCATGGGGGTACAAGGGGCTCACCAAACATCTAGATAATATCCTTGAGGGATCTAGTTCCAAAATAGGGTAACTTGTGGGGAGCTACATTGTTTAGGCACCTTAGGGGGTCTCCAAACGTGACATGGCGTCCGATAATGATTCCAACCAGTTTTGCTGTCAAATGGCACTCCTTCCCTTCTGAGCCCCGCCATGCACCCAAACAATTACTTTTTACCACATATGAGGTATCTGCGTCCTCAGGAAAAATTGCACAATACGTTTTATGGTGCATTTTTTACTGATACCCTTGTGAAAAAAAGCTACCTGTTCAAGTAACAGTTTTGTGGTAAAAAAAAAAAAATATGTATTCATGGCTGAACATTATCAACTTCTGTGGAACCCTGGGGGCTCACCAAGCATCTAAATAAATTCCTTGAGGGATCTAGTTTCCAAAATGGGGTCAATTATGGTGGAGCTCCATTGTTTAGGCACCTCAGGGGGTCTCCAAATGCAACATAACGTCCGCTAATGATTCCAACCAATTTTGCTGTCAAATGGCGCTCCTTCCCTTCTGAGCCCCGCCATGCGCCCAAACAATTGCTTTCCTTCACATATGAGTTACCTGTGTACTCAGGAGAAATTGAACAATACATTCTTTGGTGCATTTTTTCCTTATACCCTTGTGAAAAAAAGCTACCTGGTTCAAGTAACACTTTTGTGGTAAAAAAAAAAAAATATATATATTTTCACGGCTCAACATTATTAACTTCTGTGAAGCCCCCAGGGGTTCACAGTGCTCAACAAACATCTAGATAAATTCCTTGAGGGGTCTAGTTTCCAAAATGAGGTCACTTGTGGGAAAGCTTTATTGTTTAGGCACTCCAAGGGGTTTCCAAACCTGACATGGCATCCGCTAATGAGTCCAGCTAATTTTGCTTTTAAAAATTCGAATGGCGTTCCTTACCGTCCGAGCTCTGCCATGCGCCCAAACAATTGATTTTTACAACATATGAGGTGAGGTATCAGCATACTCAGGAGAAAGTGCACAATAAATTGTATGGTGCATTTCCTCTTTTCTCCCTTGTGAAAATGTAAAGTTTTATGGCTAAAGTAACATTTTTGTGTAAAAAAGAAAAGTTTTCATTTTTTCCTTCCACATGGCTTTGGTTCCTGTGAAGCACCTAAAGGGTTAATAAACTTCTCAGATTTGGTTTTGAGCAGTGTGGGGGGTTCAGTTTTCAGAATGGTGTCACTTTTGGGTATTTTCTGTCCCTTAGGCCTCTCAAAGTCACTTCAAGTGTGATGTGGTCCCTAAAAAAATGGTTTTGTAAATTTTTTTGGAAAAATGAGAAATTGCTGAACCCCTTCTAACTTCCTCACGAAATTTTTTTTTTTTTTGAAAATTGCGCTGGTGTAAAGTAGACAAGTGGGAAAGGTTATTTAGCAACTATTTTGTGTGACATATCTCTCCGATTTTAAAGGCATAAAATTTCAAAGTTTAAAAATTGCTAAATTTTCATCAAATTTCCGAAATTTTCACAAATAAATGCAAAAATATTGGCCTACATTTACCACTATCATGAAGTACAATATGACACGAAAAAACAATGTCAGAATTGCCAGTATCCATTGACGTGTTCCAAAGTTATAACCTGTCAAATTGACACTGGTCAGAATTGCAAAAAATGGCCCGGTCATTAGAGTGTTTTAGTGGCCGGGGGTGAAGGGGTTAAGATACTAACTTTGTTCCTTGTCTTGTTCTTTCTTGCACAAGAACCTGTCTCTCTCTGTCACGCGTTCCTTTAGGCAGTGCGCTGACCTGGCTCCACTAGACCACTCTGTATCACAGTAACCTCCTTCTCTTTCTCAGTTGTTCCCTGTTTTCCTTTGTCACACTATTCTATGTAATGGTCTCCCTCTCTTCATGACATCCATGTCATGCGGCTCTGCTGCTCCTCAGACCTGAAGTCTGCTTCTGTCACAGGCTGGGCCCTAACTGACATTCCCACAGAAACCATTTCTCTCCCTCAGCACTAGCTCCTCCCCTATAGGCTAATACCAACTGTCAACTGTCTGTGTGCCGAGCAGATTTAGCTTTTCACCTACATACCTATCTATATAAAATTGCCTTATTCTGTCTGTCTGTCTGTCTTGCTCCAAAATTGTGTCACGTGACAGTGTCACCGTAAGTGTCATAAAAGTGACAACTGTCGGATTGGCCGCTGGGCTCGGCCTGGACCCGCCCCCCCCACGGATTAGCCGCTTGCCTCGGCCTGGCCCCGCCCCCCGCATGGATTAGCCGCTCTGGGCTCGGCCTGGCTCTGCCCCCCCACGGATTGGCCATTTGCCTCGACCTGGCCCCACCCCCCACATGGATTAGCCGCTCGCCCCGGACCTCCGCACGCATCGCCCGCTCCAGCGTACAGCGGCTCCCGGTACACATGTGCAGGGAGCCGGGATACGCTGACGCCTCGCCCGCTCAGCCCCGCTCCAGCGTACACCGGCTCCCGGTACACATGTGCAGGGAGCCGGCATACGCTCCGGTCAATAATGAAGTGTCATGCAGCGGTGAAAGAGTTAAACACACTGCAAGACACTTCATTATAGGCAGCGGGCACCCCCAGAAGAGAGAAGACAGAAGAAGACCCCGCAGTCATACTCACCAGACGCCGACCGGGAGCAGGTGAGCGCATCAAGGTCCTGCAGTGGTGGAACACACACACACATGCACACACATAAGAACAGACACACACACACATCAGATCACACTCACTCACTCTCACACACACCTCACACACACATCAGATTGCATCCACACACAACAACATACAGTGATATCGCTTACTTCTCGGCGGCGATACTGTGCGTGCAGTGACCTTCCAGGACCTGCCGGAGGATCACATGGCCGGAAGCATGTGGTATCTCTGGATGTTGTGAGTGTGTGAGCGCGTATGTGCGATATCATCAGTGTGTGTGTGCATGTATGCGATCGGGTGTGTGCGTGTATGCGATCGGGTGTGTGCGTGTATGCGATCGGGTGTGTGCGTGTGTTCTGATGTGTGAGTGTATGCGATCGGATCTGTGAGTGTCGGCAGAGGAGCACGGCATGCAGCACAGCTGCTGGGACCGCCCACCGGAGGGCACAGGGAGAAGTGGGGTGTGAGTGTATGCGATCAGATGTGTGCGTGTATACTGTCTGATGTGTGACTGTGGAGCACGATGGGGAGTGCGCAGCTTGGGGAATGGAGCAAGATGGGGGGTGCGCAGCATGGGAGATGGAGCACGATGGAGGGTGCGCAGCATGGGGGATGGAGCACGATGGGGAGTGCGCAGCATGGGGAATGGCACACGATGGGGAGTGCGCAGCATGGGGGATGGAGCACGATGGGGAGTGCGCAGCATGGGGGATGGAGCACGATGGGGAGTGCGCAGCATGGGGGATGGAGCACGATGGGGGGTGCGCAGCATGGGGGATGGAGCACGATGGGGGTGCGCAGCATGGGGGATGGAGCACGATGGGGAGTGCGCAGCATGGGGGATGGAGCATGATGGGGGATGGAGCACGATGGGGGGTGCGCAGCATGGGGGATGGAGCATGATGGGGGGTGCGCAGCATGGGGGATGGAGCACGATGGGGGGTGCGCAGCATGGGGGATGGAGCACGATGGGGAGTGCGCAGCATGGGGGATGGAGCACAATGGGGGGGCACACCTCCCCCCAAAACACACACACAGCGCCACACGCGCACCGCACAACACCACACACACACTGGGAACCACAAACACCGCCCTACACAGACAACGCCGCACACGCACAACACCCAACACACAAACACCGCGGCATACACAAATATACGCACATACCGCGCAACACACACACTGCACAAAACATACCTCCCCCAAAACACACACACGCACTCCACACCCACACAAACCGCGCAACACACACAGCACCACACACACAGAACGCTGTAGACACACAGTGCTCCACAAACAATGCAACACACAACGCAACACACATACAACACCGCTCTCACACACCCCCACACCCAGACGACACCCAGAACATTTACAGTGCCCTACACAAACACTGGCAACTACACACAACAACATCGATATATGTAACAAAAAACATACATTAACTACACAATAAATTCTAGAATACCCGATGCGTTAGAATCGGGCCACCTTCTAGTAACACTTATATATACCTTATCTTACATTCTACATTATATACTACACAACATTACACCTTATACCAATACACATACTTTACATCATCAATACAGCTAGACCTCTACATCGGAACATTCTCAATTCTGATACATCTTATACATTACAATACCTTACACTATACAGTCCTACATAACACCACATACATATATATTTCAGAACATATTTAGTGTCTTCAGGGGTAGGAACTCAACCATCTTACACCATGACATGGTTACTGAGCTCAAATACAATTGTCCTATTTATATGTTAAATATCTATAAAAAAATGTTTTTCCTTAGCAGTAATGCATGTTCATATTCCTATATTCATTGTTTGCATCCCTTAGCGTTTCAGAGTGCAACTATTTTTTTTATTATAGTATATGTTATCTTCAGTATGCACCTGTTCACACTTCCAGGTTAGGAAATGCAGTCACTTTTGTTATTGCCTTCTTACTCAGAACTCCTCCCCAGTAGCTCTAGGGTTTTTTTATTCTCTCTCAGCAGGTTCTGTTCCCCCATATATAGGAGGATTTTTTTTTAATACAAAGAGAAGCATCGGTTTGGCTAGTAACCCAGTAAAATGATATGCCATGACATAAAAACTGGAAAAAAAATCATGCTTTTCTAGTAATGCATATTCATATTCCTATATTGATTGCATCCCTTAGCATTTCAGTGTGCAATTGTTTCTTTATTATAGATAAACAGACAGACAAATAGTCTTCATGTGGTTTGCATGGACACACACAGTAAGTGAAAAACATAGACATGTGAACAGCACCATAGATTATAATATGTGGGAAAAAAACAGATACAACACAAAATGTCGAATGAGGTGAATGAGGTCTAAGAGAAAAAGTAAAAGTAAACAGTAGTTAGTAAATGAGAAAAAGAGAAATAACTGTAATTGGAAAAAGAGAGCCAATAGAGATAGTCTGACTAAACTCCTGTGGATTTATTGGTAAAATGAATGTACGTTTGGAATAGACTAATATTGAGTAAAAACATCATTAACAGCATTGTATCAATTAGTAATGTTTTATTATTTTTTTCAATTAAGGTAATCTGTTTGTCCTTCACTTTAAGACTAACACTAAACATTTTTTTCTGTATTTATGTGTCCATTATCTTTTGCTTATGAAGTTAATATGGTTTTTTTTCTGTGACAAAAATGCATCTCAAAATGAAAATAGCATCATATACAAAAAAACAGAGTTACACGCTACATAAAATCTTATCATTAATTAAAAAACATTAAAATTCACAGTTTCGTAATTGAGCTCTTCTGGGAAATTTGCATGTTGATTAATTAGTTTCCACATTCCAAGAATGTGAATGTTAATATTGTTTTCTGTTGCTGTGTGATGCAAAGTTTAAAGTCTTGAAGTGTTGGAACAAAATGTATTGCACTATTTGTCAGAAACACAATCCATGGATTTTTTTCATTAATCCACCGTTATTATGAAATAGACTTATCAAAACCAAAGCTAAATTTAGCATAAATGAAATAGTATTTGCTAACAGACGCAACCCGTCTTGTACTATAGTATTCTATTTTTTATTCAAGCTCCTACTGATATTTACTGACTATATTTCAGCAGGTTGTTTAACATGGATTTCATATTTTGAGAAAACAACATTAATGTTGGACTGTATTGTTTTAGATTTTGCCTGGTAATTATTTAAAAACCTGAAACTATGGAGTTGAAACAACAATACAAGTTAGAAAGCAAAAGACATAAACACAGAAGAAAATATGTTTTTCTTTAATGTTTTACACAGATGAAACTTGGCTCCCCAAAAAATAAAAAATCTAAATTTGCTTATAAAGTTCTTACAGAGTGTACAAAAAACACTACCGACCAAACATAAAATAGCAGTGTACCAAATAGAGTTTTAGTAAAAAGGAGTTGGAATGAGAAATCACGCTAAGTAGGGTCTTATCAAATTAAAATTAAAGGAGAAAAAACTCGGAGAAGCTCACCTCGTGCGGTTGCGCAAGTCACAACCACCATAAAACGCCTGAAGGCCACTGCAGAACCCACGTGGAGATACAAACAATGGAAGGAAGAAAATCGTTAATCTCCTGTGCTGCCACACAAGTCCAAATGATGTAGATAAAATATGATTTATTGGTCAACATGTTTCAAAGCCCTTCATCAGGACAATCATATATCATATATATAGCTCTGAACTCTGTAAAGATTAAGAAACCACTCCAAAATTTTCAGTTTTTCTGATTTATAGGTATATTTTTGAGTAAAATGTAAATTGTTCTTTTATTCTATAAACTACTGACAACATGTCTCTGAATTTCCAAGCAATAAATTTTGTATTTATTTTCTGAAAATGAGAAATGGTCAAAATAACAAAACAATGCCATTGCTTTCAGACCTGCAATGCAAATAAAACAAGTTCATAATCATTTAGAAACAACAATACTAATATTTTAACTCAGAAAGAGTTCAGAAATCAATATTTTGTGGAATAACCATGATTTTTCAAAACAGCCTTCATACGTCTTGGCATGACTTGGGGAGACAACTCTGAAAATGATAGAAAGACTCTCTAAGCACAAGTACACAATGCGACAAAAGAACATGTTACTTGCCGGTGCCCACATATATTGTGAGATATGGACATCACATCTCTTAGCTGTGTTTCCATATAATAGAGCAGATAAAATTACCTAGAAGAGGAGGAAATTGCATACAAATTTTGAAACATAGGGAGATGTGTTGTGAATGTCGTCTGTGTGGGTGCTGTTATGAAGCTCCCTCTGGTGGCCAGGAATGGTAGTGGAGCTAAATCTGAGCCATTGACTCAGACAGGTGTCGGTGTTAATTGGAAATTGGGGAGGTTCTATTGCAGACAAGTCTAGTCTATATAGGAGAGCACTTTCTGCTTGACTAATGCCGGTTATAATTGTATATTCTCTGTCTCTGTTCCTGGTCGGAAGATTTGTCCTTCCCTGTATCCCTGACCTAGACTTCTGCAGATAAGTTTCAGTTTTGCCTTGCTTTTTTTTACACCTTAGAGTGTTGTTTTTCCTTGTTTTGCTGTGTATCTGTTTCCTTGAAGGTGAAGTTCTGTTTCACTTGTGTTGTAAGCATGGGGGTTTCCCCTGTGCTGGCTTTCCTGCAGGAAAAGGGATTTTTATCCCTGTCTGATTTGATTATTTGCTCTTCTGTATTTTTGTGTTCTTTTTTGGTATTTTGTCTCTCCCTTTATTTACAGGAGTACCTGGTATAGTAGGGGTAAAGTTGTATAACCTCCAGGGCCATTTTTACTATCAAGAGTTTGGTATTTTTCTTTAGGGATTTTGCACTGACCACAATCAGTTCTTTTCCTATACTTTGTAACAAGTTAGTTGGGCCTCGCCTTTGCTAATTCTATTTTTCCTAATTGAGTATTGTGTTTTTCTATATCAACAAAATCTTTATATGTGGGGGGCTACCTACTCCTTTGGGGACTACTCTGAGGCAAGATAGATTACCTCATTTCATTCTGTGAGGCGTTGCTAGTTTCTCAGGCTGTGACGTGGTGTCTAGGTTTTTAGGAATGCTCCATGGCTTCTTCTAGTGTTGTCTGATAGTCAGGGGATTGCGGTCAGCCCAGGTTCCAACTACTGTTTCTTGTTGTTTTTTTTTCACTAATGGGTGTTTTTTGTAATCTTTCACGGTTACCGGTAGAGATGAGCGAACCTCTAGAGGCTCGAGTTCGACTCGGTTCGTCGAACGGAGGCCGCGTTCGAGTTTGGTTCGGTGAGCCGTTCGACGAACGTCTTGAACCCCATTGAAACCAATGGGAGGCAAACACAAACACATAAAAACATATTATAAATGTATACATACAGTTAATAAACATTGCCATAACACTTACCTGTCCCCGTGATGCATCCTGCACTCTGTCTCCTGCCGCTTTTCCTTCCGATAATCACTGCGTCCTCCCGGTAACCAGCAGCCGGTCAATAACGGAGTTCACCGGTGCTATAGCAACGCGCCTGTCAGCGGTGACGTTACCGCTTACAGGCAGTAGCTTCTGGTCACTCACGGAGTGAAAAGACTGCATGGGAAAAGCAGTGTCTACCCCCATGCAGCGCTGCTGATGTATCAGAGCTGCATGGGTTGAAGGAGAAAGAAGACAGAAGAGCAGGATCGTGGAGGGATAAGAGGGAGTAATAAACATGGAGTCTCTAAGTGTGTCTGTGTATTTATTTCTATTAAAGTATTTTTTCTCTCTGTGGTGTCTTTTTTTTAACCCTTTATTGGAGATTCTTAAGAATCTCTGACTTAATACTAGCTAGTAAAACAAAGCTAGTATTAACTCATAATTACCCAGCAAGCCACTCGGCTCCAGGGCAGCTGAAAGAGTTGGATACAGCGCCAGATGATGGCGCTTCTATGAAAGCGCCATTTTCTGGGGCGGCTGCGGATTGTAATTCGCAGCAGAGGGGCCCAGAAAGATCGGGCTAACCTGTGCTGCGGATTCCAATCCCCAGCTGCCTAGCTGTACCTGGCTGGACACAAAAATGGGGCGAAGCTCATGTCGATTGTTTTTTAATTATTCCATGAAATTCATGAAATAATTAAAAAAAGGGCTTCCCTATTTTTTTTGTTCCCAGACGGGTACAAATAGGCAGCTGGGGGTTGGGGGCAGCCGTACCTGCTTGCTGTACCTGGCTAGCATACAAAAATATGGCGAAGCTCATGTCATTTTTTTGGTGGGCAAAAAACTCCTAGTTCTGCAGCTGCTGTCTGCTCTCCTGCATATACTAGTGAATGGAGCATGCTGAGCCTTGTCGTTCTGCAGCTGCTGTCTGCTCTCCTCCATACAGACAGACAGCAGCTGCAGAACTACAAGGGTCAGCATACTCCATCCAGGACTGTATACAGGGATTTTTTGCGCCCCAAAAAAATTATGTGGGCTTCGCCATGTTTTTGTATGCTAGCAAGGTACAGCAGGCAGCTACGGGCTGCCCCCAACCCCCAGCTGCCTATTTGTACCCGGCTAAGAACCAAAAATATAGGGAAGCCCTTTTTTTATTAATTATTTCATGAATTTCATAAAATAATTAAAAAACAAATGACGTGGGCTTCGCCATATTTTTGTATGCTAGGCAGGTACAGCAGGCACCTACGGGCTGCCCCCAACCCCAAGCTGCCTATTTGTATCCGGCTGAAAGCCAAAAATATAGGGAAGCCCTTTTTTTATTAATTATTTCATAAATTTCATGAAATAATTAAAAAACAAATGACGTGGGCTTCGCCATATTTGTGTATGCTACCCAGGTACAGCAGGCACCTATGGGCTGCCTCCAACCCCAAGCTGCTTATTTGTACCCGGCTGGGAACCAAAAATATAGGGAAGCCCATTTTTTTTAAATTATTTCCCTTATTAAATGAAATAATTAAAAAACAAATGACGTGGACTTCACCATATTTTTGTGTCCAGCCAGGTACAACTAGGCAGCTGGGGATTGGAATCCACAGCACAGGTTGGCCTGAGCTTTCTGGGCCCCTCTGCTGAGAATTGCAGTCCGCAGCCACCCCAGAAAAGGGAGCTTTTATAGAAGCGCCATCTTCTGGCGCTGTATCCAACTCTTCCAGCTGCCCTGCTGACGGGTGGCTCACTGGGTAATAATGGGGTTGGGGATAGCTGTATATTATCAACTGGCCCTAAGCCCGAAATTCATGGTGTCACGCCAATATTAGACATGGCCACCATGAATTTCTAGTACCGATAAAAAAAAAACCACAACACACAGAAAAATATTTTTATTATAAATAAAACACAACACAATTAGTGACTCCATCTTTATTGAAATAAAGAACCCCCCTCCACAGTAATCCTGGGTCAAGGGTCCCATGCCGTCCAATCCCGGATCCAATATCATTTGATCGGTTTGCTGGAAGCATGTCCATGTACCGGCGAAATGCTCTGGTACATGGTCGACTACCCGTTCCTGCATGTGGACGCTCTTTACAGAGCTAGCCCTGAAACCCCGGAGATTTTCTGACGCTGGGGGACACTATTCACTTATTTCTGCCTGCTGTTTATAAACGGCAGATCAGAATAAGGCTGCATTCACAGGAGCGATCCGTTTTGCGGTCCGCAAAAAACGATCCGTTTTTTTCACAGATGCATCCGTGTGGCATCCGTTTCCGTTCCGTTTCGTATACGGTCCGTATGTCATCCGTTTGTCATCCGTGTGCCTTCTGTTTTTTTTTGCGTACTGCCAAAAAACTGAAGGAGGGAAAATACATACATTTACCCAGGATCCAGAGCTTCAACCTACATGAGGTGGTCACATGTTTACTCCAGTGCCATTTTCTACTGCTTTTCACAGCGTAGAGCGCTCTGGGGATTTTCCTGTGCTTGTACACTTCATATCAGTCTTTTCTGTCATTATAATGGCAGAAAGACACATAATGTCCCACTCTCCTGTATTTTGTAATTTTGCACCCTTTGGTGCCTTTCATGTGGCACTAAGGGGTGCTTAGCCTTGTATTTAGCAAAAAAAAAAAAAAAAAAATTACGTGGGGGTTCCCCCTATTTTTGATAGCCAGCTAAGGTAAAGCAGACGGCTGCAGCCTGCAGACCACAGCTGGCAGCTTCACCTTGGCTGGTAATCCAAAACTGAGGGCACCCCATGCTGTTATTTTAAATTAAATAAATAATTACAAAAAAAAAACACGTGGGGGTCCCCCCAAAATTGGATCACCAGCCAAGGTAAAGTGGACAGCTGGGGTCTGATATTCTCAGACTAGGGAGGTCCATGGTTATTGGACTCTCCCCAGCCTAAAAATAGCAAACCGCAGCCGCCCCAGAGGTGGCACATCCATTAGATGCGCCAATCCTGGTGCTTTGCCCCAACTCATCCCGTTGCCCTGGTGCGGTGGCAAACAGGGTAATATATGGGGTTAATACCAGATGTGTAATGTCACCTGGCATCAAGCTCTGGGGTTAGTGATGTCACGCGTCTATCAGATACCCGACATCACCAACCCAGTCAGTAATAAAAAAAATAGACGACAAACACATTTTTATTTGAAAAAACACTCCCCAAAACATTCCCTCTTTCACCAATTTATTAGAAAGAAAAACAAATCCAGGTCTGGTGTATTCCAAGGGGTTCCCATGACGATCCATACCATAGTCAATGTCCCAGTAAATGAAGAACAGAATGTTCCATATTGGCTGGGAAAGCAATGCAGTGACCTGAGCTAACATCAATAGGTCAGCCCAGGTCACTGCAGGGCATGAGAAGTTCTGCTGTCAGGAGCTTAGCAAGGTACATTACCTGCTGTGATTGCTGCACTCCTGATAGCATAGCTGTCACTGAGTTCAATGTCCGCCGCCTTCACAACCAAGTATCACGGGAGTCTGTGACGTCACCACTGCTAGTGACAGTCTCGGTTAAGCTGTGAGAGGAGATGTGATAAGCAGCGGCCATGGAGGACAGTGACAGTGCTGATGTCGGGAGGGCAGGACTTCATCACCGCAGGTATGAACAAACAGATGATCTCCCAACGGCCGGCTAATGAGAGGGATCAGCTGATCATTCACAATAGCCGGCCGCCGAGAATGTGTGCGGGCAGCGGAGTGCGAGGTGGTTGGAGCCGAGCGGGGTATTGTGTGCGGGCAGTGGAGTGCGAGGTGGGTGGAGCCGAGTGAGGCCATGTGTGCGGGCAGCGGAGTGCGAGGTAGGTGGAGCCGAGCGGAGTTATGTGTGCGGGCAGTGGAGTGCGAGGTTGGTGGAGCCGAGCGGGGTAATTTGTGCGGGCAGCGGAGTGTGAGGTGGGTGTAGCCGAGCGGGGCCATGTGTGCGGTCGGCGGAGTGCGAGTTGGGTGTAGCTGAGCAGGGTCATGTGGCGCTGAGGACGTCAGTGTCGGGGACTGCATGGCTGGGGACAGGTGAGTGTAAGTGTGTGTGTGTACATGCCAAGTGCAGGAGGGGTCGGAGCCGAGTGGGGAAGTGTCAGCTCCCTGGACACGTAGCCAGGGTAAACATCGGGTTACTAACCAAAGCGCTTTGCTTGGATACCCGATATTTACCTTGCAAAATCGCTCATCGGTGACATGGGGGTCCATTCTCGATTATCGTTACTGCAGCAGTGACGAAGTTATTCCTCATTCCTGGGGCAGCACACATCAGTAAGTGTGACGCCGCAGGAACGAGGAAGCTCCTCTACCTGCCTCCCGGCCACAATGAGGAAGGAAGGAGGTGAGCAGGATGTTACGTCCCGCTCATCTCCGCCCCTCCGCTGCTATTGGGCGGCGGTTCAGTGACGCTGCTGTGACGTCACTGTGATGCCACACGGACCGCCCCCTTAGAAAGGAGGTGGTTCGCCAGTCACAGCGACGTTGCTGGGCAGGTAAGTATGTGTGATTGCTCTGGGCGATGTTGTGCGCCACGGGCAGCGATTTGCCTGTGTCGCACAACAGCTGGGGGCGGGTACCCACACTAGCGATATCGGTACCGATATCGCAGTGTGTAAAGTGGCCTTTAGGCTATGTGCACATGTTGCTATCTGCATGCGTCCTGCGTCCCCAGCACAATCCCTCTCCCTGTCCTACTCACCGATCACGGGCACCTCTCTCCACGTCTAGCACAAATCTGCGGTGTCTTTTCCTCTTTAGAAAATGGCTGCCGCTTAATTAGTCAATTAGTTATTCCATGTTTTCCCCGCCCACCGGCGCCTATGATTGGTTGCAGTCAGGCACGTCCCCAAGCTGAGTGACAGCTGTCTCACTACATCTCGGGGGTGCTCGAGATCGAACTCGAACTCGAGCTTTTTGCTAAAATCTCGACAGTTCGAGTTAGGTTCAAGAACGGTTCGATCACCAAAAGCACGGCTTTTTACAGCTACAGTGTGCAGGGAGCCATCGCTGGCAGCCTGCGGTAAGCTGGTAGCCAATGTAAATATCGGGTATCCAAGCGAAGTGCTTTAATTGGTAACCCGATATTTACCCTGGTTACGTGTCCAAGGTGCCGACACTTCCCCGCTCGGCTCCGTCCCCTCCTGCACTCAGCATGTACACACACACTAACACTCACACTCACCTGTCCCCAGCCATGCAGTCCCCAGCACTGACGTCCTCAGCGCCACATGGCCCCACTATGCTCCACTCACCTCGCACTCCACCACTTGCACACATGGCCCCGCTAGGCTCGACCCACTTCGCACTCCGCCACCTGCACACATGGACCAGCTAGGCTCCACCCACCTCGCACTCCGCACACATGGCCCCGCTAAGCTCCACCCACCTCGAACTCCGCACACCCTACCCTCCTCGGCTCCACCCACTTCGCACTCCGTACACATTACCCCGCTTGGCTCCACCCACCTCGCACTCCGCACACATTACCCTGCTTAGCTCCACCCACCTCGCACTCCGCACACATGGCTCCGCTCGGCTCCACCCACCTCAAACTCCGCACACATTACCCCACTTGGCTCCATCCATCTCGCACTCCGCACACATTACCCCACTTGGCTCCACCCACCTTGCACTCCGCACACATTACTCCACTTGGCTCCACCCACCTCACACTCCATACACATTACCCCGCTTAGCTCCACCCACCTCGCACTCCGCACACGTGGCCCCACTCAGCTCCACCCACCTCGCACTCCGCACACATTACCCTGCTTGGCTCCACCCACCTCGCACTCCACACACATTACCCCGCTTGGCTCCACCCACCTCGCACTCAGCACACATTACCCCACTTAGCTCCACCCACCTCGCACTCCACAAACAAGGCCCCACTCGGCTCCACCCACCTCGCACTTTATACACATTACCCCGCTTAGCTCCACCCACCTTGCGCTCCGCACACATAGCCCTGCTCGGCTCCACCCACCTCACACACCGCACACATTACCCCACTTAGCTCCACCCACCTCACACTCCGCACACATTACCCTGCTTGGCTCCACCCACCTAGCACCCCGCACACATTACCCCGCTTGGCTCCACCCACCTCACACTCTGCACACATTACCCTGCTTGGCTCCACCTACCTCGCACTCCGCACACATTACCCCGCTTGGTTTCACCCACCTCGCACTCCGCACACATTACCCCGCTTGGCTCCACCCACCTCACACTCTGCACACATTACCCCGCGTAACTCCACCGATTTTGCACTCCGCACACATGGCCCCGATCAGCTCCACCCACCTCGCACTCCGCACACATTACCCCGCTTGGCTTCACCCACCTCGCACTCCGCAGATATTACCCCGCTAGGCTCCACCCACCTCGCACTCCACACACATTACCCCGCTTAGCTCCTCCCACCTCACACTCCGCACACATGACCCCGCTCGGCTCCACCCACCTCGCACTCCCCACACATTACCCTGCTTGGCTCCACCCACCTCGCACTCCGCACACATTACCCTGCTCGGCTTACCTGCAGTGATGAAGTCCCGCCCTCCCGACGTCAGTGCTGTCACTGTCCTCCATGGCCGCCACTTGTCACATATCCTCCTCTCGCTGCCGACCCGAGACTGTGACTAGCGGTGACGTCACAGGCTCCCATGATACTTGGCTGTGAAGGCGGCGGTCGTTGAAGTCAGTGACAGCTCTGCTATCAGCAGTGCAGGAGATCGTCACAACAGGTAATATACCTCGTTCCTGACAGCAGCACTTGTCATGCCCTGCAGTGACCTGGGCTGATCTATTGATGTTAGCTCAGTTCACTGCATTGCTTTCCCAGCCAATGGGGAACATTCTGTTCTTCATTGACTGGGACAGTGACTATGGTATGGATCGTCATGGGAACCCCTTGGATTACAGCAGACCTGGATTTGTTTTTCTTTCTAATAAAGACCTGGCTTGATGCCAGGTGACATTACACATCTGGTATTAACCCCATATATTACCCCGTTTGCCACCGCACCAGGGCAACGGGATGAGCTGGGGCGAAGCACGAGGATTGGCGCATCTAATGGATGCGCCACTTCTGGGGCGGCTGCGGCCTGCTATTTTTAGGCTGGGGAGAATCCAATAACCATGGACCTCCCTAGTCTGAGAATATCAGACCCCAGCTGTCTGCTTTACCTTGGCTGGTGGTCCAATTTTGGGGGGACCCCTACGTGTGTTTTTTTAAATTATTTATTTAATTTAAAATAACAGCGTGGGGTGCCCTCTGTGTTGGATTACCAGCCAAGATGAAGCTGCCAGCTGTGCACTGCAGGCTGCAGCCATCTGCTTTACCCTAGCTGGCTATCAAAAATAGGGGGAACCCTACGTCAATTTCTTTTTTAAATTTATTTTTTTTTGGCTAAATATAAGGCTAAGCACCCTTTAGTGACACATAAAAGGCACCAAAGGGTACAAAATTACAAAATGCAGGAGAGTGGGACATTATGTGTCTTTCTGCCATTATAATGACAGAAAAGACTAATATCATGTTAGAGGCGCCTATTCCTGTCCGTGTTGTTAATGGGACTATGTTGTCTGACTCCATTACATTGAGGACAGTACCCTTGCGCCTTTCCCTGCCTCAGGGTCACATAGAGGAGATTTCTTTTCTTGTTTTGCCTGAGGGTATAGACGACGTCCTTCTGGATCTCCCATGGCTTCGGACTCATGCTCCTCACATTGACTGGGAGTCCGACAGCATTATTAGTTGGGGTTCGAAATGTCAATCCCTATGTCTTAACTTACCACCTAAGGTCGTTGCGGTTGCATCAACTGATCTCTCTCCCATACCTACACCCTATTTGGATTTTGCTGACGTGTTCTCCAAACAGGGTGCTGAGGTTCTTCCACCCCATAGGCCGTATGACTGTGCCATAGACATTATCCCAGGTTCGGTTCCACCTAAGGCCAGGGTTTACCACCTGTCAATACCTGAGTCGGAGGCCATGTCGACCTATATAAGAGAGAGTTTAGAGAAGGGGTTCATTCATAAGTCTGTCTCTCCCACGGGAGCTGGGTTTTTCTTTGTTCGGAAGAAAGAGGGTGATTTGCGTCCCTGCATAGATTACAGGGGTCTCAACGCAATCACAATAAAGAACAAATACCTGTTACCTTTAATTTCGGAGCTCTTTGACAGACTGAGGGGAGCTAAGGTTTTTACGAAGTTGGATCTGCGGGGTGCATATAACTTGGTACGAATTCGAGAGGGTGACGAATGGAAGACCGCTTTTAACACCCGAGACGGTCACTATGAATACCTCGTCATGCCTTTTGGTTTATGTAATGCACCCGCAGTATTTCAGGACTTCGTAAACGATGTGTTCAGGGATTTACTGTTATCCTTCGTCGTGTTGTATCTGGACGACATCCTGATTTTTTCTCCTGATCTGGAGACTCATCGTCAGGATGTCGTTCGTGTCCTTTCCCGTTTAAGGGAGCACTCTTTGTTTGCTAAACTCGAAAAATGTGTATTCGAGCAGTCATCCTTGCCTTTTTTGGGCTACATTATCTCACAAGAGGGTCTGGCTATGGATCCTGCGAAGCTCTCTGCTGTCCTGGAATGGTCCGAACCTCATTCCTTGAAGGCGGTGCAACGCTTCTTAGGATTCATAAATTATTACAGGCAGTTCATACCCCATTTCTCTACTTTGGTGGCCCCTTTGGTGGCCTTGACTAAGAAAGGTGCTAATCCAAAAGTCTGGTCTACTGAGACATCCCAGGCTTTTGAGGCAGTAAAAAGACACTTTTCAACTGCTCCCGTTCTACTAAGACCTGATGAGAATAAGCCCTTCCTCTTGGAGGTTGATGCCTCTTCAGTGGGTCCTGGTGCGGTCTTGTATCAAAAGAACGGTGTAGGTAGGAAAAGGCCGTGTTTCTTCTTTGCTAAAACCTTTTCACCGGCAGAGAGAAACTATACCATTGGGGATAGGGAACTGCTCGCCCTGAGATTAGCCTTGGAGGAGTGGCGTCACTTGCTGGAAGGAGCAAAACATCCTTTCCAGGTCTATACAGACCATAAGAATCTGACGTACTTACAAACCGCTCAGCGTCTGAATCCTCGCCAAGCCCGCTGGTCCTTGTTTTTCTCCCGCTTTCACTTCTCCATCAACTATCTGTCTGGGAGTAAGAATAACAAGGCAGACGCCCTGTCTCGCTCTATGGTTTCTACCCAGGAAGAGATTGACAAACCTCGTCTTATGCTTCCCTTCAGGGTTTTTCATACGCTCTCCCCTGTGACGTTAGACCAAATCCCACCGGGCAAAACCTTTTTGCCGCCTGATCGACAGAATGATATACTGTCGTGGGCCCACACCTCAAAGGTGGGTGGGCATTTTGGAATTAGGCGGACACGAGAGTTACTGGAGAGGTGGTATTGGTGGCCACACTTAGCCAGCCACGTCAAGAGATATGTCGGTTCCTGCTACTCGTGTGCTCGCAACCGTCCATTACGACAGAGACCGGCTGGGCTCTTGCATCCTTTACCAGTGCCAGATAGACCATGGGAGGTGGTAGGCATGGACTTTGTGGGTGATCTTCCGTGTTCACAGGGACATAGATTTGTGTGGGTCATTACGGACCATTTCTCCCGGATGGTTCATCTCGTACCGTTATCGAGGAACCCGTCTTCCAGGGTACTAGCCAAACTATTCCTCAAGCATGTCTTTAGGCTTCACGGGATGCCAGATCGTATCATTTGTGATAGAGGCCCACAATTTGCTTCCCGTTTCTGGCGAGATCTTTGTAGCCTTCTGCAAATTGAGTTGAATCTCTCTTCGGCATACCATCCGGAGACCAATGGTTTGGTTGAGCGTACCAATCAATCCATGATTATATACCTTCGACACTTTGTTGCTGAGAACCACGATAACTGGTCCTCCCTCCTACCCTGGGCAGAATTTGCCCTTAACAATTTGCTGGCTGAGGCCACTGGGCAGACACCATTCGTACTCAATAATGGGCAGCACCCTAGGGTACCAGTACCGTTTCCCGCTGCTGCACCTCCTCCTCTTGTGGCCGACTGGGCAACTAATGCCAGAGAGGTTTGGGATCGGACTCAAGAGTCGATCCAAGCAGCTAAGGACCGTATGAAGACGGTGTCCGATCGGTTTCGTCGCCCGGCTCCTGTCTTTTCTCCAGGGGATTTTGTGTGGCTCTCTGCAAAACACGTGAAACTTAGAGTGAGCTCTGTCAAATTTGCTCCTCGCTTCCAGGGTCTTTATGAGGTTCTTCGACAGGTAAATCCTGTAGTCTACCAATTGAAGTTACCCGTCCATCTTAGGATCCATGACAAATTCCATGTTTCACTACTAAAGCCGGCTATTTTACCTCACGCTCGTGAAGTGCACTCTCCTGCCTCTGATTCCTCTCGCTCTAGCTATGAGGTACGAGCCATAGTTGGTTCTAAGATGGTTAGAGGGCGCAGGTTCTTCTTGATAGATTGGGAGGGCTATAGCCCAGAACATCGCTCCTGGGAGCCTCAGGAGGCTGTCCATGCTCCCGACTTAGTTGCCGATTAGCTGCGTTGCCGGGAGGGGGGCCCTTGAGGGGGAGGTACTGTTATGGTTGCTGTGGCTCTGGAGACTATGTCCGGAATTCTTGCTACTGCACATGTGCAAGCGCTGGAGACTAAGTCCTATCTTGGAGCCATTGCACATGTGCGGGTGACATCATCGCTGACACGAGGTCACATGTCTCTGACACCTTCTATGCCGATTGGTCGCTGGTCATGTGCTTGTGACGCTTTGCTCGGTGATAGGCCAGCGGGACGTCATTGCTGTCATTCTGGCAGTGGATTGGCTCTGGTGTCCTCCATCTTGGATGAGGCACAGAGTCTATATAAGACCCTGACGCACGCCGCCCGGCGCTCAGTCCTCTTGGTTCATGCATGAGGGTAGACGCCTTGTGCTCGTCCCTCTAGGCATCTCTCTGTCTATGTTATGTGAGCGCTACCGGCAGGGTAGCATTCTTATACCTTACAGCTTCGGCTGCAGTCCGTATCCTTACCTCTTAGTGGAGCGGACATAGGCAGGTGCCTGAGGCACATGGTCCGGCTGGGCCTTGTGATTCTACTTGTAGGTGGACGTTGCCACTAGGGTAACGTTCCTTATACTGCGTCTGGAAGTTGTTCGTACTCTCGCACACTAGGGGAGCGAACAGAGGGAGGAGCTTTGTGCGGGTTATGCTGCTGTTCATCTCTTTTGCACCACTAGAAGAGCGGACCTAGGCAGGTGCCATATCTAGTGGTTCGTGTCCTCGCACACTAGTGGAGCGAACGCAGGTAGGAGCTTTGTGCGGCTTACGCTGCTGTCCGTCTCCTGGCACCACTAGAGGAACGGACCTAGGTAGGTGCCATTTCACACTCACTGCTTTTGTCTCTGTGATCTTTGACAGAGACCATTCCATACACCCTCCAAGTAAGGGAGGAATTGCTTTATTTTCTAATTATATTCCTCTGTGAGTTAACAGAGGTATTGCACTCTGCACTTGTGCTATTATTTTTTACAGTGGCACATACCCCTTATCCTCTGCCATAGTCTGCAGCAGAGTCTTTGCACGGTGGACCCTGACTGACATTCCTTTAGATTTTATTATCAGACAGCCCCCCGTAACAACCCCATTTATTACCTCGTTTGCCACCGCACCAGGGCATGGGATGAGCTGGGGTGAAGCGCCGGGATTGGTGTATCTAGTGGATGTGCCACTTCTGGGGCACCTGCGGCCTGCTATTTTTAGGCTGTGAAGTACCAATAACTATGGACCTTCCCACCCTAAGAATACCAGACCACAGCTGTCTGCTTTACCTTGGCTGGTGATCCAATTTGGGGGGGACCCTACTTTTTTTTTTGTAATTATTAATATTTATAAAATAATTATAAAAAAAGAGCCTGGGGTGACCTTCACATTGGATCCCCAACCACGGTAAAGCTGCCAGCTGTGGTTTTCAGGCTACAGCCGTCTGCTTTACCCTAGCTGGGGGGACCCCAAAAATGGGGGGACCCAACGTCATTTTTTTTTTTTAACTATTTTTTTAAATAAAAAAAAAAATAATGGGCTTCCCTGTATTTTGATTGCCAGCCAAGGTAATGCCAGGCAGATGGGGGTGGCAATTTATTAGCGAATTTGTCCAAATATTAATTTTAAAGCTTCACTCCAATTCAACAACTTTCAACACTTTCCCATGATTTTAATCATGAGATGCACAGAGTGTAAAGATGCAGCATAGAAAATTCAGTAAACTTTTTTTTGGGATAAAACCCACGACATGGGCTTCGCCCCATTTTTGTGTCAAGCCGTGTACAACTAGGCAGCTGGGGATTGGATCCGCAGCACAGGTTAGCCCGAGCTTTCTGGGCCCCTCTGCTGCGAATTGCAGTCCGCCACCTTCTGGCGCTGTAACCAACTCTTCCAGCTGCCCTGATGCCAGTGGCTCGCTGGGTAATAATGAGTTAATACTAGCTTTGTTTTACTAGCTAGTATTAAGTCAGAGATTCTTAATGTCAGGCAAGTTTGACCCAGCGATTAAGAATCTCCAATAAAGGGTTAAAAAAAGACACCACACAGAGAAAAAATACTTTAATAGAAATAAATACACAGACACACTTAGAGACTCCATGTTTATTACTCCCTCTTATCCCTCCACGATCCATGGTCTTCTGTCTTCTTTCTCCTTCAGCCCATGCAGCTCTGCTCCATCAGCAGCACAGCATGGGAGGAAGACGCTGCTGTTCCCCGTGCAGGCTTTTCCCTTCGTGAGTGATCAGTGCTGCTGGCTGTTAGCGGTAATGTCACCGCTGACAAACGGGTTACCATAGCAACGGTGCTCCAATCATGTGATTCCCGGTGCCGCTGCGTGCTGTTAGCGGTGATGTCACCGCTAACAGGCGCGTTGCTATGGCAACGGTGATCTCCGTTATTGACCGGCTGTGTCAGCTGGTTAATAACGGAACGGGGAAGCAGAACGGGGAGTCGACCGTGTGCCGGTACACGGCGATACACAAACGTGCACTGTGTACCGGAGAGATGCAATGACAGGACCTAACATGACATCAAAGCCATGTGACCAGTCTGTAGCCAATGAGATAATAGACACGTGACTGGTCACATGCTATTTTGACGTCACGATAGGTCCTATCATCACTGCTGGTTACAGGGAGGACACAGCGATTATCCGATGGAAAAGCTGCGGGAGACAGAGTGCAGGATGTATCGCGGGACAGGTAACTGGTATGACAATGTTTATTAACTGTATATGTACATTTATAATGTGGTTTTATGTGTTTGTGATTGCCTCCCATTGTTTTCAATGGGGTTCGAGAGGTTCGTCGAACGGTTCGTCGAACGGGGCACTGTTCGATGAACCGAGCCGAACTCTAGGGTGATGGCTCATCCCTACTCAAGACTGGGCTTTTTCATTGGATCCTGATGATCTGATTCTTGCTAATGTGGATTCCTTTTTCCAGGCCCTGGGATTGTTGTATGATGAACCCAATGTTGTTGATCAAGCAGAGAAAACCTTGCTGGTTTTGATACAGGGTCAGGATCCCGCTGAAGTTTTTTGTCAGAAATTCAGAAAGTGGGCCTTACCAAGTGGAATGATTATGCTCTCTCGGCACTTTTTCGTCAGGGTCTCGCGGATGCAGTGAAGGATGTTATGGTGGGATTTACTACTCCTTCTGGTCTCAATGCCTCTATGACTTTGGCCTTTCAGATTGATAAGCATTTATGCGAGCGTATAACGATGCGTTCTGATGTATTGCTTGCAGAACAGTTTTCAGAGTCTATGCAGTGTAAGGCCTTGTGCCCACAGGGCGTTTTTATAGCATTTTTTCTAGCGTTTTTCATTGTTTTTTAATCAATAAAAGCAAGGAAAAAGCATCTCAGCAAAGTCTATGAGAATCGGGACTTGCTGTGCCCACGTTGCTTCTTTTTCAGTTGCTTTTTTTCTTTCTGAAAAAAGAAGCAACATGTCAATTGTTTTAGCATTTTTCCTGCTTTTTTCCCAAATTTACTTCAATGGAGTAGGGAAAAAAAGCAGGAAAAAACGCATGTGTAATGCCCACGTTGCTTTATAT
Source organism: Anomaloglossus baeobatrachus (assembly GCF_048569485.1). Taxonomy (NCBI): domain Eukaryota; kingdom Metazoa; phylum Chordata; class Amphibia; order Anura; family Aromobatidae; genus Anomaloglossus; species Anomaloglossus baeobatrachus. The sequence goes on from NC_134355.1 coordinate 262,226,994, forward strand.
TTTATGCGTTCGGGCGTTTTTAGGGAGAAAAGAAAGCTATTGCTATGTATATTCCTTCATAGAAGAATGCCACATAGCCAACATCGGCAGCTATTTCCTTAACTCCCATTGTTTACCCCGACACCTCTGCAGGGACCCCCGCTGATGTCACAAGGTAAAGAGTTCATCCCAGCGGGGAAACACTGAAAGAATACTGAATGCCTGGTGCACAGCCTATGCAACATAAATGCAGGGAACCCCCGCTGACGTCAAGGTGAACCCCGAAAAACCCCAGTGATCCTCCTGCATGAGCTGTGTTCACCTTGTGCCGTGCACCAGGCATTCAGTATTCTTGCGGTGTTTTACGACACCACTCTACAGGGAGGTCCGTGGATGTCACAAGGTGAATACAGTTCATGTAGGAGGATCACCGGGGTTTCCTGGAGATCCGCCGCTGGGATGAACTCTGCACCATACTCATCTGTTTGCAGACTCCCAGGTCACGTCCGATGGGCTCCAGGACTCGCCGGTAAGCCGCTGATTGTTTACGTCCAGCGGTGAAAACACTGCCGGCTTTTTAACAATCAGATGATCAATCAGCTGATCTTGCTGGATGTAAATGATCAGATGATGATATCAGGTGACAGTATCAGCTACTTACCGGCGGGTCCTGGAGCCCATGGGACTTTTAGACAGCTGATGTGTAATCTTATTCAGGTTCTTGAACCTGTGTCAGGTTCAAAGACCTGAATCCAATATCATCTAATCGGAAGGCAAACCAATCAGATCTGATCAGTTTGCCTTCTGATCAGATGATATTGGATCCGGATTGGACATCGCGGGACCCTCGACCAAGGACTATGGCGGAGGGGGGTTCTTTAGTTCAATAAAGATGGAGTCACTAATTGTGTTGTGTTTTATTTCTAATAAAAAATAATTTTCTCTGTGTTGTGTTTTTTTTATCTTTACTACAAATTCATGGTGGCTATGTTTAATATTGGCGTGACACCATGAATTTCAGGCTTAGGGCCAGCTGATAATACAAAGCTGGCCCTAACCCCATTATTACCCAGAGAGCCACCCAATACCAGGGCCACTGGAAGAGTTGGATACAGCGCCACTGGAAGAGTTGGATACAGCGCCAGAAGATGGCACTTCCTATGAACGCGCCATTTTCTGAGGCTGCTGCAGACTGCAATTTGCAGCGGGGGGGCCCAGAAAGCTTGGGCCACCATGTGCTGTGGACTCCAGTCCCCAGCTGCCTAGTTGTACCTGGCTGGACACATACATTTGGCGAAGCCCATGTCGTTTTTGTTTTTTTTTTAATTATTTTATGAAATTTATGAAATAATTAAAAAAAGGGCTTCTCTATATTTTTGGTTCCCAGCTGGGTACCAATAGGCAGCTGGGGTTTGGGAGCAGCCAGTACCTGCCTGCTGTACCTGGCTGACATACAAAAATATGGCGAAGCCTATGCTGATTTATTTTTTTAAAATTCACTAAAAAAACTCCAAAAACAAACACATAACCCAAAAGGGTTAGGGGTAAAGAAAATAAATGCGTAGGCTCCCGCTGAATTTTCTATTGCTAGCTAAGGTTGAGGGTTTTTTTGCCAAAAAACTAAAAAAAAGACGTGGACTTAGCCCAATTTTTTTGTCCAGCCAGGTACAACCAGACAGCTAGGGACTGGAATCTTCAGTGCAGAGTGGCCCAAGCTTTCTGGGCCCCCTGCTGCATACTGCAGTCTGCAGCTGCCCCAGAAAATGGTGCTTTCATAGAAGCGCCATCTTCTGGCACTGTATCCAACTCCTCCAGCGAACCTGGTGTCGGGTGGCACGCTGGGTAATAAGGCTTTAATACCAGCTTTGTTTTACCAGCTGGTATTAAGTCCGAGATTCTTAATGTCAGGCCAAGTTTGTCCCGGCCATTAAGAATCTCCAATAAAGTGTTAAAAAAAGACACCACACAGAAAAAATACTTTATTAGAAATAAATACACAGACACACTTAGGGACTCTATCTTTATTACTCCCTCTTGCCCCTCCTCGATCCTGGTCTTCTGTCACTGATCTAGCTATGCTATATCAGAAAGCACGGGGGAGGAAGAATGCTTCTGCTCCTCGTGCTGTCTAATCACTCAATGTGTGAGGTAAGACTGTGGGTTGCTAAGCAGTGACGTCACCACTGCCACCATTGTCATAGTAACCTAATTAGAGGGTTACTATAGCAATGGTGATCTCCGAGCACCTGATTCCCACCGCCGCTATTCACCTGAATGAGCTGGTGAATAGCGTCACCGGTAAACGATCTAATAGATCATCATTTTCCTATCACTTTTATTCCAAAATGGAGATTGAAGAAAATGGGTTGAACAAGGAAATTACATCAGAACACCTTTTTTTTCCACATCCAACTTTAATGAGCTGAAACAAGCATTCAATAGTAACAAAAAAAGCATGAAAAGAAGCATGAAAAAAGCATGAAAAAAAGCATGAAATCATGAAAAGAAGCATGAAAAAAGCATGAAAGCATGAAAAGAAGCACAGAAAAAAGCACCTTTTTTTTGTGCTGAAAAAAAAGCACCGTGGGCACATAGCCTTATAGGGTATTTTCTAATGCTGAGCAGCAGGGGATTAGACAGAAAAATAAATTGTGTTTCTATTCTGGTGACGTGTCTCACACTATTTCTGTCTGCCCTAAATGGGAAAAAGATTTGCTCATTCATGTACTGTGGGTAATGTGCAACCTAAATTTCTTTTGCTATTTCCCTTGTTTTCGGCTATGGCCTTTCTTTATTCAGGAGCCGCCCTGAACTTGATGGATTTTGGTTTTGCTAAGACTTGTGGTTTTCCTATGGTACCTTTACAAACTCCTATTCCTTTAAGGGGCATTGATGCTACTCCCTTAGCTGAAATTAAACCCCAGTTTTGGAATCAGGTAACTATGAAGATTGCGCCAACTCATCAGGAGGATTGTAATTTTTTAGTATTACACAACTTGCATGATATTTTGGTACTTGGATTCCCTTGGCTGCAGACCCATAATCCAGTTGTTGATTGGAGAGCCTTGTCTGTGGTTAGTGGGAGTTGTCATGGTGTGCATAATGATCTTTCTGTGCTGTCTATTTCCCCTCCACCACATAATGTACCTGACTTTTGTCTGATTTTCCTGACATGTTTAATGAGACTGGTTCTGATTCTTTGCTCCCCCACAGGGAGTGTGATTGTGCTATTGATTTGATGTCAGGTTGTAAGTTTCCTAAGGGAAGGATCTTCAATCTATCTGTTCCTGAACATGATGCTATGAGAACATATATTAAGGAGTCATTGAAGAAAGATCATATTAGACCATGCTCATCAGCTTTGGGTGCCGGTTTCTTCTTTGTGTCCAAGAAGGATGGGTCGTTGAGACCTTGTACTGACTATCCTCTCCTTAATAAAATCACTGTTAAATATCATTATCCATTACCCTTGATGTCAGATCTGTTTTCCAGAGTAAAGGGTGCTAAGTGGTTTATGAAACTTGATCTTACGGAAGCGTATAATCTCATTTGAATTAAGGAGGGTGATGAATGGAAGATGGCCTTTAACACCACTGAGGGGCATTTTGAGTACCAAGTGATGCCCTTTGGGATTACTAATGCCCCCTCCGTCTTTCAATTATTCATGAATGATATTTTTCAGGAGCGAATTGGCAAATTCCTAATTGTCTATTTGGATGATATCTTGATTTTTTCTGATGATTGGGATGTTCATGTGCAGCAGGTCCGGAAAGTTTTTCAGATGCTTAGGGAACATTCATTGTTCGTTAAGGGATCAAAATGTCTCTTTGGCGTGCAGAAAATTTCCTTTTTGGGGTTTATTTTGTCCCCAGCTTCTATTGAAATTGATACGGTCAAGGTTCAGGCCATTCATGACTGGGTTCAGCTGATCTCTGTGAAATTCCTTAAAAAAATTCTGGGTTTTGCCAATTTCTGTACTAAATTTATAGGTAATTTCTCGAGTGCCTTTGACTAATTTGACCAAAAAGAGAGCTGATGTTGAGAATTGGACTTCAGAAGCAATTATGGCCTTTCATGAGCTTAAAAAGAGGTTCACTTCTGCTCCAGTCCTGCAGCAACCTGATGTTTCTCTTCCATTTCAAGTGGAGATAGATGCCTCAAAGATTGGAGCAGGTGCAGTTTTTCTCAAAGAGATCCCAGTACTTCCAAGCTTAAGCCTTGTGCCTTCTTCTCTTGGAAGTTTTCTCCATCTCAACGAAATTATGATATTGGTACTCAGGAATTATTGGCAAGTCAGTGGGCTTTTGAGGAATGGAGACACTGGTTGGAGGGTATGAGACATCAAATTGTGGTGCTCACTGATCATAAGAATCTGACCTATCTTAAATCTGCCAGGAGACTGAACCCTAGGCAGGCTAGGTGGGCGCTACTTTTTACACGCTTTAATGTTGTGGTCTCTTTTCTTCCAGGTACTAAGAATATTAAGGCTGATGCTCTCTCTAGGAGTTCTCTGGATGTTGTGGAGCCATCTACATCCTGAATGAAGGTGTGGTCCTATCCGCTATTTCGCCTGATTTAACCCCTTCACGACCTTGGACGGATCTATCCGTCTAGGATCGTGTCCCGTTAAGCCCCGCCCCCTGCCGCGGGCAGGCGGTGTGTATCGGCACACATATCAGCTGTTTTCAACAGCTGACATGTGTGCCTGCTAGCCGCGGGTGGAATCGCTTCCACCCGTGGCCATTAACCCCTTAAATCTTGCTGCCAAAGTCTGGCAGCAAGATTTAAATGCGCGCGGCCATGTTTGTTACTTACCGCCGCCCCCACCGGAAGTCACGTGTGTTATCACGTGACTATCGGTGGTTGCCATCGTAGCACAGGGTCATGTGATGACGCCTGCTGCTATGATGTTTCACTTTCGTTTTCCCTCGGCCGAGAGCAGAGGGAAAACCAAAGTGATTGAATCTGCTGTTTACAGCTGTATTGCTGTGATCAGCAGATAGCGATCAGCAATCGGATTGCTGATTGCTATAGCCCCCTAGGGGGACTAGTAAAATAAAAAAAAAAGTAAAAAAAAAAAGTTTAAAAAAAAGAAAAACCAACCTAAAAGTTCAAATTACCCCCCTTTCCCCCCATTGAAAATTAAAGGGTTAAAAAATATATAAATATACACATATTTGGTATCGCCGCGTTCAGAAATGCCCGATCTATCAAAATATAAAAGCAATTAATCTGATTGGTAAACGGCGTAGTGGCAAAAAAATTCCAAATGCCAAAATTACATTTTTTGGTCGCCGCAAGTTTTACGCAAAATGCAATAACAGGCGATTAAAACGTAGCATCTGCGCAAAAATGGTACCATTATAAACATCAGCTCGATATGCAAAATATAAGCCATCACTGAGCCATAGATCCCAAAAAATAAGAACGCTATGTGTTTCGGAAATTGGTGCAAAACGTGCGCCACTTTTATTGGACAAACTTGTGAATTTTTTTTAACCCCTTAGATACAAGTAAACCTATACATGTTTGGTGTCTACAAACTCGCACCAACCTGAGGCATCACATAGATACATCAGTTTTATCATATAGTGAACACGGTGAATACAACATCCCAAAAACTATTGTGCGATCACACTTTTTTTGCAGTTTTTCCTCACTTGGAATTTTTTTGCTGTTTTTCAGTACAATATATGGTAAAACCTATGAATTCTTTTAAAAGTACAACTTGTCTCTCAAAAAACAAGCCCTCATATGGCAAGATTGACGGAATAATAAAAAAGTTACGGCTCTCATAAGAAAAGGAGCAAAAAACAAAAACGCAAAAACGGAAAGTGCCCGGGGGCTGAAGGGGTTAAGGTTAGCACTCCAAAGATTTCAGGGGGACAAACCTGAGAGATGTCCTGTGGGGAAGCTTTATATTCCTGATCAATAGAGGACTAGAGTTCTGTCTGAGATTCATTGTTCTGTATTGGCTGGTCATCCTGGCATTTTTGGCACCAGGGATTCTGTGACTGGATCTTTTTGGTGGCCTTCCTTGTCTCAAGATGTCAGGAGTTTTGTGCAGTCTTGTAGCATTTGTTCCAGATCCAAGCCAGATTGTGCACATTCTAGTAGGTTGTTTTAGTCCCAGGAGAATGCTCAAAGGTTTGCCAAACGGTGTAGGACAGTTGGTCCCCGACAAAGTGGTGGACAAGGTTTGGTTGTCCTCTAGGTATGTTCCATGGGAGTTTCCTCGCCTAAATTTAAGCCAAGATTATTGGGCCCTATATGATTTCGGAGATTCTTAATCCTGTATTTTTTCATTTGTCTCTTCCTCAGTCATTCAGAATTTACAATGTTTTTCATTACTCTTTGTTGAAGAAACATGTGGAGCCAGTAGTTCGTTTTGATAGGCGAAAATTTCAGTGTCTTGTTAAGTGGAAGGGTTGTGGTCAGGATGATAATTCTTGGGTCTTTGCTTCTGACATTCACGCTAACAGATTGGTTCTTGCCTTCTGCTGTGCCCATCTTGACAGACCCGATGGTTCTGGTGAGGGTTCGGTGACCCCTCCTCAAGGGGGGGTACTGTTGTGAACGCCGTCTGTGTGGGTGCTGTTCTGAAGCTCCCTCTGGTGGCCAGAATGGTAGTGGAGCTAAATCTCAGCCATTGACTCAGACAGGTGTTGGTGTTAATTGGGAATTGAGGAAGTTCTATTGTAGACAAGTTTGGTCTATATAGGAGAGCACTTTCTGCCTGGCTGATGCCGGTTATAATTGTATATTCCCTGTCTCTGTTCTTGGCCTGGAGATTTGTCCTTCCCTGCATCCCTGACCTAGACTTCTGCAGATAAGTTTCAGTTTTGCCTTGCTTTCTTGTTTACACCTTAGGGTGATGTTTTTCCTTGTTTTGCTGTGTATCTGTTTTCTTGCACGTGAAGCTTTGTTTCAATTGTGCTGTGAGCATGGGGGTTTCCCCTGTGCTGGCTTTCCTGCAGGAAAAGAGATTTTTATCCCTGTCTGATTTGATTATTTGCTCTTCTGCATTTTTGTGTTCTTTTTTTGGTATTTTGCAAAATGCGTCTGTTTTTCGACACTATGGCTGTTTAGCATTATTGTACTACCATCCCTGTGATTTTAATATTTTGAAAATAAAGGATCTGAATTTTAGAAGATCAGTTGCTGGAATTTTTTCTACCTCACTATACTTGTTTTCTATGGTAGATTTCTATGATTGCGCGTTCTAGGGTTAAATTGACCACACATGTATTTATATATATAAATGAGATCTCCTCTGAGACGTCTTTTTTCTAAGCTAAACATATCTAACTTTTTCAACCTCTCATCACATGGGAGGTCTTTAATTCCTTGTAATATTCTAGTTAACCGCCTTTGAACTGACTAACTTCTGAATGTCCTTTTTAAAATGTGGAGCCAAAAACTGAATCCCAAACTCTAGATGTGGCCTTACAAGTGATTTATAGAGGGGTAATAATACATCACGGGATCTAATCTCTCTTTTTATACAGCCTAAAATCTTGTTTGCTTTAGCTGCTGCCTGACATTGAGTAATGCTGCTCAGCTTAGGAGTACTTCACACACAGCGAGATCGCTACTGAGATCGCTGCTGAGTCACGTTTTTTGTGACCTCATTAGCGATCTCGCTTTGTGTGACACTGAGTAGCGATCTGGCCCCTGCTGTGAGATCGCTGCTCGTTACACACAGCCCTGGTTCGTTTTTTTATTGTTGCTCTCCCGCTGATAAGCACACATCGCTGTGTGTGACAGCGAGAGAGCAACAATCCTGAATGTGCAGGAAGCAGGAGCCGGCGTCTGACAGCCTGCGGGTAAGCTGTAACCACGGTAAATATCGGGTAACCAAGGTGGTTACCCGATATTTACCTTCGTTACCAGCCTCTGCAGCTCTCACGCTGCCTGTGCTGCTGGCTCCTGCTCTCTGCACACGCTAAGCTAAGCGGTGTGCGCTGGTAACTAAGGTAAACATCGGGTAACCATACCCGATGTTTACCTTAGTTACCAGTGTCCGCAGCTTCCAGCGCCGGCTCCGTGCAAGCGCAGCGTCGCTTGCACATCGCTGCTGGCTGGGGGCTGGTCACTGGTCGCTGGTGAGATCTGCCTGTTTGACAGCTCACCAGCGACCATGTAGCGACGCAGCAGCGATCCTGACCAGGTCAGATCGCTGCTGCGTCGCTAAAGTGTGACGGTACCCTTACTTATAACCAGAATACCCTAGTCCTTCTCCTGTTCTGTAGTCCTGAGTTTACTTTCATTTAATATATATGTGACTCGCCCACCCCAGGGCTTTGGGTGACTCGGTGTCGGGCCGGACCAGTTCAGGGTAGTCAGCGGTGGTGAGGCACTACTCCGTAACCTTGGTGGAGTCAATTAAAGTGGCGGTATGAAGGGGGAGATGATCAATAATAAAGTTTGTAGAAATATATATTCATGACGCCACCTGTGGATTGCGGCTATGGAGCCGCAGCTGCTGGATGGGGCCTCCAGGGCTGATGGAATGGCAGCTATGGTGGTTCTGCTCCCCACAGGTGGAGCGGTACCCCGGGGCAACCGTTGGTGCTTGTAAGAGTCTATGGTGTTTTGGGAATGATGCGGTGCAGTGCGGAATAAAGGAAGTGACACCAGAGGTTGCAGTTCAAGGTCTTTTACTCACTGTTGCCAGGGCTGCAGCAGACTGGTTGCCGTTGGAGTGCTGGAATCCACCATCCGGTGCCTCCAGCGATCCCAGGTAATTCTTAGGGTTAATACCGGTGCACCACTTTTAGGTCTCTTTCCTTGGCTGGCTTCACAGCCTTGACTTTGATAGATTAACTTGTCTTGGCCTCTACCATAGAATCTGGTCAAGGGGGCTTGCCTGGCTGGAATCTTGCCTTCTTCCCAGGGGATCTACGGCAGGTTGTGGCCCTGGGCGCTTGCAACCACCTGGGGCCTTCGGTGTCACTTTATGAGGAAATGTCTTTCTTCCCTCTGTTTGGGGACCGTCCCCGAATGCAGCCAGATCCCTCCACCTGATCTTCCTTTGGAGCAGGGCACGAGCAAATATGCCCTTCCGTGGCCCTGGGATCCTCTCTTCTCTGTCTGTGGTGTCACCTAGGCCTAGCTGGACCCCAGGATCTCCACCAGGATCCTTCTCTCTTCACTGTCTCAGCCCACTCTCTCTTCCGACTACCACTCTCCTCCTCTGCCTCACGCAGACTAAGTGCCTTGAACTTCCTGTTTCTACTCTCACTTTCTAGTTGGCTCCTCCCACTTTCCTTGTTGCTAGGCCCCCACCCCATGGGAGGAGGGATGGGTCTTATAGCCCCCCTGACTACAGCACGGGGGTAGCTGCCACTATCTCTGGTCCCTGTATGTGCCTAGCAATGAGTGTTTGTGCAGATTTGCCTGTGAACCGGTATGTACCCTTGTCCTTACCTAGGATGGGACATCACACCTCTGGCTGAGGTGCAATGTCTCTGTGGCGACTGAAGCCTCAGGGGCGCCACATATGCAGCTATAGGATTACTCCGTCCTATGTGCATTACTTTACATTTATCAATATTAAATCTCATTTGCAAGTATCTGCCCATTCTAACATCTTATCCAGATCTTTTTGTAATATTGTACTATCAAGGTCAGTTTTTAAAATCCTACATGGTTTGGTGTCATCAGCAAAGACTGACACTTTGCTATCAATCCCATCCACAAGGTAATTAATAAAGAGGTTAAAAAGAATTGGTCCTAGTAAAAATCCCTGCGGTACCCCCACTGCTGACTATAGCCCATTTAGAGAATATACAATTCATGACTACTCTTTGTTTCCTATCTTTTAGCCAATTCCTTACCCAGCTGCATATAGTTTCCCCCACTCCTTGCTTCTGGAGATTCAGTATAAAGCTATTATGTGGTACAGTATCCAATGCCTTTGCAAGGTCCAAATAAATCACATCAGCTACATTAGCAATATCCATATTTGCACTTACCTTCTCATAGAAGCCCAACTTGTTGGTTAGACATGTCCTATCTGTCATGATTCCATGCTGTCTGTCAGTTATTATACTTTTTTCTGCAATATATTTTTGCATGTCATCCCTTAAAATGTCCTCAAAAACTTTGCACACTACTGATGCCAGGTTTACTGGACAGTAGTTGCCTGGATCCACATTCTTATCTTTCTTAAATATCGGTACCACATCAGCAATCCTCCAAATCTGAGGCACCAACCCTGTTATAAGTGAGTCTAAGAAGATGAGATACAGCGATTTGTCAATTAATGAGCTCAATTCCCCCATTATTCGTAGATGAATGCCATCTGGTCCGGGGGATCTGTCAATGTTTCATTTACTCAGATGCAGGCATACTCCTTTTTGTGTTAAATTAATTAATTCAGGTGGTGAACTTTGATTATGTAAGTTTTCCTTGTCAGTAGCTTCTGATTCCTGGTCTGGTGATCCTGGTTTGGCACCACTGCCAGTCCTTTTATACACCCTCTGCTAAAAGAAGAGGATGCCAGGTATTCTCTTTGTCATTTATATTCTGGGCCTGGAGGTAGAAGGAGCTGCTGGAGTCCTTTATGCTGTTTGCAGTGGAGGCTGCAGTTCTGGTGCCTGACTACAGCCTAATTGTTGGTGTTACTCTGTTGTTGTTTTTCCCCCCTGTCTGTCTTACCTTCCCTTGGAGTGTTGTTTTAGTGCAGTGGTGGGACTAGTGATCATTACCTTCCTGCTCACAAGCCAGGGCTTACTGCAGGGTCCCTCAGGGCTTCAGGTTCTTGCTCTGCTCGGTGAAAGGTGAGAAACCTGTATAGGGACTGGCTTGGAGTGCAGGGTACAGTGGCAGGTAAGTGGAGGAGGTGTCCATCCTCCCTCTCAGTTACATCAAGGCCCACAATTATTATTGGGTCCCTGTGTACCCCTTGATTTTATTGGTAAAACCCTTGTCTGTTGTGTGTTTTACCTCACGCCGGACCTTCCTTGTGTCCGTGTTATGACACCCTTTTGATTTACCTCACTAATCCTTTGCCTTTACTACTATCTGTAGTCTGGTGTACATGGTATAATTGCTGTCTTTTACCCTAATCTGTCTTTTCACCCTTTGTGTTTTTATCCTAGAGCAGGACTTGTTCTCCTGCTGCTCTGCACACTAGTCAAAGTTGTGCACAGGGTAATACAGGGGTAGGAACGTGATCACCAAATGGCATGAAAGAACCCATCTAGGGACTTCAGGGGGCTCAGGAAAAATGTCAAGTGTTGTCTATCCCTATTCTTCCCTAGAGAAAATTCATCACTTCTTCCCATCAGATGTTGCACCAACCAGCTCCTTGGTGGAGTGCATCAACCATGAACTGCCCCAGAGTGGTACCTTGTGCCTATCGTTGGCAAAGTCCAACCTCACCATCAAAGGCTCTGGTGAAGATTGGGTAGGCACTTAGTCATGCCTCTCTGCGGAAAACTTTGTTCTTGAAGCAGTGGGTCTACATCCTTCTCTCCCCTCCATTGTGTAGTGTGACATTAATACTAGCCTCACTTTATTTTGGTCTATGATGGACCCCGTCAATACTTATGCTGAATAGCTGCAAAATCTTTCACTGGAAGTGGCAGATCTGCATTCTGTTATATTGCATCCCCCCTCCCAGACCCTCTGCTCCAGGCATTTCTCACCTAGATTTTCTGGAGTTCAGGACAAGTTTTTGTTTTACAGGAAGGCCTATAAACTTTACTTTAGGCTTCGTCCAACCTCCTCAGGTACCTATAAAAAAAATAAAGAGCATCCAGAGTGAAATAAATTCACCTAGGTAATGAGAGTACCTCACAAGGTTAAAGTGAATGTAGCAGTGAAGTACTAAAACTTAACCTTTAATATAATTGGATAAAAACACATAAACAAAAAATTTGCCTGTGCATTAAAACATTGTTAAGTTACAGTATATAACAGGTGACCTATAGATTAAGGTAGTATAACTCCGGGTAACACCTATTTTTCTACCCAGCGGGGAAAGAAAAACAAAACAAAGGGATAGATACCACTACACAAGTTACTGTATATAGAGGATGGATCCATTATATTGTCAACCCAAAAATATAACACTATGGATTGATCTCACCAAGTCCAGCCGTGTCCATCCAATCAGCGTATCTTCCACTCCAGTCAGAAAAAATGGGTCAGGAGCAGGGTCTATCGTCCTAATAATGTGCTAGCCCAAAACCAAATAGCTCCCTCTCTAACAAGGGCAGTCCACAGCTAGCCCTAAACTGTGAAGACCCCCATTCAGTCCTGGTGGGATCAACAGAGCGCAGCCCAATGCAGATCCATCCACAGAGTGAGTACAGAAACTGGACTGCATCCAGTTTACAGGAGAGAGCCAGAGATCTGGGCCTGAGCTACCAGGGACTGAGTAAAGAAGCCTTAATTGATCTACTGATGGGTGCGAGTCAGTCCACCTCCTCAAAGATATCTGACGGACAAGCACTGGGGACCACTGCCCCAAAAAGGCAGTGATTGGTGTGGTTCAAAGAAGAGATGGCAGTTCTGGGCCCAGGTGTATCTCAGGGGTATAAGGAGGAGGCTGCCCGCCGAGCACAGAGGAGACAAGAAAAGTCCGGCAGAGAGAGTAATATGTGTTGGAGTCCCAGCGATCCGGGAGCCTGTTCGGATCACCCGGGTGGACTTCAAGCCATTTGATGAGGCTTCCGGAGATGTGGAAGGGTTCTTCAAGGACTTTGAGCAGCGGTGTGCAGTGATAGAGGTTCCCCATTCTGGCTGGATGCGTTTGTTGGTGGGACTCCTGAGCGGAAGCCTGGCAGAGGCTTATCGCACCATTGACTCACAGCAGAATCGGGATTACAACATTGTAAAGCGGACTATCCTGGATTATCATGCCATCACCCCAGACTCACATAGGGCACAGTTCCGAGACCTCCCATGCACCACGGGGGAAATCGTTTAGGATGTATGCCCATAAGATGTCCCAGGCATGTCGGAGATAGCCGAAAGCGGAAGACGCCTTAACTGTGGAAGGCGTTATACAGGTATTTCTTATAGAACAATTTATTTACAAGTGTCCCTCAGAAATATGGGAATGGGTCAGAGAGCGCACGCCGCACACCTTGGATAGAACTGCAGCCTTGGCTGATGAGGCCCTTACTATCCGACCGCAATGGAGGAGGCTTATGGACAATAAGCCACGGTCTGATCCTCCTGCGCCTCGGCCCTCTCCAGTTATAACTGCCCCTCCATACAGCTGCAAGCCGATGACATCCACGTCTCACAATTCTGGGCCCTAACAGTTCCAACCATGCCCTGTGGGAGAAGTTATGGGTGCGGGCAACATGGGCACCTGCAATCCAGTTGTTCCACAAGGACTCGAAGGGACCCCCACGCACCTCCATCTCGCCCGGTATATTTTGTGCACTCCATCCCACCTAAGGAAGAGTTACGACCACCTCCATCGGAGTGTATCGCTGACCCTTGCACCATAGATGCCCCTGTTGGAGTGTATGGCTTTTGGCCTTTATCACCAGGTTCTCCTACTGCTTTCTCCAGAATGCACATTGGAAGGAGTACGACATAGCGCAGATGTTATCGATGTGGGCAGCCTGGGCATCTGCAAAACACTTGCCCTGCTGGTCGATTGAGGAATGACCTTGCACCAAATCGACCTGTTCATTCTCTACACCCAAACACAATGGGGGAAGAATTCTCACCCCTTCAAGTTGACTTGTCTAATGACTAAGACACTCGTGGTCGACCACTAGAGGTTTATGGGGTGCGAGCCACAGGTCCGAGTTCCTCTTACCATCAAAGTAATGCACTTACAGGAGGTCGTGCTGGATGGAGAGCGAGTCATTGGATTTTGTGACTCCGAGGCATTTCTCACAATAGCTGATCCCCGAGAAGTTCGGCCAGAGGCAATACATCATGGACCAGAGATTGTTATTGAATTGGCTGGATGACAAAGGAGGAATATCCCAAAGGCAACTGTAGATCTGGACTTTGGCTTTGGGGTCAAGCAATGTGTGGTTGGGGTGATGAGCGGTCTGCCTGCAGATATTCTCCTAGGAAATGATGTGTCTATATGGGAGAGAAAAGGCGCAATAGGGTCTTACCCGATATATTGGGCAAACATAAAAGAAGTGATGCACTCACCTGATCGGGTTGTGCCAGTCACAACACCATTGATAGCAAGAATGAGCGCCCAAGCGGTCCAGCAGCAGCCCTGCTACACAGGAGGAACATCAGAAAGAAACTGGAGAAAAAACAGGTTTTTTGCCGCGCTTGAAGACCACAGACATTGATGTCGGAACAGATGATTCTTTTATTGTTTCATTCCTACGCGTTTCGGAGATCCAAACTGTCTCCTTCTTCAGGGAAAGAATTTATTCTTTCCCTGAAGAAGGAGACAGTTTGGATCTCCGAAACGCGTAGGAATGAAACAATAAAAGAATCATCTGTTCCGACATCAATGTCTGTGGTCTTCAAGCGCGGCAAAAAACCTGTTTTTTCTCCAGTTTCTTTCTGAGGAAATGATGTGTGAGATCTACAATGCCGATTTGTGGGTGCAGGAAACACAGTTTGAGTGAAGGAGGACAAAAAGGGAAGCTTGTCCTTCCAACCCTACCGCTGTACAAGGGACTATTTACATCTTCTCTATCCAATACAAGCGTGGAAGCCAACCCCAGAATGCTGATGGACTGTCCCGGCAAGAAGAAACATAGACTATCCACAGCTGAGCAACATGGACTTAAGTGAGATGGCCAGAGGTCTGTAGAACTCATGGCATACTCACTTATTCAGAAGGAGAGAGAGGTTGTGATGGTGGGATATGGTGTACTGTGTATCATGTTGTATAGGTTGTATTTTACACTTGGTTCACTGTCCATTATTTGTATTGCTTGTGTGTACATTGTATTGTCTGTAGGTAATTACCCCCAGTAGTGTTCCTGTCCCTAAGTCTGGGGTAGGGGGCATGGGATCCACCTCGTGTAAACTCTCTGCTTATCTGGGGGATTTATCAGTCTGGCTGACTAGGAGAAGAGAGAAAGACGAAGATTGATCTTCTGATTAAAGGTTGACACCCCAGAGAGACTGAGACACCCCGATTTGCCTAGAAAAGAACTGCTGGAGGATTGTGACTCATCCCTGGGACATTTATGCCATTACTGGAATATTTTACCCTCCGTGTGGTGGATTATTCATGGACATTCTGGATAGCAGGGAATAAATATACTTTGGATTGTTCATCCATCTCTCGCTCTTTTGATTGTGTGATATGGGAGAAGGGCCCCGTCACAGCTCCTTTTGAGTAGCGACCCCTTTTGTCGCCCAGTTTTTGGAGGTCTACATCAGTCTCCTACCCAAACCTGGAAAGGGTCATATAGTTGTCTCTATCGACCCATTTCAATTATTAATGCAGATAACAAAATCTTCACTAAAGCTCTTGCCAACAGGTTGACTCCTCTGCTACCAGGGAACCTACATACCGATCAGGTTGGCTTTGTCATGGGTTGAGTGTAAAGGACAATACAAGCAAAGCATTAATCCTTATGCCTCAGGCAAAGGCTAGAGCACTCCCTATGTGCCTTCTCTTCATTGATTCAGAGAAAACGTTCGATCGGGTCTGGTGGGACTTCTTGGTAGCTTCACTATGCTAAGTGGGACTGGACACCAAATTTATCAAGAAAGTTTCCTCCCTCTATAGGGGCTCCTTAGCCAGAGTTAAGGTCAACGGGTTTCTTTCCACTTTTTTTTCAATATATAATGGCACTCTGCAAGGAGATACTCTCTCCCCTTTACTTTATGTCGTTATCATGGAACACTTGGCCTCTGCCATCAGAAATAATCTCAACATTCACGGGATATCTACAGGGGGATATTGTCCTCCTCCTGTTCATCTCGCAGCCACGTATCTCCTTCCCCTCACTGATTGACAAATTTAAGAAATTTAGCCACCTTAGCAATTTTAAAGTCAATTACTCTAAATCAGAGGCCGTTAATGTCTCCTTGCCTGACTCAGAGGTGGTCCATATTAAAGAAAATTTTCCCTTTAAATGGCAGAACTCTGTTGTCACCTATCTGGAGGTATCAGTACCTTCTGACCTTTCTAAATTATACCAACTTAACTACCACCCTTTTTTCACTAGGACAATAAAAGAACTAATATTGTATAACAAACAGAAACTCTCTTGGTTCGGGGGTATAGATTCCATTAAAATGGACCTCCTACCTTGTTTCCTTTACTTATTTCAAACGGTCCCTATAATTCCTCACGCAGCCTTTTTTTCCAGCCTTCATTCAGCTGTCACGAGTTTTGTCTGGGCTAGCCAATGTCCGAGGATAGGCATCACACACCTGGATTTGTGCTCCATCTATACTCTGGCAAATTTCCTCATGTATCTGTATTTACTTTGTATCTATTACTGGCTCTATATGACTATTTAGCATCATGGATACCAATGTCCAGGGGTGGGCGTCACACACCTGGATTTGTGCTTCATCTATACTCTGGTAAATTTTCTCATTTATCTGTATTTACTTTGTATCTATTACTGACTCTATATGACTATTTGGCATCATGGATACCAATTGTATTGTGGAGCAGCTTCCTCACATTTTATACCTGCAACCCTATGTGATTAGTATATATTTTATTATAGCCACATACTATTGATAATTTCAGTTGGTGCATGCTATATACATACTTGGGTAATATTTTTTGTGTTATCGCCACTGCTGCATATTATGGCAGCAATTAGGTGTATGTATTGTGGTTTAATGTAAGGTTACCCCTTCTTAAGCATATGACACTTTATTTCCCCTTGTTGTCTAATTATTTATCAATTTTGTACTTTAACCCTTATTTATATTTTTTCACACCCCCCTTTTTGCATACCATGTGGTTTGCGGGTGACCTCATTTGTGACGTCCTTCTCTCTCCAGCCAATGGTTGTGTTTTTTAAAAATAATTTAAAAATCTAATATATGCTCTTTTTATCAAATACTTATAAAGATATTGTTATTTTGTGACCTCTTGTTCGTTTTTTCTTCTTTCGGTTCTGCCTTAATGTCTCCTTGCCTGACTCTGAGGTGGCACATATTAAAGAAAATTTTCCCTTTATTGCCAGAACTCTGCTGTCACCTATCAGTTCCTTCTGACCTTTCTAAATTATACCAACTTAACTACCTCCCTTTTTTCACTAGGACAAAAAATGAACTACTATTGTATAACAAACAGAGACTCTCTTGGTTCGGGCGTATAAATTCCATTAAAATGGACGTCCTACCTTGTTACCTTGTTTCCTGTACTTATTTCAAACGGTCCTATAATTCCTCCCACAGCCTTTTTTTTCTAGCCTTCATTCAGCTGTCACGAGTTTTGTCTGGGCTGGCCAATGTGCAAGGATAGTCCTCAAAACCTTGCACCGTTCTAAAAAAAATGGGAGGAAATGGCTTTTCTTTTTTCTCACAAGTTTTCCGTCGCATGTGCGGCATAGGAAAAAACTGATAAAATTATTACTCGGTGGTACTGGTGCCCAGATACCTCACATGCTATATTTCCCTCTGTTTCTGATAAGTGCTGGTGGTGCACCAGGGAGAGGGGCACCTTGATACATATTTGATGGAGCTGCGACCTCATCAGACCTTTCTCGGATGGGGTATTTTCAGCATATAACAATATTAGTGGGGATTCTCTGTCAAGATCACCCTTTACTAACGATCCTCCCAGGGTCCGTCAGATCACAGAAAATGGGTCTTTGAGATTCTATTTGTTGGCGTCCCGGGCAGTGATTCCCCAGATTCCTAGTAAGGGAGATGGTCTACCTGTACAGGATGGAGGATTTCACTGTCGAGATAAATTACTCCTCTGAAAAATTCCTCAAAATTTGGAGTCCTTGGATAATAATAATAATAATAATAAAGTTTATTTATATAGCGCCAACATATTCCACAGCACTTTACAATCCGGTGGGGGGTTGTATAGACAAATACAAAACAAAATAGTACATAATTCAACAGCTACAGTAGGAATGAGGGCCCTGCTCGAAAGCTTACAATGTATGGGGAGGAAGGGGGACACAAGAGGTGAAGCACACTTGTAGATCTGGCCGGCCATTATTATGCTAGTTAACTGGTTACATATAAAGATGAATGTTCTGGTCTTTAGACAGTAACCTTTTGGGTGCCCTTACGTGCAATTGGTTGTATGTAGGATGTGAGCACAGAATTAGGAGAGAGAAGGTTACGAGTAGCATTTAAAAGGTGGGACGGGGGAGAGTTAGGTTAGTAAGTTATTATGATAAGCTTGTCTGAAGAGAAGTGTTTTTAATGTACGCGTAAAAACTTGGGGGCTGGATATTATTCGCATTCTTTGGGGTAGTGCATTCCAGAAAACGTGGCACGAGAAAAGTCTTGGAGACGGAGGTTCGTATTATGGAGGATGTTAGTCTAAGATCATTTGCGGAACAAAGGGGGCGGGTAGGATGATGGACAGAGATGAAGGATCAGAAATATGGTGGTGCAGAGCAGTGGAGAGCTTTGTGGGTGAGGGATATGAGTTTGTATTGTATTCTGTAGATGATAGGTAGCCAGTGTAGTGACTGGCACAAGGTGGAGGCATCGGTGAAGCGGCTGGACAGTAATATGACCCTGGCAGATGCATTCAAGATGGATTGGAGAGGGGAGAGTTTGGTCCGAGGGAGACCAATCAATAAAGAGTTGCAGTAATCCACGCGGGAATGAATGAACCGGGGTCTGTGCTTTAGGGTTCAGGAGGGAGTGGAGGTTTCAAAGAGTCGTTTAGGATTGTTGGCTAGTGAAGTGATGAGATTGCAAAGTATAATTGTTTAGCCAGATGGAGAGCAGAGTTGTAGGTTTTGAGCATGAACTTATAGTGGATGAAGTCTTCAGCTGAAAAGGATTTTCTCCACAGACGCTCAGCACACCTAGAACAGCGCTGTAGGAAACGTGTTTGAAGCGTGTGCCAGGGCTGCTGCTGCCTGTGTGGTTTTTTTCCTGCATGTAGCTGGTGCAACTTCATCCAGGGCACTCTGCAATGTCTTATTATAATGTGACACTGCAGAGTCTGCGCAGGAGAGAGAGGAGATGGGAGCCAAGGATGACTGCAAATTGTTCATTAGCAGCTGGGTATTGATGGCGCTTAGATTTCTGTATGGGCGATAAGTGGGGGTGTCCCGGGTTTGAAGACAGTTTGTGATGGAAAAGGAGAGAAGGTTGTGGTCAGAGAGTGGGAGAGGGGAATTGGTGAAGTCGTGAAGAGTGCAAAGGTGGGACAAGACCAGGTCCAGCGTATTGCCATCCTCATGTCTAGAATACTTAGTGAGCTGTGAGAGGCCGAAGGACGAAGTCAGAGAAAGAAAGTGGGTGGTAGATGGGGAGAGTGGTTCGTCAATAGGGATGTTGAAATCCCCCAAGATGAGAGTGGGAAGGTCACAGGATAAAAAGTGTGGAAGCCAAGTGGCAAAATGATCAAGGAACTGATGGAAGGAGCCTGGAGGGCGATACACAACTGCCACTCGCAGGGAGAATGGTTTGAAGAGTCTAATGGTGTGGACTTCAAAAGAAGGAAACATAAGTGAGGGTACTGGGGGGATGACCTGGAAGGCACACTGGGATGAGAGGAGCAGACCAACACCTCCTCCTGATCTGTTCTCAGGTCTTGGAGTATGTGAGAATTGGAGCCCACCGTGTGAGAGAGAGCAGCAGCAGCGGTGGTGTCAGAGTGCTGGATCCAGGTTTCTGTAAGAGCAAGAAGGTTCAGGGCGTTGGAGAGGAAGAAGTCATGAATGAAGGGGAGTTTGTTGCACACTGACCTTGCATTCCAGAGTGCGCAATTAAAAGGGGCAGGAGAAGGTGAGCACTGGATATTGATAAGATGAGCAGGGTTTCTTTGTGTTGCAGGATGAGAGTTATATGTACTAAAGGATGAGGGCCCAGGGTTGGGGGAGATATCACCAGCAGGTATGAAGAGGAGGAAAAAGAGAAAGAGCAGGTGATTCATGTTTTGTGTGAACGTTTTGTGCGCTGTGTGGGGGTAGTGGATGGTTTTGAATGGTTGAAAAATGTTAGTAAGGCCTCAATGTTGTACATGGGAGAGGGAAGGAGAGAGGGGCTGATATAGAGAGAAGGCACAGAATGTATAGGAGGGGGGTATAGGTGAGGGAGTGCAGAAAGCAAGACATATAAGAAACTAAGCGATATGACAAACAAATAGTGTAATAGAGCAGAACCAGAATCATGGTTGTGAGATTGTCTGGCCCAGTGTCCCTGTATCCTGCCCTGTCCATGTGCCATGATTGGTTGGAAAGAGACTCCAAATGTATTGCTCTTAGGATCTTGGATCTTATTCTCTGCATATTTTAGGACCTTATTTAATTGAGTTGAGGTGCCTGTTCCCTCTACCTAATCTGGGCATCTTAATTTGTCTAATACTCTA